>NC_090656.1:73461035-73831868 GCF_040937935.1 Hyperolius riggenbachi | reverse complement strand
ATAGTGGTACACCGCTCGCTCAGCCACACTATATAGCATTCTGTTTACTGTTCTGTGTCTGCTGGGAATAGTGGTACACCGCTCGCTCAGCCACACTATATAGCATTCTGTTTACTGTTCTGTGTCTGCTGGGAATAGTGGTACACCGCTCGCTCAGCCACACTATATAGCATTCTGTGCACTGTTCTGTGTCTGCTGGGAATAGTGGTACACCGCTCGCTCAGCCACACTATATAGCATTCTGTTCACTGTTCTGTGTCTGCTGGGAATAGTGGTACACCGCTCGCTCAGCCACACTATATAGCATTCTGTTTACTGTTCTGTGTCTGCTGGGAATAGTGGTACACCGCTCGCTCATCCACACTATATAGCATTCTGTTCACTGTTCTGTGTCTGCTGGGAATAGTGGTACACCGCCCGCTCAGCCACACTATATAGCATTCTGTTCACTGTTCTGTGTCTGCTGGGAATAGTGGTACACCGCTCGCTCAGCCACACTATATAGCATTCTGTTCACTGTTCTGTGTCTGCTGGGAACAGTAGTACACCGCTCGCTCAGCCAGAGTATATAGCATTGTGTTTACTGCCACTCTGTGTACACCGCTCAGCCAGACTATATACCATTGTTTACTGACACTCTGTGTACACCGCTCAGCCAGACTATATACCATTGTTTACTGACACTCTGTGTACACCGCTCAGCCAGACTATATACCATTGTTTACTGCCACTCTGATTCTGCTGGGAACAGTAGTACACCGCTCGCTCAGCCAGACTATATACCATTGTTTACTGACACTATATAGCAGACTATATAGCATTGTGTGTACACCGCTCAGCCAGACTATATACCATTGTTTACTGACACTCTGTGTACACCGCTCAGCCAGACTATATACCATTGTTTACTGCCACTCTGATTCTGCTGGGAACAGTAGTACACCGCTCGCTCAGCCAGACTATATACCATTGTTTACTGACACTCTGTGTACACCGCTCAGCCAGACTATATACCATTGTTTACTGCCACTCTGATTCTGCTGGGAACAGTAGTACACCGCTCGCTCAGCCAGACTATATACCATTGTTTACTGACACTCTGTGTACACCGCTCAGCCAGACTATATACCATTGTTTACTGCCACTCTGATTCTGCTGGGAACAGTAGTACACCGCTCGCTCAGCCAGACTATATACCATTGTTTACTGACACTCTGTGTACACCGCTCAGCCAGACTATATACCATTGTTTACTGCCACTCTGATTCTGCTGGGAACAGTAGTACACCGCTCGCTCAGCCAGACTATATACCATTGTTTACTGACACTCTGTGTACACCGCTCAGCCAGACTATATACCATTGTTTACTGCCACTCTGATTCTGCTGGGAACAGTAGTACACCGCTCGCTCAGCCAGACTATATAGCATTGTGTTTACTGCCACTCTGTGTACACCGCTCAGCCACACTATATAGCATTGCGTACTCTGCCAGTCAGTGTGTATATTGCTGGGATCAGTAATACTCCACTCACCGTCAACCACTATATGAGCTCAACATGAGTTCCCCAGAGACCTCCGCTGTGAGCAGCACTCCCAACAACAGCAACAGCCAACGCCCCACGCAAGCTATAACATCCACCCCAGCAGCCAGTGGTCAGCAGCAGCCCTCCCCGGAGGAGAACGTTGTGTCCATCAGTCCGTCGCCAGAGCGATTAATGAGGGCTGCCATTGAGGAGATGATGGGGCCTGATGTGGAGGAGGAGGTCTGGCTCAGGCCAGCATCCCAAGTTAATGTTGAGGACGATGAGGGGTCTGTGTCTGGGGATGTTGGGGTGGCAGAGGTGGTGGGTGGGTCAGACTCAGGAGAAGAGTTGTATGATGAGGATGATGATCGGGACCATCTGTATGTGCCTCAGAGTCCGACCCCGGAAAACATGTTGTATCGTGTGTTTAGGTACTAAAATCTGCGTTCCCTCCCAGTAGTGTTGGGCGAACAGTGTTTGCCACTGTTCGGGTTCTGCAGAACATCACCCTGTTCGGGGTGACTATATAGCAGACTATATAGCATTGTGTTTAATGCCACTCTGTGTACACGGCTCAGCCACACTATATAGCATTGTGTTTACTTCCACTCTGTGTCTGCTGGGAACAGTAGTACACCGCTCACCCGCCACTGTATAGCATTGTGCTCTGTGTCACTGCTGACAATAGTGGTACACCGCTCACCCACCACTGTATAGCATTTCTGTACTGCCACTGTACTGCTGCCAGTCAGCGTGTACTTTAAGGATAAGTGAAATGAGGAAGAAATCCGGTGAAAGAGGGAGGGGCAAGGGAAGAGGTGTTTCCCCTGACGGTTCACGTACAGGCCACAGGGGAGCACCCAAGAAAACCCACTCAATACTGCCCATGTTGTCCAGGACAACAACCCTCACAGATCCAAAAGAACAGGACCAGATAATTACTTGGATGACCTCTCAAGCGTCCAGCAGTGGGTTAAGCAGCACCAGCACATCACGCACGAGGTCCGAGTCCTCAGCCAGTTAAAGTCTGGGCTTTCTTTGAAGACTGCACTGAGGATGTTACCATGGCGATTTGCAAGGTGTGCAAGACCCGCCTGAGCAGGGGGAAAAGTATTAACAACCTCTCCACCACCAGCATGAGCCGCCACATTCTATCCAAACATCCCACTCTGTGGGCAAACGCGGCAGGACAGGGTACCACCAGCAACACTGCCTCCCTTGGGTTCACCAGACTCACCACCAGACCCGCCTCAGCAGCAGCAGTAGCCCAGCCATTGCGTGGTTCACAACATTCACAAACATCAGACGATGCTGACACTGTCACTTTCCGGACTAGTGCTCTTGAGGTCTCCCAGTGTTCATCAAACACAACAACCAACAGCCCTTCGGTGTGCAGCGCTACGGTTGAGTTGTCTGTCTCTGAGATGTTTGAGCACAAGAGGAAATTGCCAGCAAATGACCCCCGGGCCGTGGCAGTAACAGCCAGCCAGCATAGCCAAGCTTCTGGCCTGCGAAATGCTGCCATATCGAGTGGTGGAGACAAACAGCTTCAAGGGCATGATGTCAGTGGCCATCCCACGTTACGTTGTTCCCAGCCGCTACCACTTTGCGCGCTCTGCAGTGCCTGAGTTGCATGAGCACGTGGTCAGCTAAATAACCCGAAGCTTGAAGAATGCCGTTGCCTGCAAGGTTCACCTCACCACTGACACCTGGACGAGTGCGTTCGGCCAGGGTCGATACATCTCCCTTACCGCGCACTGGGTGAACCTTGTGGAGCCTGGCAGCGATTCCTCACCTGCTACGGCGCGGGTGTTGCCCACGCCGCAAACAGCTGGATAACAACAGCAGCACCTACCTCTCTGACTCCTTCTCCTCCAACGCATCTCAAAGCTGTACCTCATCCGGAAATGCTAACCCAGCACCAGCAGCAGTAGGATCGTGGAAGCAGTGCAGCACAGCTGTTGGCATGCGTCAGCAAGCGTTGCTGAAGCTGATCTGCCTTGGGGATAAGCAGCACACAGGGGAGGAAATTTGGAGGGGAATAAAGGAACAGACGGATTTGTGGCTGGCACCGCTGGACCTGAAACCGGGCATGAAGCTAGACACCTGGCACGAACTGGCAATGTACGCAATAGAGGTGCTGGCTTGCCCGGCAGCCAGCGTTATGTCGGAACGCTGTTTCAGTGCTGCCGGAGGCATCATCACAGATCGGCGTATCCGCCTCTCCACAGAAAATGCAGACCGTCTGACTCAAATTAAAATGAATCAATCCTGGATTGGAAACGACTACGCAACACTCCTGGACCCCAACCAAGTAACATGACCGATGAACATCTGGGATGGTTTAGCGTTTCCGGTCCCTGTTTATTGAACCTCTCATCTGTATTACATTTATGACTGCATGGCGGCAAAAAGCATTGCTGCTATATCCGCACGCTTTTTGTCCTCATGCAAGGCCTGGGTTGTTGTGTCTCACAAAGCGTGGCCTTCTCCTCCTGCGCCTCCTCCTGTTCCATCACGTGTGCTGCTGCTGCTGCTGCTGCTGCTGGGTTACCGTTGCCGCGTGGTCCCTGTTTATGGAACCTCTTATCTTTATTACATTTATGACTACATGGCGGTACAAAGCATGCTATCCGCACGCTTTTTGTCCTCATGCAAGGCCTGGGTTGTTGTGTCTCACAAAGCGTGGCCTTCTCCTCCTGCGCCTCCTCCTGTTCCATCACGTGTGCTGCTGCTGCTGCTGCTGCTGCTGGGTTAGCGTTGCCGGTCCCTGTTTATGGAACCTCTTATCTTTATTACATTTATGACTACATGGCGGTACAAAGCATGCTATCCGCACGCTTTTTGTCCTCATGCAAGGCCTGGGTTGTTGTGTCTCACAAAGCGTGGCCTTCTCCTCCTGCGCCTCCTCCTGTTCCATCACGTGTGCTGCTGCTGCTGCTGCTGCTGGGTTAGCGTTGCCGCGTGGTCCCTGTTTATTGAACCTCTTATCTTTATTACATTTATGACTACATGGCGGTACAAAGCATGCTCTCCGCACGCTTTTTGTCCTCATGCAAGGCCTGGGTTGTTGTGTCTCACAAAGCGTGGCCTTCTCCTCCTGCGCCTCCTCCTGTTCCATCACGTGTGCTGCTGCTGGGTTAGCGTTGCCGCGTGGTCCCTGTTTATTGAACCACTTATCTTTATTACATTTATGACTGCATGGTGGTACAAAGCATGCTATCCGCACGCTTCTTGTCCTCATGCAAGGCCTGGGTTGTTGTGTCTCAAAGCGTGGCCTTCTCCTCCTGCGCCACCCTCCTCCTGTTCCATCACGTGTGCTGCTGCTGGGTTAGCATTACCGGTCCCTTTTCCTGGAACCTCTTATATGTATTACATTTATGACTGCATGCCGACAAAAAGCATGTTACCTGTGCAAAGAAAACAGACATTTCCCGCATTTAAAAGACAGTTTTCCCTTTGAAACTTTAAAATCGATTTTCTCAAAAACTATAAGCTCTTTTTGCTAAATTTTTTTTTCCTCTTGTACCCACTCCCAAGGTGCACATACCCTGTAAATTTGGGGTATGTAGCATGTAAGGAGGCTTTACAAAGCACAAAAGTTCGGGTCCCCATTGACTTCCATTATGTTCGGAGTTCGGGTCGAACACCCGAACATCGCGGACATGTTCGGCCTGTTCGGCCCGAACCCGAACATCTAGATGTTCGCCCAACACTAATTACCACTGTTCAAAGTATCTATAGAATTGATTATTATGAGCACAGGACCAATAGAGAGGTGATACTGTAGTTGAGGGAGGGCCCTTCGGGGCCCCTTTGGCCCAAGGGCCCTGATGCGGTCACAACCTCTATGGTCGCAACCTCTGCAAAGTAGGACATTACTTTATATTGAAGGAGGGGACTCTATGCAAAATTTTGCTGGGCAACAGTGTCTCTGAATTACAATGCTGCTAAGATCATGTACATTTGGCCCTGTCCATAATACATCATGACCACGCCCACCTTCCGGTGCATGCCCTTTTTTAACCGCAATCATGGGATGTGTGGGCCCCAGGTTGAAATTTCTTTGGTGGGCCCCCAGTGGCCCAGTCCGACCCTGTCCCTATGTGTCCCCTTCTGTCTCCCATGTGCCCCCTCCTGTGATCAGCAGAAGCCGGCACTAAGGGGGCAGTGAGAGGTAAGAGAGGATTCTGATCGCTGTGGGCTCTGATAGATTAGGTGAGTTGTGCTGCTGCTGCTTTCATTTATATGAAGTGAGTGGAGGAGGACGCAGAGGCAGCGGAGGAGGACATGGGGACACTACAGGGAGTCCCCAACATTTTGGGTGGAGTAAAGGTGTGTCTTGTATTCCAAAAAATATGGTAATTGCTTTGCGTTATTAATGCAATTATATAGTCTGACACAACGCACCACAATGCACCAGTGTGAAAATAGCCTTAAGGCACAGGTGTGGAACTCAGGCTCAATGGCAGTGTTTAGAGTAATAGAGATGTATGTTCTATTTGATGAAACACACCTTTCCTGATTTAGTGCCATCAATTAATTTAAATAAACCCCAGAGAGCTGTAGTATAATCTTTTATTATGCACCACTAGGTGTTCTCGTTCAAATTGCTAGGATCAGTCTGTGTGCAGAGTGCGAACCACAGAGACATGTTGTGATGTCCAGCGGTGGCCTATATACCGCATTGTATGTTATTTTCATACACACGCCTTACATATAATCTAAAATAAAGTGACTGTTGTGCAGTTTTATGTGACCATCAATCATCTCCTCGGTAAAGAATTTTATTCCGTAAACCTCATCTAATAATTACACTTAATTACTACTGAAATGATTATCTGCCTACTTTCCATTGAAATGAATAGGTGCTCATGCATGATCCCACCAGTGATTTACTTTATGCCCCAACGGTCTATTAATTCAAAGAAATAGGCTCTGACAATCCAGCATGACGTCTGGCAAAGAGATTTCCACACGTATGTACATGTACGGGTCTGCATGTGTACATGCGGAGGAGCCCGAAATCTGGCACTTTCTGTTTTTTACATTCCAATGTCAATTCTAACATCTGAAAGAAGTGGAGCTGGACAGCAGTGGTGTTTGTACCGCTATGCGGCAGGGGCGATCTGCGCTGTCTGTCTTCATGGTGGGGGGTTGACACCCAGAGCCCAGTGTAGCCGCCCGTGTCCGCTGTGCTAGGCTCCCCCAGCTTGCAGAGTATTGCGGGTGTGAAAGCCGTGATGAATGATCTTACCCCTGCCTGGTATCCAGCTTTGTCAACCTCCTGTTTGCTCAGCTCTCCCCCTAGTGCTGGCACCTCTTCCTGCATGCGTGAAATCATGTCAGATGCTAGGAGGAGAGCATACTGTGTAACACAAAAAAAACGAAAAAAAAACCACAGAGACACCGGGAGCCCCTATAGTGTATTATCCTTGCGATACGATCAAGATATATAAAGAAAGCTACTCACAAGTGTAGGTTGCTTGAAGAGGCAACCACTCGTGTACGCAGGTGGAGAAAGCCCGTCTCCACTCGGTCTTTATGGTTTATGGTCGCAGCTCCTTCGAAAAAAAGGTTCCTGCCACGGATTGTGGCAGAAAATAACACTCCCACAGCGTGGGATGTTAAGCTCAAGGTTAGATAGTAGTAGGAGGCGCCCTTGTAGTAATGTTTGCACTTATGCGTATCTATAACAGTAAATGTATATGAAGTCGATCGCCTACCTTAAGAATGGACACTCCACTCGGTAGGATGAATTTAAACGATTTAATGATAGTAAGCACCTAGGACAACGCGTTTCGCGGAACAAACCGCTTCATCAGGTCAATATAGTGCTCAATGGGTCTAGATGCAGAAGTGAGCGCCTCTGTCAACAGACAACATGACAGAGGCGCTCACTTCTGCATCTAGACCCATTGAGCACTATATTGACCTGATGAAGCGGTTTGTTCCGCGAAACGCGTTGTCCTAGGTGCTTACTATCATTAAATCGTTTAAATTCATCCTACCGAGTGGAGTGTCCATTCTTAAGGTAGGCGATCGACTTCATATACATTTACTGTTATAGATACGCATAAGTGCAAACATTACTACAAGGGCGCCTCCTACTACTATCTAACCTAGGAGGAGAGCACTACAGACAGGAGGTCGGAAAATGCTGCACGGCGGATGAGGTACGTTATCAGCACGACTTCCAAGTGCGCAATACTCTGCATTGAATTTCTTAGCTAGGGGAGCCAAGCACAGCAGGGGCCACATTATGTATTTATATAGAGCTGACAGTGTTCTCCCGAGAAATTTTTGCCAGCTGGGTGGCACGAAAAAGTAGCCGCGTGGCATTAAAGAGACTCTGTAACAAATTTTTCAGCCTTAGTTCTTCTATCCTATAAGTTCCTATGCCTGTTCTAATCTGCTCTGGCTTACTGCAGTCTTTCCTAACTGCACTGTCTCTGTAATAAATCAATGTATCTTTCCTCTGTCCTGTTTGTCGGGCTAAGGCTTGATTGTGTGGAATGTGCAGGGCTGCTTGTGATTGGTAGAAGCGATACACACCCTCTGCAGGCCCCCTGCATACTCTGAATGACTCACACACTATGCTTAGCTGAGCCTATTAGAAGCTGGTTAGTTTGTTTGTAAACACTGCCTAAAACTGTTAATTACAAGCCAGGATTGCAGCAGAGAGTGGCAGAAACAGCACAGAGGGGCACAGGAGAAAATAATGAATAGAATGGTATGCTTTTTATTGTAAGAATATTAGATTACAGATTCTCTTTAAAAAGTACCCGGGTGGGGCGAGATGACAGAATGCAGGGCCGACGCTTCTCTGCTTACAGCAGAGGAGGAGGTAAGCCGATTACAGCCGGGCGCTCACCAAAACTAGCTGGTCAGAACACCTGGCTAAAAGAGACTGGGAGGATCACTGGTCGACATCTTCTGCAGCGCTTTACAGAGTACATAGGCATGTATAACTGACTAGCCTCAGAGGAGCTCACAATCTAATCCCACCATAGTTAATGTCTAATGTTCTGCCATATTTTGTATGTATTTAGCACTGACATCTTCTGCAGCACTTTACAGAGTACATAGGCATCAGAGAAGCTCACAATCTAATCCTACCATAGTCCATGTCTAATGTCTTACCATATTATTATTATGTATTTATATAGCGCTGTCATGTCAATGTTGCTGAATCCAACAGTTCCACTTGCACAGGACAAAAGGAAAACATAGAGAAATGTACCCTGTATGTATTTATTAGACAAAGATTGGTGGACAGTCCCTATTCAGTGTTCAGCAGGGTCAAGGGGGGACCCCATCCAAAGTTTTGCAGGGGGGCCCAGTGAGTTCTATTACACCACTGGTTTAGTCTGTTTAATTCCCTTCCTCATCTGTGCCTAATCACAAGGTATAATTTGATCTCTCCCCCTGTGTCACCTGACTGCCATGGCAGAGATGGGATCTAAGCTCATTTGAAAGCACAGGATGTTAACAATAGGCCTGCTTCTACAATAGCAGGAAGTAGAAACAGTGTAGATATATTGCACGACCTGTATCAGCTCAGCTTTAACAAAGAAATGCTTTTGTTTAAATGTTATGATGCTGTTGCTTATCTGTGGGTCGCCTTGGAAATACTCCGAAGATGAGCATCTCCATACTACGCACATGCGAGCACGGATTAGGCTCTAAGGGATTCAAAGTCTTCCCTCCTCTTAGGGGGGAGGGGTTTACTGGGGGGGGGGGGTCGGTGGGGCACATGATTTCTAGTTATTCCTTTAAAAGGAGCATTTCTTAATATTTTCTGGTGATCACTGCAGCCATCACCTGGGTTATTCTGGGCTATAAGGTTGGCTTGCAAACACAGCTGAGAATGCACGATGCTTTATGACACGGTCATGCACAAGCTTATTGGAGAGCTCATTTTTCATAAATTGGAAAAATGGGATTTTTTTCCCTTTAATGCTGCAAATCACCCGTGATCACTGCTTATCATGGCTTTACTAAATCAGGCCCATTGTGTTTAGCAGGCCTCACATAGATCGCCCGTAATCCCGGTAAATCACCTTCATAAACGGCATTCTTGAAACAGTTATTCAATAAAACATCTGCCCTGCAAACCTTGAATTGAAGTTTGGCATCGAAAAAAGTCTCTGCAGCACTTTGAAGCCCATGATGCATCTTTAATGTATCTAAGATAGGATTGCAGATACCTTATAACTTGCCAGTCAGCATTCAATGAGAAGATTAAGCTTCTGTGATATAAGCTTCAAGTTGTTTGAAATGAGGGAATCCCCAAGTCTTTGCCAAGAGCTGTTTGCGTATAATGCGTATAATGTGTTTGGCTAAGAAAGCTCCCTTTAAAACTTTATAGTTTTTCCTTTGATCGGTGTTACGGACAAGCTCACATTTCAAGCAAAATCAGTTCTGCCGTGAAAATTTCCTTGAAAACCTGAGGTTTTCACAATTACACCTAGAAAGTTTGTTGACTGATATAGCATAATCAGTTCAACTTCGGATCAACCTGAGTATGTCATTCACCAGCATGGCTTGGATAGGAAGTGATGGTACACACTGTACAATATTTATTTTCAATCAACAGATGATTCAATCAAAATGATCAGATTGTCCATTGATAAGAGTCCATTTTTTCTGCAAACCAACTAGAAATGACTGATCAAAGAGTGGTTTATTGGTCGTGAATATGGATGCTCATTTGGATTCCATGGAAACGAAAATTTCCGCATTTCTGATCGGAACTCGCAAAATGTAAATTGCATTTTTGCCAAAATACCGCATTACCTCAACTGGGTAATTTTAGCCTAATCACAGAACTTGGAAGCACTGGACCAGTCAGAGGATGTAGAGTTAACTCAGAAGTATTTGGCAAATCAGAGAATGCAAAAAATGAATTAAAAAAGGACTCCTCAAAAATGGAAATCGGAAATCTGCTGAATGGGTAATCAGCATTGCCAGAAATTAGAAGTGTTGTAGAATCAGCATTTTCGACCAACCCTAGTCATGAAGCCATGTGACTGAAAATGTAGCTAGTATTGGACAAATTTGCTGTGGTGCATTTCACTGGGTGAGCCTCATGGGCAAACTCCTTGCTTTGCGGTTTGCTGGCTAACCAGGGAACAAGCAAGCTACCAAATCCCCAAATCCACAACACGTACGTATGCTTGTCTTCCGAACTGCACCACACCTCTGCTAGCTGACGGCTTTTCACCTCACCCCTTTCTTCTGGCTCACCTTCTTGGAGCTATGCTGATCTACTGATGTCACCGCCCATGAAGAGCCTGTACATCACATGGAACTGCAAGGTAGGGTAACCAAACACCCTTAAAAAGAACACAGAGACAAGGGGAGACCAAATGGGCAGTATGTCACAAGAAGAGTGATGAAAAACAAAAGGGATTAGCACACACACCAAGGAAGGTTGCACAAGGGGTAACCAACCGCGGAAAGCAGGTGAAGATCTATAAACCCGACTCCACACAGGTGTCCGGCTGGAGCTGGAAGCAGTCGCACTCTTGGTAAAAACAACAAAGGTCTTATTGATGGCAAAGCCACTAAGTACCAACATATACCCCTCCCAAAATAGGGTGAAAAGCACAAAGGGGGTAAGAAGCACCCAGAAGTAGATAGAGCTGAGTTAAAAACAGCTAAAAATAGAAAAATAGAGGTGGCTTACCCCAATAACGACAAATACATTAAAATATAAATTTTAATAAGCACAGGCAATGCATTTTATGGGTCTGCGTCCACTTCATTTAGGCCAAATAAAGTGCCATAGTTATATCAGAGCCAGGTACGGAGAGCCTCTGACCCACTTTGTGTCCATCACCTCTACACTTTTTCTTCCAGGAGCTGCAATTATGTCACCTGCCCAACAACATAGCTGGATGGGTGAGCTGGATGGACAGTCCCATCTATCTCTTTACGCTTTAGGAACAGTGACATCAGCATTGGTGGGTCTTCAAATCATGAGGCAAACACTGGTTTATTATCCCTTTCACCCTAAAGAACCACTTTCTATATCTAAGGGTGGATATCTTATTATTCTTGACTGTGCAGACTATCACGGTATGCTTGTTTGGACTGTTAAACATCTTGCAGGGTGAAGGTCTTTTTACACTTTTTAATTTTTTAATGTGTTGTGTTGCGTTGTATTTTGGTATCCACGAAAAAGCATACTGCATCACAATACAACGCATTAAGGCCTCTTGCACAGTACATGCGATTCCGATTTTTTTATAAGATCAGATTTTTGATTCTGATTAAAAAAAGTACTGCATGCTGCTACATTTTTTAATCTAAATCTAAATTGGATATTATAAAAAATCGGAATCGCATGTAGTGTGCAAGAGGCCTAAAACACATTAAGTGTAAAAGGGCCCTTATTGTAAGGAAACATACTCAACCGTGCAGCCTCTGTATGGCATATGTGGCAATACAGAATCATGCATGGTATTGTGTTAATGAATATCCCTGTCTTTGAAATCAAGTTTTAGGGACAAATGCTGAATTTTGAATTGATTGGCTGGCTGTTACTCTACTGCCTGTTTGTAACAAACGTTGGAGAGGCAGCCGCGGTGAACAGCGCTACCACCGCAGCTGCCTCTAGCTCCCTGTCTAGCAATGTATCCGTGCCTCAGGCATCTAGCACGCCGAGGACGGGTCTGTCAGTTGCACATAGGGTTGCTTTGTCGCGCGGGCGCAGACAGGACCTTTATGCGAGGAGGAGGCGCGTCAGCTGACCGGCCGGTCGGCTGACGTCAGAGGAGACGCTCGCCGCTCATCATTTGGTTGATAGGAGGGGGTGTGCCTGAAGGGTCTCCTCTGCTTCAAAAGCCTAGCTGAATCACTCACAACTTATCTGCTGTTGCAAATACTCTGTGTTAGCGCTCAGACCCTTAGATAGTTCCGGTGTGCTTTGATCCGGGAGGAAACCGGGGATTTCACACAAGATAGGAATTGTTTGATAGCCTTAAGGATCTAACTTTACTGTGTTATTATTTGTGCATGACTCTGGCCCGTTCTGACTAGTCTTCTGCTCAGTGACTCTGTACCTCTGCCCATCTGATCTTGCTGCCGACTCTGCTTGCTTATACCTTTCTGTCTCTGCCTCCCGATTTTGTACTGCATATGTCTGCCTGTTGCCGAACCCGATCTGTCTGACTACTCTACTCTCACCAGAGGGCCCTTGACTCTGGTGAGAGGCACTGTACTGTTAGTACCCACCAGCTCCTCTAGTGAGGTATTGCCAAACCTATCAGTACTACTGTTGCACCAATCACTCATTGCTTATTGTTGTCACATCAGCTTCCTATATACCAGTATTATAGGTGATTCTGCAGATCACCATATAATTAGGTATATATCTGCATTACAGGTGATACTGCAGATCACCTAATAATCAGAATTCTGTTATTTGCTGACACAAATTGTTACAGAACAGCAGACCAAAATGTCTATGGACGCACTGTGTAATCAGGTTGGGGCTAGTGTTGGGCGAACAGTGTTCGCCACTGTTCGGGTTCTGCAGAACATCACCCTGTTCGGGTGATGTTCGAGTTCGGCCGAACACCTGACGGTGCTCGGCCAAACCGTTCGGCCACACGGCCGAACTAAGAGCGCATGGCCGAACGTTCCCCAAACGTTCGGCTAGCGCTGTGATTGGCCGAACGGGTCACGTGGTTCGGGCCCGAACGCGCTCTGATTGGCCGAGCGGTCACGTGGTTCGGGTAAATAAATACCCGAACCACGTCATATCTCCGCCATTTGTCTGTGGGTTTAGCTTTGGGTAGGCAGGCAGGGTAGTTCGCTCTCCAGCCACGCTAGCCAGGGTCCCCCCCAGTCATTGTGTGTCGCTGCTGGGAACAGTAGTACACCGCTCGCTCAGCCACACTATATATAGCATTGTTTACTGCCACTGTGTACCTCGCTCAGCCACGCTATATATATAGCATTGTGTTTTCTGACACTCTGTGTACACGGCTTAGCCTGACTAATATAGCATTGTGTGTACTGCCACTGTGCACCTCGCTCAGCCACGCTATATATAGCATTGTGTGTACTGCCACTGTGCACCTCGCTCAGCCACGCTATATATAGCATTGTGTGTACTGCCACTGTGCACCTCGCTCAGCCACGCTATATATAGCATTGTGTGTACTGCCACTGTGCACCTCGCTCAGCCACGCTATATATATAGCATTGTGTTTTCTGACACTCTGTGTACACGGCTTAGCCTGGCTATATAGCATTGTGTGTACTGCCACTGTGCACCTCGCTCAGCCACGCTATATATAGCATTGTGTGTACTGCCACTGTGCACCTCGCTCAGCCACGCTATATATAGCATTGTGTTTTCTGACACTCTGTGTACACGGCTTAGCCTGACTAATATAGCATTGTGTGTACTGCCACTGTGCACCTCGCTCAGCCACGCTATATATAGCATTGTGTTTTCTGACACTCTGTGTACACGGCTTAGCCTGACTAATATAGCATTGTGTGTACTGCCACTGTGCACCTCGCTCAGCCACGCTATATATAGCATTGTGTTTTCTGACACTCTGTGTACACGGCTTAGCCTGGCTATATAGCATTGTGTGTACTGCCACTGTGCACCTCGCTCAGCCACGCTATATATATAGCATTGTGTTTTCTGACACTCTGTGTACACGGCTTAGCCTGACTAATATAGCATTGTGTGTACTGCCACTGTGCACCTCGCTCAGCCACGCTATATATAGCATTGTGTTTTCTGACACTCTGTGTACACGGCTTAGCCTGACTAATATAGCATTGTGTGTACTGCCACTGTGCACCTCGCTCAGCCACGCTATATATAGCATTGTGTTTACTGCCACTCTGTGTACACGGCTCAGCCAGACTATATAGCATTGTGTGTACTGCCACTCTGTGTACACCGCTCAGCCAGACTATATAGCATTGTGTGTACTGCCACTCTGTGTACACGGCTCAGCCAGACTATATAGCATTGTGTGTACTGCCACTCTGTGTACACCGCTCAGCCAGACTATATAGCATTGCGTACTCTGCCAGTCAGTGTGTATATTGCTGGGATCAGTAATACTCCACTCACCGCCAACCACTATATGAGCTCACCATGAGTTCCTCAGAGACCTCCGCTGTGAGCAGCACTCCCAACAACAGCAACAGCCAACGCCCCACGCAAGCTATAACATCCACTACAGCAGCCAGTGGTCAGCAGCAGCCCTCTCCGGAGGAGAATGTTGTGTCCATCGGTCCGTCGCCAGAACGATTAATGAGGGCTGCCATTGAGGAGATGATGGGGCCTGATGTGGAGGAGGAGGTCGGGCTCAGGCCAGCATCCCAAGTTAATGTTGAGGACGATGAGGGGTCTGTGTCTGGGGATGTTGGGGTGGCAGAGGTGGTGGGTGGGTCAGACTCAGGAGAAGAGTTGTATGATGAGGATGATGATCGGGACCATCTGTATGTGCCTCAGAGTCCGACCCCGGAAAACATGTTGTATCGTGTGTTTAGGTACTAAAATCTGCGTTCCCACTTCCCAGTACTGCCTGCAGTGCCCGGGTCCACGGATCCATATAATTTTTTGGGCAGCACTATCAAACTGTGGTACTATGAGTGAGTTGCCATGGTCCTTCTGTGCTGCCTGTCACACTCACCGTCTGTCTGCAGATGGATTGTTCAACACAGCTACGCCATCTGACATGTAGTCCTGGACCTTGACCATCTTCTCTAGGCGATTGGTGTTGGAGGACGTGGAACTGCCCGATTGCTGTTCTGTGGGCTGCTGCATGGGTGTCAGAAAATGTTCCCACTCCAAGGACACTGCCAATACCATTCCCTTTTGGGCACTAGCAGCAGCTTGTGTTCTTTGCTGCCCTCCTGGTCCTCCTGGGTTTGCTGAAGTCAGTCTGTCGGCGTACAACTGGCTAGAGAAGGAGGAGGATGTCAATCTCCTCTCTAAAGTCTCCATCCTCAAGGGCCTGCTGGAATTGTTCCATTTTTGACCTGTCTGACACTTTCTTCAATCAGTTTTTTAACATTGGGTTTGTATAAACTGGGTATAAACCCAGTAATTGGTGTTGTCCAGATTCCAGAATAATGAATAATAATGAATAGTGAATAATGCGCGGGCCGCTGTGTGCCAGAGAGTCCTGCCAGACTCCTCTATCTTCATGTTCTTGTAAGAGTTGTGATTGTTGTGATGCACCATATTCGTCACCAGCATCACTTTCTTCCTCTTCTGCTGTCCTTTCCCGCTAAATTGTGGAAGTCCAACGTGCACCGCTCTGTCCCTCGGCAGTGGGGGCATCCAATTCCTGCTCCAACTCCAGCTGTTCCTCGTCCTGTTCTTTGTCATAGCTGGGACCAGCGTTTCCTGAGGCAGGTTGCCTGATGTTGGTATCATCACGCTGATCGTTTTCATCTTCAGAATCCCCCACTTGCATCATGCCAGCGGTTTCCATCTTCAACATTGATCTCTTCAGTAAACACAGCAGTGGTATTGTAATGCTGACTGTAGAGTTGTCACTGCTCAGTCACGCAACGTGGATTGCTCAAAATTTTGGAGGACTTGGCAGAGATCCAACATGGTGGCCCAATCAGATCCACAGAAGCTTGGTAGCTACTAGCTGCTGGAATGCGCCTCGGCACTGCGCAAAAGCGTGCTAGCATGTGCAGCGTAGAATTCCAGCGCGTAGGCAGGGACATCACCCAGCGAGCGATGGTGCGCTGGATTGAAGCGCTCCTGCATCTCTTGGTGAGTCCTTCAGAAGCGGTACTGGACTTTTAACAATGTTTTTTTTTTTTTCCTTCAACAGAAGATCTGCCACGTTGGAGTGAGGAGGACGCCGCCGACCCCGACACCAAGCTGAACCCCGGCGAACTCCAAGCAGAGGATCTTCAGGAACCCTCAAGGCTTTGAGCAAGCTGAGGAGGATCAGCAGTCCCGACGAGACCTCTCCTCATATGCGACTGAGTGCAGTGGAGCTCCCCAGAACAACCTCTCAGTTGTCACTTTGTCACTGGTCACTTTGTCACTTGTCACTTTGTCATTTTGTCACTTGTCACTTTGTCACTTGTCACTTGTCACTTTGTCACTTGTCACTTTGTCATTTTGTCACTTGTCACTTTGTCATTTTGTCACTTGTCACTTTGTCACTTGTCACTTTGTCATTTTGTCACTTGTCACTTTGTCACTTGTCACTTGTCACTTTGTCACTTGTCACTTTGTCATTTTGTCACTTGTCACTTTGTCACTTGTCACTTGTCACTTTGTCACTTGTCACTTTGTCATTTTGTCACTTGTCACTTTGTCATTTTGTCACTTGTCACTTTGTCACTTGTCACTTTGTCATTTTGTCACTTTGTCATTTTGTCACTTGTCACTTTGTCATTTTGTCACTTGTCACTTCTCACTTTGTCACTTGTCACTTTGTCATTTTGTCACTTGTCACTTTGTCATTTTGTCACTTTGTCATTTTGTCACTTTGTCACTAGTCACTTTGTCACTTGGTCACTTGTCCAGATGATCTCGGTACACCTCCTGAGATTCAAATTCCTGCACACATTGCTCTGGGATTTGGGTGTGATGAATGATGCATCTAACTGGCCACCGGAGGCAATTAAGGCCTTCAAAACATTGAAAGCAGCTTTCTGTTCCGCCCCCATTTTGCGTCATGTTGAGTTGTTGACGTCATGTTCATCCTCGGCCTCGCCTTGCATTTCAGTGCGAGGTGCATTTTCCACAGAAAAAGGTTGTGAATCCGGGCACAACATTTGTGGCTGTTCCATTGACCTTTCACAGGTAGAAGATTGTGGGGGTGGGAATAGCTCCTCCGAATAGCCCATTGTGTCCTGAAAACTACTCATTGCATTGCTTTGCGCACACATTTTTTTGTCCTCATGCAAGGCCTGAGTTGCACCTGAAAGCGTGGCCTTCTCCTCCTGCGCCTCCTCCTGTTCCATCACGTCTGCTGCTGCTGGGTTAGCGTTGACGCCCGGTCCCTGTTTATTGAACCTCTTATCTTTATTACATTTATGACTGCATGGCGGTAAAAAGCATGCTATCCGCACGCTTCTTGTCCTCATGCAAGGCCTGGGTTGTTGTGTCTCAAAAAGCATGGCCTTCTCCTCCTGCGCCTGCTCCTGTTCCATCACGTGTGCTGCTGCTGCTGGGTTACCGTTACCGGTCCCTTTTCCTGGAACCTCTTCTCTGTATTACATTTATGACTGCATGGCGACAAAAAGCATGTTACCTGTGCAAAGAAACATGACATTTTCCACATTTAAAAGACAGTTTTTCCTTTGAAACTTTACAATCAATTTTCTCAAAAACTATAAGCTCTTTTTCAAATATTTTTTTTCCTCTTGTACCCACTCCCAAGGTGCACATACCCTGCTAATTTGGGGTATGTAGCATGTAAGGAAGCTTTACAAAGCACGAAAGTTCGGGTCCCCATTGACTTCCATTATGTTCGAAGTTCGGGTCGAACACCCGAACATCGCGGCCATGTTCGGCCTGTTTGGCCCGAACCCGAACATCTAGATGTTCGCCCAACACTAGTTGGGGCCTTGACCACAGCGGTGGATAATTTAACCATATTGGTCAATACCCAGCAAACTCAGATCACCCAGCTGTCTGGGGTGGTTTGCACCCTCCAGACTGCAACTGGACCAGTGCAGTCCCCTCCAGTTATAGAGCCTAGAATACCTATGCCAGGAAAATTTTCAGGGCACACATCTGATTTTCAGAATTTCAGGAACCGTTGCCTCTCTTACTTTGAGATGAGACCTGTTTCATCAGGGACTGAGAGTCAGAGGGCAACCTTCATTAAAACACTTTTATCAGGGGATTCACAGACATGGGCCTACAGTCTTCCTACTGGTCATGAGGCATTATCTTCAGTTCAGAATTTTTTCAAATCAATGGCTATCATATACGACGACCCAGATATCGCAGTCACTGCTGAGAGGAAACTTAAAAGTCTCAGGCAGGGACATAACACCGCAGAGACCTATGCTGCAGAGTTTAGGCGGTGGGCAGTATCGGCTAGGTGGGGAAAGTTTTTTATCTGGGTTATCCGACCCCATTGTGGATGTAATGCTAAGTCATCCTGAACCCAAGACTATTGATGATGCGATTTCACTTGCTGTAAGAATAGATCGCCGTATTCGTTATCAGAGGCAAGCTCGTGGTAGACGCCTTGTGAGGTCTGTTCCCGTCACCGCTCCTACCTCTTCTCTTCCTCAGGATGAACTGATGCAGATCAAACATTCTAAATTGTCAGAGGTCGATAAAAATCGGAGACGGTCGGAAGGGCTCTGTCTATATTACGCAGAAAAGGGCCATATGGTACAGAACTGTCCTAAAAAGGCGGAAAACTCTGCCGCCTAGGAGTAGCCAGAGGTACTACCCTAGGCGAGCCAGTGTTATCTCTACTTGATAATCGCTTACTACTCCCTTGTTCTATTTCCTGGGAAGGTCAAGTCCAGTCTACCCAGGTCTTTATAGACTCGGGTTCTGCTGCCAATTTTATAGATTATGATTTTGTTAAGAAATTGGGGATTGCCCTGCTCCCCTTAGACAGACAGATTGTCCTCACTACAGTGGATGACTCTCCACTTCAAGGGAACCATCCCCCGTCTCAGACTCAGAGTTTGTTATGTCGTGTGGGGGTATTGCATAGACAACAAATGCAATGTTTTGTACTTAAAATGGCCACTTCTACTGTAATCCTTGGGATGCTGTGGTTGCAAAAGCATTCTCCTCAGATAGATTGGAGCTACGGCCATTTGCTTAGCTGGTCCTCCTTTTTCCATCATCATTGTATGGAGAAAGTTGCTGTTTGCACCACCAGGATTCAGATAGAAGGGTTACCTGCACAATATGCTGAATTCGCTGATGTGTTTTGTCCTAAGTCGGCGGACAAACTTCCTCCACACAGAAGTTTTGACTGCCCCATTGAGTTAAGGCCTGGTTCTATGCCCCCTAGAGGTCATTTGTATAACCTGTCCGCTCCTGGAAAACTCGCTATGCAGGACTACATTAAAGAAAACCTTGCCAAAGGTTTTATCCGTCCTTCTAAGTCTCTGGCCGGAGCAGGGTTCTTTTTCGTTAAAAAAAAGGACGGTGGGCTTCGCCTCTGAATAGATTATTGAGAACTGAATAAAATTACCATAAAGAATCGTTACCCACTCCCGTTAATTGACGACTTGTTCGCCCAGGTTACTGATGCATGTGTCTTTTCTAAACTCGATCTAAGAGGGGCATACAACCTGGTACGCATAAGGGAGGGTGACGAATGGAAGACGGCATTTAACACACCTGATGGGCACTACGAGTACCTTGTTATGCCCTTCGGGTTGTGTAATGCTCCTGCTGTCTTCCAGGAGTTGGTCAATGAGATTTTCCGAGAAGTCCTGGGACAATTCGTCTTGGTATATCTGGACGACATACTGATTTTCCCACCCAGTCTAGCTAAACACATGGAGCATGTGAAGTTTGTCCTGAATAAACTGAGACAGAATTGTTTATATGCAAAAATTGAGAAATGTCTTTTTGAGGTGTCGGAAGTTCCTTTCTTGGGGTATATCATTTCAACCTCAGGACTCTCCATGGACCCCAAAAAAGTAGCTGCCGTTTTGGAGTGGCCACAGCCTATGGGGCTGAAGGCACTCCAAAGATTTCTTGGCTTTGCCAATTATTACAGAACATTTATCAAGGGATTTTCTTCTGTAGTGTCACCTCTCACTAACCTCACTAAAAAAGGAGCTGACACTTGTAATTGCTCACCCGAAACACTTTCTGCTTTTTCATCCCTGAAGAACTTGTTTTGCTCCACCCCCATTTTGCGACATATTGATGTCACTTGTCCCTTTATAGTTGAGGTAGACGCATCAGAGATTGGGGTCGGGGCTGTGCTGTCTCAACACTCAGGTTTTCAGGGCAGATTGCATCCATGTGCTGTCTTCTCACGTAAATTCTCTCCCGCAGAGAGAAATTACGATATCACTAACCGAGAGCTGTTATCCATTAAACTCGCATTTGAGGAATGGCGTCATTGGCTCGAAGGGGCAGAACATATGATTACAGTCTATACTGACCACAAAAACTTGGAATATATTGAAGGGGCCAAGAGGCTTAGTCCTCGACAGGCCCACTGGTCATTATTCTTTTCAAGATTCAGATTTATTATTACCTATAAGCCAGGGAGTAAAAATGTCAAGGCAGATGCCCTGTCTATATGTTTTGAGCCCGAGACAGTACAGCCACCACCTCCCGAGAACATACTGCCCGAAAAGGTTGTTGTGGCAGTCACCGAGACCTGGGAAGATTGGTCGTGTACTTTGGGACCTTATCAACAGGATGTTCCCGAGGGGGAAACCTGACGGAGTTCTATTTGTGCCACTTCATTTGCGGCTGCAAATTTTACAGTTGTTTCATGCACATAAGAATGCAGGGCACCCTGGGGTGGCCAGAACGCAGGATTTACTGTCTAGGTGTGTATGGTGGCCATCTCTGGTAATAGATTGTAAGGAGTTTGTCTGAAACTGTACAGTTTGTGCCAGGAATAAGCCATCCAGACAGGCCCCTGTGGGCACCCATCAGTCTTTGCCAGTCCCTGAGGAACCATGGACCCATTTTTCCATTTTGGATTTTGTGGGCGAACTCCCCAGGTCCGAGGGGAAAACAGTCATTTGGGTGGAAGTTGACAAGTTCAGCAAAATGGCTCACTTTATTCCACTGGGTGGACTCTTCATTCAACACATTTTCCGCTTACATGGTGTAACAATCGGTGAAGCACAGAGAGGATCTGATTACCGGTGATCTGCAGTATCACAGGAAATACAGATGTATACCAGATTATACATGATCTGCAGTATCATCGATAATCCGATATACTAACTAACCTCTGCTCACCTAAGTAGAGTGTAGTGTTTGGTGTAACAGTAACACTTGGAGGCCTAGGCCTCAATGCAGCAAGGAGAACTGCACGGGTTCCTTCCGCAGACCTGAGCTCTCCAGACGGGAGGAGTCAGACTGACAGTAGGAAGGATAGTCCGAGAGTGACACTCAGGATGAAGTGTCACTAACAGGACGGGGAACCGCCTCCAATCGTGTGGTCGGTTCTCGAGGTCGGACAAGCCAGGTCGTAACACACGGACAGATAAAGTACAGATACAGTAGGCAAAGGCGGAGTCAAAGTACAGGCAGGGTTCGGCAACAGGGTATCAGATATATCGGGGTACAAAATCAGGAGGCAGAAGCAGAGTCTAGGACCGAGCCGGGGATCGGCAACAGAGTATCAGAAATATCGAGGTACAAGATCAGAGTTCAGGAGGATGGTCGAGCAGGCAATAGGTCATAACAGATAATCACAATCAAACTAGTACTTTAGCTATCAAACAGAATCTAGCTAAGTGTAGGATTACAGCTCCAGCTGGTCCCGGCACACTTGCGGATCTGACTACGGATCTGGGTGCTCCCACGTATGTGATCGCAACGCCAGACACTAGAGGAATGACCAGGTACTTGTATATATACGCAGGTGTCCCCCCAGCACCTCCCTAAGTGCTGGACCAATGGGAAGCGGAGCAAGAATCAGCTGACCAGCCTGGTCAGCTGACTCCTTTCTGGACGTCATAAATACTTTGCCTGAGTGCGCGCGCGTGCGTCACTCTAAAACCTGAGGGACTACGAGTCCCAGCCACAGCAGCCCCGCTCTGCGGAGTCTCCGCAGCGGGGGTATGTGCCGCAACCACCGCGTCACCCGCGGCGGTTTCTCCGCGCTCCGCAGCCTGCACGGAGACAGCCGCCTCATGTTGAGAGAAGGCGGCTGCCTCTCCGTGTGTGTGAGCCCTGTGCGCGGAAAGAGCCGCCTGCCGCTGGCTCATGGCGGCGGCTCTTCCGCGTTTTCTCACAGTACCCCCCCCCCCCCCCGAGGAGTGGACTCCGGACAGCTCCTTCCAGGTTTCCCTGGATGTGAGGCATGAAACTCCCTCACTAAGTCATCCGCATGCATACGGTTCCCAGGTACCCATTGCCTCTCCTCAATGCCGTACCCTTTCCAATGTACGAGGTACTGTACCGAGTTCTGTACCAGGCATGAATCTAATACTTTTTCTACTTCATATTCGGGTTGGGCATCTACCAACACGGGAGGAGGAGGAGTAGGACCCACCTGGACTGCGGGTTTAAGAAGGGACACGTGGAAGGACCTTACTCCCCGCATGCTGGTGGGAAGGTCAATGGTATAGGTAACATTGTTAATCCTCCTGACTACCAGGAATGGACCCACAAACCTGGGACCAAGTTTGTCAGAAGGTTGTCTCAAGGTCAGGTGACGGGTTGACACCCAAACCAAATCTCCTGGTTGAAATTTCCACTCTAACGAGCGTCTTTTGTCAGCCTGACCTTTCTGACTCAGAAATGCTTTTACCAAATTATTCTTAATGGTCCCCCACATGTCCTTAAATGACCTTTGCCAAGCCTCCACGGTGGGAAATGGAGTGGACGCAATTGGCAATGGAGCGAATTTAGGTAGTTTACCGGTTACTATCTGAAATGGACAGAAACCTGAAGAAGAATTCTTTAAGTTGTTATGGGCAAATTCTGCATACGGTAAAAATTTAACCCAATCACTCTGCGCCTCGGCAATGTAACATCTCAAAAATTGTTCTAACGATTGGTTGACCCTCTCCGTCTGGCCATTTGTCTGTGGGTGGTAACCCAAGGAGAACGACAGTTTCATGCCAATTTGGTGACAGAATGCCCTCCAAAATTTTGAAACAAACTGGACTCCCCGATCGGAAACTATGTCTTCTGGAATGCCATGCAATCGGAAGACATGGGTGATAAATAAATCGGCCAGTTCCTGGGCCGAGGGGAGTCCCTTCAGGGGCACGAAGTGGGCCATTTTACTGAAACGGTCGACCACCACCCAGATGACTGACATGCCTTCAGACCTAGGAAGCTCACCCACAAAATCCATGGACAAGTGGGTCCATGGTTCACTCGGGGTGGGCAAAGGCTGCAATGTACCTACAGATGCCAGCCGGGAGGGTTTGCTTTTTGCGCACACCGCACATTCCCTGACAAACTCTTTGCAGTCTGCTGCTAGTGAAGGCCACCATGCACATCTGGCCACGAGATCTTGTGTTCTAGACGCCCCAGGATGTCCCGCATTTTTATGAGAGTGGACCATCTCCAAGATCTGGAGGCGGAATGGTAACGGGATAAACAGCACCCCGTCTGGTTTCCCTTCCGGGATATCCTGCTGGAAAGGACTCAACGTCTCCTTCTAGTCCTCCCAAGTCTCCGTAGCGGCCAAGACCACTCTTCGTGGGACAATAGTCTCGGGAACAGAGGGCTGTGCTGTCTCCGGCTCGAAACACCTAGAGAGTGCATCCGCCTTGGTATTCTTACTACCTGGCGTGTACGTAATCAAGAAGGTAAACCTCGAGAAAAATAGAGACCATCGAGCCTGCCGAGGGCTTAACCTTTTAGCCCCCTCGATGTATTCCAGATTCTTGTGGTCGGTATAAACCGTCATAGTGTGCTCAGCTCCCTCTAGCCAATGACGCCACTCTTCGAAGGCTAATTTGATAGCTAGGAGCTCCCTGTTGCCTATATCGTAGTTTCTCTCTGCCGGAGAGAACCTCCGGGAAAAGTAGGCACACGGGTGTAATCTACCCTGGAGACCAGAACGCTGGGTCAGCACAGACCCCACCCGATCTCCGAGGCGTCTACCTCAACAATAAACGGGAAGGAAGTGTCCACATGTCTGAGTATGGGTGCTGAGCAGAACAACCCTTTTAACGTAGAAAATGCCTGTAAGGCCTCGGGAGGCCAATGAGTGGTGTCTGCCCCTTTTTTAGTAAGGCTAGTGAGGGGTGCGACTACTGTGGAGTACCCCTTTATAAACCTTCTATAATAGTTCGCAAGCCCCAAGAACCGTTGTAGCGACTTCAACCCCACCGGCTGCGGCCACTCCAGGACCGTGGAGACCTTGGCAGGGTCCGTAGACAAACCTGAGGTGGAGACTATATACCCCAGAAAGGCGACCGACGTGACTTCAAAAATACATTTCTCGAGTTTGGCGTATAACAAATTCTGCCTCAGTTTGTCTAATACAATCCTGACATGGGTTCTGTGTTCAGAGAGGTTGTTAGAAAAGATGAGGATGTTGTCTAAATAGACCAAAACGAACTTCCCTAACACCTCCCGAAAAACCTCATTGATGAGTTCCTGGAAGACGGCCGGGGCATTACATAACCCGAAAGGGCATCACCCTGTACTCGTAATGCCCATCAGGGGTATTGAAGGCCGTCTTCCATTCGTCGCCCTTTCTTATACGCACCAGATTGTATGCCCCCCGTAAGTCCAGTTTTGAAAATATCCTAGCCTCCGTGACCTGTGTGAACAAATCGTCTATAAGTGGCAACGAGTAGCGATTCTTCACTGTGATTTTGTTGAGGCCACGATAATCGATGCAAGGCCGTAGACCCCCGTCTTTTTTCTTAACAAAAAAGAAGCCTGCCCCAGCGGGTGACCGGGACGGCCGAATGAAGCCCTTGGCCAAGTTCTCACGGATATACTCCTGCATGGCTAGTTTTTCGGGGCCAGATAAATTATACAAATGGCCTCGAGGAGGCATACAACCAGAACGAAGGTCAATGGGACAGTCAAAGGGGCGATGCGGGGGCAATTTGTCCGCAGCCTTGGGACAAAATACATCGGCATAATCCGAGTATTGTTCCGGTACACCTTCCACCTGCACCTTGGTTTGACCTAATGTCAGCCTCCCCAAACACTGCTGGAAACAATGAGGTGACCATGCTGTCAACTGCCCTGTGGCCCAGTCTATCTGCGGAGAATGAACCTGCAACCATGGCATGCCTAGGATAATAGTGGAGGTTGACGTGTGCCTAGGGTGTCACCCCCCACTACTCCTAGGCAGACCCGTTTCCCGACCTGTTAGGGCAGTTTCGCACTCTATGCCCTGCCTCGGCACAGTATAGGCACAGTTGTTCCGTCATCCTCCGCCTTCGCTCCACCTGGGTCAGTTTTGAACGACCAATTTGCATTGGCTCTGGTGGAGGCAAGACTGGAGAGGGTGAGACAGGCGGAGATGCTGTTACTGAGGATGCAGCAACCGGTGCCGCGTACGAAGTCACCCTGACACGGTGACTGCCCCTAGCCTGCCTCTGATGGCGTAGCCTGCGATCTACTCGAATGGCCGATGATATGGGCTCATCAACTGTCTTGGGCTCGGGTACGGCTAACATTAGGTCAGAGACCTCCTCCGACAACCCAGACAAAAAGTAATCCATCAGGGCAAAGTTGTCAAATCTAGAGGTGACTGACCACCTACGGAACTCTGCCGCATAATCCTCGACCGAACCTCTGCCTTGCCGCAAAAGTTTGAGCTTCCGTTCTGAGGACGCAGCAAGGTCAGGGTCGTCGTAAATTATGGCCATGGCCTTAAAGAATTCCTCTACCGAGGTCAGAGCAGTATCGGTAGGAGGCAGGTTGTATGCCCAGGACTGGGAGTCCCCAGTCAGCAAAGTTTTAATAAAGATGACCCGTTGGGTCTCAGTCCCCGAGGATCGGGGTCTCAACTCGAAATACGACAACACTCTACTCCTGAAATTCCGGAAGTCAGACTTGTGGCCGGAAAACTTATCAGGTACAGGCATACGTATGTCATCACTAGGAGGGGATCGCACTGAATCAACCAACGTCTGGAGGGTTTTCACAGAGCCTGATAAGGCATCAATTAAGGCTTTGTGCTGGCCCAGTGCTTGATGAATGTTATCCACCGAAGTGGCAAGCACAGTCAGAGGATCAGCGCGTGATTCCATCTGTTTTGTGGTCTGGCGTTCTGTAACGATCGGTGAAGCACAGAGAGGATCTGATTACCGGTGATCTGCAGTATCACAGGAAATACAGATGTATACCAGATTATACGTGATCTGCAGTATCACCGATAATCCGATATACTAACTAACCTCTGCTCACCTAAGTAGAGTGTAGTGTTTGGTGTAACAGTAACACTTGGAGGCCTAGGCCTCAATGCAGCAAGGAGAACTGCAAGGGTTCCTTCCGCAGACCTGAGCTCTCCAGACGGGAGGAGTCAGACTGACAGTAGGAAGGATAGTCCGAGAGTGACACTCAGGATGAAGTGTCACTAACAGGACGGGGAACCGCCTCCAATCGTGAGGTCGGTTCTCGAGGTCGGACAAGCCAAGTCGTAACACACGGACAGATAAAGTACAGATACAGTAGGCAAAGGCGGAGTCAAAGTACAGGCAGGGTTCGGCAACAGGGTATCAGATATATCGGGGTACAAAATCAGGAGGCAGAAGCAGAGTCTAGGAACGAGCCGGGGACCGGCAACAGAGTATCAGAAATATCGAGGTACAAGATCAGAGTTCAGGAGGATGGTTGAGCAGGCAATAGGTCATAACAGATAATCACAATCAAACTAGTACTTTAGCTATCAAACAGAATCTAGCTAAGTGTAGGATTACAGCTCCAGCTGGTCCCGGCACACTTGCGGATCTGACTACGGATCTGGGTGCTCCCACGTATGTGATCGCAACGCCAGACACTAGAGGAATGACCAGGTACTTGTATATATACGCAGGTGTCCCCCCAGCACCTCCCTAAGTGCTGGACCAATGGGAAGCGGAGCTAGAGTCAGCTGACCAGCCTGGTCAGCTGACTCCTTTCTGGACGTCATAAATACTTTGCCTGAGTGCGCGCGCGTCACTCTAAAACCTGAGAGACTACGAGTCCCAGCCACAGCAGCCCCGCTCTGCGGAGTCTCCGCAGCGGGGGTATGTGCCGCAACCGCCGCGTCACCCGCGGCGGTTTCTCCGCGCTACGCAGCCTGCACGGAGACAGCCGCCTCATGTTGAGAGAAGGCGGCTGCCTCTCCGTGTGTGTGAGCCCTGTGCGTGGAAAGAGCCTCCTGCCGCTGGCTCATGGCGGCGGCTCTTCTGCGTTTTCTCACACATGGCATACCAGAAAATGTGGTGTCAGATAGGGGAGTCCAGTTTGTGTCCAAATTCTGGAGAGCCTTTTGTCATCATCTTGAAATGAACCTGTCATTTTCCTCCGGCTACCACCCACAGACCAATGGGCAAACTGAGAGGGTTAATCAGTCTCTAGAGCAGTTCCTTAGATGCTATGTGGCTGATGCGCAGTTAGAATGGGCAAAGTTTTTGCCATTCACAGAATTTGCGCATAACAACCTGAAAAGTTCCTCTTCAGGCTTTTCTCCCTTTCAGGTGGTGACAGGGAGATCTCCCAAATTCTCTCCATTGCCAGTGGGGTCTTCTCCTTTCCCTGCTCTGGAAGAGTGGCAGGGATCTTTTAAGGAGATTTGGACCATGGTCAAAAGGAACCAGGAAAAGGCTTTCCAGACCCAGAAGAAGCAGGCTGATAGAAAGCGATCTGTAGTGTGGGACTTTGTGCCCGGAGACATGGTGTGGGTCTCTACCTGACATCTGGCGCTGAAACAGCCATCAGCAAAAATGGGTCCCAGATTTATAGGCCCATACCCTGTGTCCAAAAAGATTAATAATGTCACTTATGTTATTTCTCCAACACCCAGTATGAGAGGTGTTAAGTCATTCCATGTGTCTTTGTTGAAGCCGGCTGTGCATGTGTATTCCTCCCCCCCCCCCCCCCCCTTAGATGATTGATGGGGAACCTGAGTATGAGATTGAGCAGGTTTTGGATTCCCGGCGGGTGCGTAACTCGGTACAGTACCTTATGCATTGGAAGGGATATGGGCCTGAGGAGAGATCTTGGGTGCCGGGTCATCGCATGCATGCTGAGGAACTTAGGAAAAAGTTTCATGAGTTGCATCCTGAGAAGCCATGCAGGACGTGTCCGGAGTCCACGCCTCAAGGGGGACGGGGTACTGTAACAAACGTTGGAGAGGCAGCCGCGGTGAACAGCGCTACCACCGCAGCTGCCTCGAGCTCCCTGTCTAGCAATATATCCGTGCCTCAGGCGTCTAGCACGCCGAGGACGGGTCTGTCAGTTGCACATACGGTTGCTTTGTCGCGTGCGTGCACAGGACAGGACCTTTATGCGAGGAGGAGGCGCGTCAGCTGTACCTCTGCCCATCTGATCTTGCTACCGACTCTGCTTGCTTATACCTTTCTGTCTCTGCCTCCCGATTTTGTACTGCATCTGTCTGTCTGTTGCCGAACCCGATCTGTCTGACTACTCTACTCTCACCAGAGGGCCCTGACTCTGGTGAGAGGCACTGTACTGTTAGTACCCACCAGCTCCTCTGGTGAAGTATTGCCAAACCTATCAGTACTACTGTTGCACCAATCACTCATTGCTTATTGTTGTCACATCAGCTTCCTATATACCAGTATTATAGGTGATTCTGCAGATCACCATATAATCAGGGATATATCTGCATTACAGGTGATACTGCAGATCACCTAATAATCAGAATTCTGTTATTTGCTGACACAAATCATTACACTGTTAGAGTGGGTCCACACTAGACCTGGTTGCAGGACGGACACTGCAGTCCGAATCAGGGGAAGTACCCACCGTACTGCAAACTGATGAAAGTGCATCAGTTTTGCATCAGTTTCCGTTCAGGTTTTTCCCTGACAGAAAACGTCTCCATCATTAGGAAGGAGTGGGAGGATTTTTTTGGGCCAATCATAAAGCTCAGGCTATCCGTTTTAACATCCGTTTTTTGCCTGTGGAGCTGGAGATGCGTTTTCTCATTACTTTCACTACCCCTGCGTGTATCCATGGTCCTGATCCGTTGCGTGAAAATGCAGCAGATCCGGACCTTCCGTTCAGGTTTTAAAAACGGATCCCCGCAAACGCAGACGGATCCGTTTTTTATTTGGGTGAGGCTGGCTGCTATTTTCAACATTAGTATCCGGGACTCCGTTTTTCATCAGGTTTGAAAAACGCAGCCACGGATACGTTTCCGGACCTAGTGTGGACTGGCTCTTACTGTAATTAAATGTTTATTATTTTCTAGCATTTTAGCCAACCTTGCTATGGTCCGCTATGACCCATATGACTATTGCAGACAATAGAAAATGAGTAAATAAGGCTCAGTGATGCAAAAAAGAAATAATTCCAAACAGCACTGAAACAAGGCTGATTAAAAAAAATGTAATCCAAGCTCAACGTTCTACAACCTAAAGCGTTTTGTACATCATCCTCTACCTGTCCTTAATTAGAAAACTGGTAGAAGAGGCTTGTCAGAAATAACAGGATGAAACCCAACCACAGACTTTCATTTGCAAGATGAAAGTGCAATTAATCATGATTATAACAAGATTTCCTGTTGGCTGCCTCGAAACGCGTTGGTATAATTTACGCACAGATGAGAACCAATGAGATGAGCATTTGACAATGCTTTCCGAAGCGCGCTCTGAAAAGTGCTGGAAACAAATAATGCTCATGGAGTTAATGAATATTAATGAGCGTTGTATCAGGCAATGATGATTATTGTTATTATTTTTTTTAGCTGTGAGTGTCGTTTCCTTGTACAAAACACTGTTTAAATTATATCTCATGCAATGAACATGTGTGGTTGCATAATTAGTTTGATCTTGCTGTTCCTTTGAAAAAGAAAAGGGGGAAAAATGTTTTTTTTTTCTGAACTGTGTTCGTGCTTGCAAGGAGAAACAGAAATAATGATCCACATTGATAGATTTAAAGAGAATCTGTAATGAGTGGGCAACCCGTGATGATTTGCATGGCAAATATCAGTTTTCCTTTGTTTGTTTTCATTTTGTATGTCATCAGCGTAGTTATGTCAGTATGTAATTGGGACATTTAAAAGATGTCTTTAGATTATAAATTAAAGAATTCAAAGATTTAGTAAAGAGGAACTTCAGGCTCCTAGAATATCACAGATTTCTATCAAATTAGGGTAGTTTTAATGCCTAACCACTCTGCTACCGCCTAACGCAGAATTGTGGCCGCAGAGTGGCTCCCTCAGGACCGCCTAATGCGGAATTGTGTCATCTCGCGATGCGTGAGATTAGCAGGGTACGAGCACTCGCTCAAGCGCTGTTCCCTGCAGGGGAACACAGGAGGTCACAGTGATCAGCGTGCCAGCCCCCGATCACGGCTGGCAGGCTGTTAATTTCATTTAATGTAAACAGTGCTGCGAATCTCCTGCAGCGCTGTGTAAGTGACAGCCTTGTCACTTATTTGCCCCTCAGATGCGCTCACAATCTAATCCCTGCCACAGACCTATGCCATGTAGGCATGGTGATCTGTTCCGATCGCTGGCTAGGGACAATTTAGGGGGGATTCAAATTTTTTTTTTTAAAAGATCATTTTCAATAATTGAAAAAAAACGCAGGAGCGATCAGATCAGAGATCATTTGGCTGCCAAGTTGTATGACAGTGCAATAAACTGTAATTGTTGCGCAGTTCAGAATTGTAAAAAATGGCCTGGTCACTAGGGGGGTGGAAACCTGTGGTCCTCAAGTGGTTAAAATAAATAAATAGAGCTTAAAGCAAACCAGGGAGGGCAAACGAGGTGACACAGGGCTGGAAGCCAGGGGCAGTGGGGTACAGGGCAACCAGACCAGCTTGGAGAGGCCCCCTTCCAACAGGAGTTTCGAAGCAGGGGTGTGGCCTTGCTTGTTTACTCAGCCTTACATCCGGGTAGTGGAGGGGGGGAGAGAGGCATAGCTAGGCTTTTCAGTGCTCGGGGACAAAGACAGTTTTTGCGCCTCCCCTCTGGACAAATTGGGCATCGCCATGCATCAGAATGTGGGTGTGGTCATGGGTAGAGCCAAATGTACAAATGCTGTTTAGATAGCCAGATGTGCCCCCCTTCCCCCATTTAGATAGCCAAATGTGCCCCCCTTTAGATAGCCAGATGTGCCTCCCTTCCCCTCGTTTAGATAGTCATATGTACCCCCCCTGTTCTGCTGCTGTAAACACTTCTGCAATGCTCTGCAGAGGGAGAGGGAGAAGCGGGGGCACTTTGGGCAGCCAGCGAGCTGCCTCTCTCACTTGGGGGTGTGGTGGCCATGCTCTGTGCCCCCTTACAGTGCTGCGCTCGGGGACATGTGCCCCCCTTGCTTACCCATAGCTATGCCTCTTTGGGGGGAGGGGGGTTAGTGGTAATTTTAATGCCGATTGCTTGACTTCTCAAGCAATCGGCCAGAACAGATTTAAATGAGACTCTAAATGAGACTCTACTGTGCTCAGGGCTGTATTAAGGGTTTGAGCTGCCCTAGACACTTCAGACCCATGAGATCCCTTGCCCCTCCCACTGCCCGCTCCCCCACAGCTACGCGCAAAGCCTAAGCAGAGTTAAGTGTGGACACAACAAGCACTGGGTGTGACCAATTAAAATTTCCTAGTAAAAGTGCAACCCAAAGTCAGTGGGCCTGTGTTTCTTCCCCAAATATGAGTAAACTGACCCTCAACAAATAAATAGGGAGTGTTCCCCACCATAAACACATATTAACAAGTGTTCTCTTTCACAAAATAATGGTAGGTATTGATTGTGAGCTCCTCTAAGGACAGTCAGTAACATGACTTTGTACTATGTAAATTGCAGCAGAAGATACCAGTGTGAAATACCGGTTAATACATAATAATAATATGGTAGCACATTAGACTATGACTATGATAGGGATAAGATTAAAGCAGTAGGATTAGCCATACTATGCCAGGGGAAAAAAGCACATGCATAGGTAGATAAATACTTGATCTACTTACATAACACATGTATTGTACTGTCCACGTTCTAATTTCAGTGAATTTTACATAGTAAATGAAGGCAATTCTGTTCCTGGTGGGGGTCATGTCTTTTGCCCACAGTTTAGGTTAAATCCTGGTGTCATATCTGCCCTTTACTTTTTTTCTTTTCTCCTCCAATTGCTGAGTCACCTCAGCCTTGCTTGTAAACACAAGTGAGCAGGGGATAGTGTTTCAGATAAGCAGCTGGCAGGGAAATAAAGGGAAGAGGAGGAATATATTATAGATAAAAAGAACCCCCAGCATGCAACTGTTTGGCACTGACTACTAAAAGGCTCCTTAAGTAGGTGATAACTCCAAACCATAACAGCAGAAAAAGTTTTGAAAGTTTTGAATGCAGGATTAGCATTTTTATCACTTAATACACTCAGACCAGTTGCTGTTGAAATTTGATTTTTATGGTGACACTTCCGCTTTAAGGAGATTGCAAGCTCCTCTGGAGTGGGGACAGTCAAACAAAAAGTCAGTTATGCTGTCGCTGCCTCTTAGGCACTTGTCAGCAAGTGCCTTGCTGTAAATACGGTCCTGACTGTACTTTAAAACATGTTTCTTTAAGCTCTACTTTTCTTCTTTAAAGGCTGTTTTTTATTCCAGGAATCCACGTGAGGCTGTTAAGGGGAAAAAATGCCACATTTAATCTTTGGCGAAATATAATATGCAGAGATATCAATTATTAACGTCCGGTGATAATGTTATGGGCACTGCAGCCTGAAACCTGGGAAAGCAAATAAAGCCAAGTGCAGCATTTGTCAATTACGTGTCATAAATTGGGAAACATGACTTCCGCTCCAGCTAATGACCTAAATCAAATTCTTACATGGATCAATGTTCTCTTAGACGTTAGCCACTTCTCTATTAAACCATTCCTGCCTTGGAAGAATCTCATTTTTACCGTGCATTAGTATGTGTGTTTGAAGAGGGCTCAGCATGAAGACAACACGTGGTAACAATCACAGATAAATAGAAAGATTAGGCTTAGCTGGGAGGGAACACAAGGCTTCATTCATTAGCTTTTATCAGTGGTTTGGATGACTATGAGGGAGAATTAATTTATTCTACAGAAGCTCACCTGAAATCTCTGAAAGGCTGATTATATTTATAAGATTTTTTTTGCTCATAATTTTTGTTTTTACAAGAAACAGAGGCAAGACATGGTGGGGTTGGGGGTGATCAAAGAGCACCCTGAGGAGACAAAAAAAACACAGACACAACGTGAGCACCAATGGTGAAGTATGTCACAAAATTGTGAGAGATAGATGTAGGTGGTGGAATAGGATACTTACAAAAAGAGGTTGCAGAAGGGCAAGCAACCACTGTAGGCAGGTGGAGATCAACAAACTCGACTCCAATCGGGTATCCAGCAGGTTGGATGAAGAATGCACTCTAGTAAAACAAGGCTAGATGGTCCACTGTGTGGTGACACCACAAGGGGCTGACTAGAACACCATCCCAAAGGACGGTGTAGATGCACAAGAGAGGGAAGAGGTGCTCAGATAGTGATAAAATTTAGTTAAAAAACAATAAAATGAAAAAGAGTTGAGGTGGCTTAACTCAAATGAAGACAAATTTATATAAACAATGAATTTTATTATGCACTGGCAATGCATTTCGAGGATCTAAGCCCACTTCCTCACTCAAGTGCCAGGAAAGTGCAAATAGCCGACATAAAGCACCTCGGCTATATGTGCATAATGCATAAAATAAAATTAATTATTTTTATGAATTTGTCTTCATTTGAGGTAAGCCACCTCAACTCTTTTTCATTTTATTGTTGTTAACTGAATTTTATCACTATCTGGGTGCCTCTTCCCTCCATTGAAAGGTGAGACATGCCCACCTGATTGTGACCGACCAGCCAATAACGAACTTAAACCCAATTCACTCTGCATGGATGAGAAACTGATCCATAGAAAAACTGATCCATGGAAAGGGCATCAGTCTTCCATTCGTGACTCTCTGTTCCAGTCAATGTGAAGCATTTGCTGATCGTTGTAACAGAGCAATGTGAATCCTGTAGCAGAACAGCATTCAAACAGTTCAACACAGCACTTTCTTCCTCAGTGGGAAGCTTAGTGCTGTTGCCTAACTTGAGGAAGTGATTACAATAGTAGCTGATAGGAAAACAAACAAGATAATATAAACACTGCTATCAGTGTCTTAGCTGAATACAAGCCAAAAGTGTACACAGGAGAAGACACATTCTTTCAGGATACATTATAATATATAAATACAGCTACTTTCGCAATACGCTATAATGGCAGCGTTCAGTGCAGATAAACTGTACTTTGGGGACTTGTAATACAATTATATTTGTGCACAAAAGCAAATATGATAACTATGGGTGATAAAAAGTAGGAAAACATGTTTTTACTAAATGTTATGTCAGAGTTTAATCCTGCTGCAAGACTCCATCTCATTGTTTATCTACACACTGTACAGTGCTGCGAAAAAAGCAAATTGGAAGTCTTAGAAACAAGAGATAATAATATTTGTAATAATGATAATTTGTATTATTATTGTTGCATTACAGTTGGCTAAACAAGTGAGAGCAGAGAAGATACATTCATTCTGCATCACAAAGATGGATGTAAATAGAGTTTCCTGCCCTTCACTTGCTGATAGCAGTATAATGAGCAGTGTTAAGTGGAAAATTCATTATGTATGCTAATTTTTGCTCAGCCGGGAAGTGGAAGCAATGGCTAGTAAATCAAGTGTGTTAGCCACCAATCAATTAGCAGACTCCTGATTAATTAACACAGCTTCCAGCCAGCTGATTATCTATTGCATTTAGTAGCCACTGCTGTCACTTCCTGGGTGAGACGAGATCAGGTGAACCCTCTGCTCTAAAGCGAATCAGTCAATCAGGCAACCAATGGAGATGCTGTATTTAAATGATTGATATAAGCATTAACAAATATGAGAGAAGATACTACCCACATCAGCATTGTTATTCAATGGTGTAGCAATAGGGGGTGCAGAGGTTATGACCAAACTCGAGGGGCCCTCCCTCAATCACTGTATTAGCTCACTATTGGTCCTGTGCTGGTAATAATCACTTCTGTAGATGCTTTGAATAGTAGTAATCCTTAAAAAACTGTCCCCACTCCCCAGCCCCTTCTTACTCATCTTACATAGAGTGCTGGGGGGGGGGGGGCAGAGCTCCTTAGCTATGCTCACTGTCATTGTTATATTATCTCAAAAAAATTATAAGAGTAATGATGCCATAGCAACAATTTTTTGAGAGACAAAAAAACTACACCTGTTGTCAGGGACGGATCTAGGGGGGGGGGCAGACGGGTCTCTTGCCCCAGGCGCATTTTGTTGAATTCTTAAAAAGGCGTCAAAATTTGGATGGGGAATGGCAGTTTAGGCGCCAAAACCTGACCTTTAGGCACCAAAACTGGATGGGGAATGGCAGTTTAGGTGCCAAAACCTGACCTTTAGGCGCCAAAACTGAATGGGGAATGGCAGTTTAGGTGCGAAAACCTGACCTTTAGGCGCCAAAACTGGATGGGGAATGGCAGTTTAGGCGCCAAAACCTGACCTTTAGGCGCCAAAACCTGACCTTTAGGTGCCAAAACTTGACCTTGCCCCATGCGCAACTTGGTCTAGATCCGTCCCAAGGCCTGTTGTAACCCCCCCCCCCCCCAAAAAAAAAACCCCATAAAACCAAAAATTTACCTGAACATCTACGATTCGCATTTGGGGCCAGCAAATGACTACAAAGAATCAAATACATTGGAACTTTTTAAATTTTCTAAAACACAGCTTTGCTTGTCTGCTCTGAGCATCTGCAGATGTAATTTTTTATGCTGTAAGCGCACCCATGTTTTAAGTATCTCATTTAACATTTATCTCCCTGAGTTCTTCCGTAAGACTGGGTAATGTGGATTGCGACATATGTATGCCATCTGTGTCACTGTCCTGTCCTGTGGGCAGCAAGTGATAATGCAGTGGTATATGGGAAGACGTGCTAGTGCTATATGAGCAACAAAAAAATTAAAGAATAATAGTTATAATTAATAATTATTAAATACATAGATATCCACTGCATGCTTACAAAGATGTATGGAAGGCAAAAAGTGATCAAACATACTCTTTTTTACTATCGGGCCTACTCTTAAACAGGGATGGTCGGAACGCCAAATTCCGATTCCGCGGTAATTCCGCATTCCGTCATGTACCGATTATCGATTCCGCTTTCCGCTACCAATTTCCGCATTCCAAGGCTGATTTTCCGCCGGAAATCGCGGAAATTCCGCCCGACTTTAACATCAATTTTCTCAAAAACTATAAAGTCTTTTTAAAAACTTTTTTTTGCATCTTGCTCAGAAGGTTCTGTTTAATAAACCCTGACAATTTGGTGTTTCTAGGACTTACGGGGGCTTTGCTATTAACTGCTAAAGTCGGCGGATTTTTACTGTAATGTAAAATGCAGAAAATAGGCAGATGCAGATTTTCTGCATTTTACATTACAGTAAAAAAACGCCGACTTTAGTGGTTAATAGAAAAGCCCCCTTAAGTCCTAGAAACACCAAATTTTCAGCGTTTATTAAACCAAATCTTGTGAACAAGATGCAAAAAAAAGTTTTCTTAAAGACCTTATAGTTTTTGAGAAAATCGATGTTAAAGTCGGGTGGATTTTCCGCGATTTCCGGCGGAAATTTCCGTGATTTCCGGCGGAAATCCGCCTACGGCACTTGCATTACCGATTTCCGCATTCCGATACGGAAATGCAATTTCCGATCGGAATTTCGGAAATTGCATTTCCGCGGAATCCGAATGAGCATCCCTAGTCTTAAAACCACAAGAGTATCCACAATGGGACATGTACATGAATAGCTTAAAGAGGCACTTTAGCCAAGGATTGAACTTCATTCCAATCAGTAGCCGAATTCCCATGAGAAATCTTTACTTTTTCTCAAATAGATCATTAGGGGGATCTGTATGGCTGATATTGTGGTGTAACCCCTCCCACAGTGTGATGTCATGGCCATGCAAAAATAGCTGCTTTTTCCAACTGCCAAGCAAGCAATACCTCCCTCTGTGCATAGAACTCTCAGTAAAAAACATTCCGTACAGATCACCTGGCAGAACTAAAGATGATGCCACCTATGATACATTTCAGAATGTAAATCATGAAGAGTAAAGATCAGTGCTGGGCCGAAATTACGCATGAGCGTAATTACGCATTGTAATTCAATGTAAATTTACGCGTAAGCGCTACACGTAACTTACGGTCTTACGCGTAATTATTTACGCGTAAGCAGTTAAGTGGTATCGTAATTACGCTGTCTACCGTAATTGCTAGGTATGCGTAATTTTACGAAGACTTACGCGTAATTGTACGCGTAATCACTAACTTAAAAACTCCCCTTTTCTAAGAGTAGCCAATCAGTCAACATCCTAAGCAACCAATAGTATCTTCTCCTGCCCTTCAGTATATAAGCGTACGTTTTGATGCATATGAATGATGTTTACGCAATAGCTGTCACATTGACGGCTATTGCGTACACATCGTCTGTATGCGTAAAAAAATATGCATTAATGGGTATTACGGCACTACGCGTAACATCGTAGTGTAAGCGCCTACATTACGGTATCCTTACGCGTAACTGCGTAAGTTAACGCGTAATTACAGTGATGAACCGTAGATAATTTTTTATGTCGTAACCGTAATTGCGTAATGCATAATAGCGTAAAATTACGCGTAATGATCTGTAAGCGTAGATTTTTCCATTACGACCAGCACTGGTAAAGATATTCAATCATCTAACATTCATGAATCTATAATTGAATATTGTAAAAAATAAGCAATGTTATTAACTATGTTATTTTCACTGCAGTTCCTCTTTAAAGGGAACCTGAAGCGAGTAAAATTATTTAAAATAAACACATGATGTAGCTGCAAATGACTATTACATACTAACCTCACCGTCAGTTCCTCTCAGAAGCTCAATATTTTCTTCTAACAGTGATCCCTTCCAGTTCTGACAATATTTTGTCAGAACTGAAATAAACCAGTTACTGTCATTTATAGATCAGCTTCTGTCAGTTACAACTGAATGTGCAAGGTAATGTCCATGTTTCCCTATGGCTCAAGTGGACGATACTACAGTTCAACTGTGTGCTGACCAGGAAGCTGTTATGGGGTAATGGCCATTTTCAAAATGGAGGACGGAGACTTCCATTGATCACAGTGGACAAACAGGACGCAGGAGAGGAGAAAGAGATTGATGAGTAGACTACAGGGTAGGTAAGTATGACTTATGTATGTTTATTTTGACTTAATTTTCAGTTCTGGTTCTCTTTAAGGTGAAGTAGACTCCCTGAATGGCTACCTGATACTCTGGGGTGGAATGTAGGGATGAGCCTACAGATATTGCAGAATGCCAAATTCTTACATTCACATTCAAATTTTTCAATTTAAGAAATTCTAGCCTGTTAATACCAACAATAATACAGGAGTATGTTTATGTAATGCATAAATAACCAAAAAATTCAAACGCAAAGACAAAATGTGCGATTTGTGTACTGAGCATGCTCCAGGGATGAAAGCAAAAATTCACAATAACAATTGTTTCATAATTTTACTATGTAAACTCACAATCTGCAAAATTCTGAATTTGTTTAAAATTTTCTACAAAGTTTCAGAATTGTGTTTGCTTTGGAATTCTGGAATTTAGCAATTTCAACAATTATTAGCGTACTGTATAGGAGGCAGAGCCGGATCATCCACAAGGCAATTCCAGGCAGTTGTCTAGGGCCTGGAGAGAGTCTAGGGGCCTGGTGCATGTTAATCCCCACCAAACCTTACTAGAAAAGCCGGGTGACCATCAGTGGCGGACAAAAACAGCTCTCTTGCCTAGGGCCTCATTTCATCTTAATCCATCTCTGATAGGTGGGCACCAGTAACGGTGGTCACACACATTTATTTTAGACCAAGAGACAGGTACCCTTGCTGACCTGGTAGAAGAGCATATGATAACAGCAGAAGGTAATATATACAGAGAAATGGCATTTTGTCCAGTACAGTGTATCCCTAGTCTAGTTCACTTTGCAGAGGTACAATAGCCTGAGAACTTAGTTTCATTTGCGGAGCTTTCTTGTGTGGCAGTGACCTGAATTTCACCATCACCGTGTCATAAATAATCCTACAACATTCAGCTGTTTAGGAAATAAAGCTGAACAAAGCAGAATGTGGTCATTGTACAGGACTGCATCTCAGCAATGAAAGATTTATGACGGTTCTCATAATGCCGGCTTACCAGACTCTTAATTAAACTGATGCACTCATGCAGCACAGGGTACAGCGCTCAACACAACTTTACAAGACGTTTTATCATACGCTGTGCTAATATGGGGAGGATGCGAGTGTATATAAAGACGCAGACAGCTATGCAGATGTGCCAAGGGTAGTAACCCACAGCAATCAATGTTATTGCACCGGACCAGTCTAACAGTACATATTCAATGCACCATTTGCACGCCGAAATGCATAGGCAATGTGACTTTATCACAGATAAGGAACTGCAGTAAATTACCCTTTAGGGCCCATTCACACCTGAGCGGGAATCGCGTGATTCCCGCTCATAGCAAACCGCTAGCAGTTTTCTAATAACCGCTACACATTGTAGCAAGTGGCAGTGTTCTCACAGCCGCATTTGCGGTTAGCGATAACCGCAAACATGCTGAATGCAGCGGTTTGGCGGCGATTAGCAATCGTGATTAGCGTGCAATGCACGCTAATCGCGATTGCTCCAAAAACCACCGCAGTGTCCAGTCATTTTTCCGCGTTAATCGAGGGAAAATCACACCCGCAAATCCCCGCCGGCGTTTTGCGATTATAGGTGTGAACGGGCCCTTAAAAGTTAGACTAATACATAACTTATCTTATTACTAAGCACACCATTAATATGGCCACAGGCAATTTTGTTGATGTTTTGAATTAAATGTTAAAGAACCATAAACTATAAACACTAAAGGACCATTCTCATGAAAAATTGTAACATTTAAAATACACGTAAACACAAACAAATAAGAAGGACGTGTCTTCCATAGTAAAATGAGCTATAAATTATTTTTCTTTTATGTTGCTGTCACTTACAACAGTTAGTAGAAATCTGATGAAACTGACAGGTTTTTGACTAGTCCATCTCTTCATGAGGAATTCTCAGTATTTTATTTATTCTTTACAAAAGCATTACCTGCAAAGGATCTATACAAAATGAAGGCCACCCCTACCTGTTTATACATTACTAGCCACCTTAGCCCGTTTAAAAACAGGCTCTAGTGTATTACTGCTGCACGTGCATGCGCGCACCCGCCACACGTGAATGCGTGCACCCGTCGCACGTGCATGCACGCACCCAGCGCACATGCCCGCGCACACCTGTCTGCCCGTGCACACACCCGCCCAGCTGACTGGACCCGTCCTCCTGTCCCAACGGTCCGTGCTGCGCACATGCGCACTAACAAAAAGCACGGACCCAGGGACACAGAGACAGTGTACTCAGGGACACTTGTCTCTTATTAGGTAGGATTCTGGCAGTTGGACTGAGCAACTGCCATTTTTCAAGTGCTTTTGAAAATGAAGAACCTGTCAGTTCTATCAGAGTTCTACTACCTACTGTAAGTAACAGCAACAAAGGAGAAAATATATTCATAGCTCATTTTACTCTTTATCGAACTCTTGTCTTTTTAAAACGAAAAGTCCATCTACATTACTGAGTAATGTTACCCAAAGCAATAGTAATTCACCATAACCAAGTCCATAGACCCTGTAACTGTAGACTCAAGCAACTGTAACCATTGTAACCATGGGCCGAGGACAGGGGGTATAACTAGAGGGGGGAAGCCCCTACAAACTGTGGGGGGCCCTATCTACTAACCTTCTCTACGTCCAATATAAGGGAATACTTAAAGAGGAACTCCAGCCTAAACAAACATACTGTCATTAAGTTACATTAGTTATGTTAATTAAAATAGATAGGTAATATAATCTCTTACCCACCCTGTTTTAAAAGAACAGGCAAATGTTTGATTTCATGATGGCAGCCATTTTTTGGTTGAAAGGAGGTGATAGGGAGCATGAGACACAGTTCCAACTGTCCTGTGTCCTGAGCACCTCTCCCAGTTGCTAGGCAACGTGAACAACAACATAGGAAATTCCATCATGCTCTGCACAGCATCAGGGAAAAAAAGCTGGGGCTTTTTTTCTTTGATGGGTGGAGCTTAGCTAAAAATGCAGCTAAAAATGATGCTTTGGTAAGAAAAAACAAAGTTCTGATGCTGTGAAACTCGAAGCCTTTTCAGGGCTGCTGAGTAGATTTTTAATCCGAAAAGTTCAGTTTAAGAACAGATGTTTTTGTGGCTACACTTGTTATGGGTGTGAAGATCATGATGGCCTCACTTGTTTTATGACCTGTGAGAGGGGCCCCAGGCTGTGAAGGGCACCAAGGGGAGGCAAGGTAAGGGGTGTGAGCATCGGGGGGCCCATAAAGTTTTGCTTGGGATCCCCATGTGTTGTAGTAATGCCACTGGCCAAGAGTTTGTCTAGTTATTTGCATGGGTATATTTAATGAAGTTTCAAGTTGTGGGAAATCCACCTGGCTTCCTAAGAGCCCCTATTACAAGTGTAATAGACACCCGTGAAAAAGTTGCATCTGCTGTCTATATAACGCCCATAGGCATTGGCAGGTCTTAGGTGGTTTACCATGGAAACGGCCTTTCCATGTCAGTTCACGGAGGGTGTCTCCGTGAACAGCCGGAGAGCCGCTGATCGCGGCTCGCCGGCAAAATGTAAACACGCGGGGAAGAAATCCCCGCTGTTTACATCATACGGCGCTGCCGCGCAGCAGCGCCGTAAGGCAGATCGGCGATCCCCGGCCTCTGATTGGCCGGAGATTGCCGGCATCTGATAGGCGGAAGCCTATCCTAGGAGGCGCAGGACGGAATTCCGTCCTGCGCATTACGTAGCGAGAGGGAGAGGGAGGTAAGGAGTGTGAGGGCGGAAATGGCTGCGAAGGGGGGCTTTGAGGAGCCCCCCCCCCCACAAAACGCAGATGGCCGGCAGCGATGAGACCCCCCCAGCAGGAAATCCCCCTAGTGGGAAAAAAGGAGGGAAGTCTGGTCGCCCTGGCTTCAAAGTGATCTGTGCTGCGTGGGCTCTCCAGCCCACAGCACCAACATAGGCTGGTCCTTAAGTGGATAGAGCAGCCTCCTTTGCAGCTTTAAAAATGAGTGGAGGGACTTATGCTGGATGTAATGGTTATTACCTGTTCTCCCAGGATGAGGTCTGTCATGTGACTTTCTGAAGTGCAATAGCTTCAGTTCACCTTCACTTAAAAGACTGCTATCACGAAAAAAGTAGGCAGTTCAAATCTGACAGAAATGACAGGTTTTGAACCAATCCATCGCCTCATGGGGTATTCTCAGGGTTTTCTTTGTTTTCAACAGCATTTCCTGAACAGCAGCTTAAATGCCAAAATAGTAAGATACCAGCTAGCCTCTCTCTACTCACTTACACCAGGGTTGTAGCAATAGTGGTTGCAGAGGTTGTGACCGCATCGGGGCCCAGAAGGGCCCTCCCTCTAGTACAGTATTAGCTCTCTATTGGTCTTATGCTCATAATAATAACTTCCATAGATACTTTGAATAGTGGTAATCATTAAACTGTTCCCCACCCCCTTCTTGCACCTTTGATACTGTTGTTGCCATTGGCAGGTTTTGGTGCGCCGTATCAATCGTTATGTATAGAGTGCTTGGGTGGCCCCGTTGTAATACTTGCATCGGCGCCCACAGCTGCTTAGCTACGCCACTGACTTGCACACTATTTTGTCAGTTAGACTTTGCAACTGCTGTTCAGGAAATGCTATTGAAAACAAAGAAAACCGTGAGAATCCCCCATGAGAAGATGGACTGGCCCAAAACCTGTCAGTTTTTAAACCTTTTCCAAAGTCCCATTGCATGAATGGAGGAGTAAGGCAGCACTCCAGTATCATAGATTTTTTATGCGGGTGATAAAGAGAATTATTATTTTTTACATCAATACATACACACTATTAAATTGCCTGAAAATACAGGCTAATGATTACTTTTTTTGTCGTAGTGGCCTTTAACAGCCCTAGTGCCTGCTTCACGGGCCACACCCCTTTAGTCCCTCCCTAAAGTAGAAGATCTGTTTACTGATCTTATCACAACAACTATAACAATCATCATTAGGGCCTGTACACACTGCTGCGCTTGCGCTGCGCTTTTCAAATCGCATGCGCTTTTTAATCGCAAGGTCTTTTGAAAAATAATGAAAATTGCAGAGACCTGTACACACAGCTGCGATGCGCTATTCCTATTCGCATGCGATTTTAAAAGCGCAGCAGTGTGTACAGGCCCTATGTGATGGCAATGTCTAACAGAACTTATGGAGAAGCACGTGGTTTGTTTGATCAGCTGATAGGTTTGCAAAGCTCTCATTTGCCATGATCACATCCTGCTTTAGCACATGATCATGACTAGCAAATCAGAGACTTACATATCTATCACCTGATCAAACTGATCACATGCTTCTCCATGAGTTCTCTAGACATGACCATTACCAAGCTTCATCATCAAGGCACAAGGTCAGCATTGATCAGAAATGTAAACATAGAATATGTATTTCTTCAGCAGCCAATATCTCTGTAAGTACATTTGGCATACAGTTTTTGCTGCAGCTAACCTCTGTGTGTTTATTTCACAATATGCTTGGTTTGTATTTGACAGGTTTGTAGGTGGTGTACTTTAAATGCTAATATTATACCTTTATGCTCCAATTAACATAGAGTTAGAAGAGAGCGTGAAATGTCATTCCATTGTTCGAACCACAAGGTGACGGATTATTTAATACATAAATCAACATGGTTTCTTTTTGTCGAAGAATTTTGTCAAAGTCACCTCTGTGCTGTGATAAATGGGAGAGAAAAATACCCCTTTTGGTCAAACCATTGGGGATGGAATTATGACATTCCCTGAAGTGCTGAACGACAGGCTCCTCTCACGTCTGTGTTCCGTGTCACAGTGTGTGCAGTAATTTGTATCTGTGAGGGTTGTCTTGGCGACACACATCAAGTCACTGGGACAATTTAGAATGTAGATCACAGAACATGCACAGCAGAGATGAGCCGAAGGAAGAAAGTTCCTCTTTCTCATCATCTTGCAAAAATGGTTCACCCTTCGCAGAAAGGATTGTGAAAAAGAGAACTCTACAGTGATCATTAGGTGCTGCATTGGGTGCATTTGTACATCTCAGGGCAAGTTTCCAATTTAGAAATTAGTGGCCAGATCTGGACCAGCAAAAGCTGTCCTAGATACATTTTACGATGCTGAGACCCGCAACATGACCCACTGTATACAGGTGTACCTTATGAAGGTGTCCATCGTGTGGAGGTCCACCCTGCACTGGGGCCATCATCTGTTAATCTCCCTAAAGTGTTCTGTTCTTGTTAAAGGGGCTCTACAGCGAAAAACTGTAAAATGTAAAATATGTGCAAACATGTACAAATAAGAAGTAAATTTTTTTCCAGCGTAAAATGAGCCATAAATTACTTTTCTCCTATAATGCTGTCACTTACAGTAAGCACTAGGCAGTAGGAATCGGACAGAAGTGACAGGTTTTGGACTAGTCCATCTCTTCATAGGGGATTCTCAGCAGTGCTTTTATTCTTTATAAAGATATTCCCTAAAAGGGATTTAAACTATGATGCTGTCCAGCTTTCCTGCTGGCTACACAGTTTTTTGGCAGTTGGACAGAGCAACTGCCATTCACCAAGTGCTTTTGAAAATAAATATATCCCTGAGAATCCCCTATAAAGAGATGGACTAGTCCAAAACCTGTCACTTCTGTCAGATTTCTACTACCTACTGTAAGTGACAGCAACATAGGAGAAAAGTAATTTATGGCTCATTTTACTCTGGAAAAAAATTACTTCTTATTTGTATGTGTTTGCACATAATTTAAATTTTACAGTTTTCTGCTGTAGTGCCCCTTTGTTGTTTGATTGTTAGGATGACACTGCTGTGCATGAGTACTGTACAGACACACTGCACTGCTACAGATAAGAAGCATGCACTGTTCAATGAAGAGAGGAGAAGGAAAGGTTTCTGTCTGACAGGGTAAGTGTAAACACGATCACACTTACACTATAAATGAAACATTTGTAAATATATCAGCAAATGTAAATCCTATTTATTTATTTCATAGGGGATTCTCAGCAAGGCTCTTATTCTTTATAAAGATATTCCCTAAACAGGATTTAAACAATGATGCTGCCCAGTGTAATGATCTGCTCTGTTGTCTGCACAGGCAGACAGCTTTTTGACCATTTTGTAAGTCTGAGTGCTGCAGGTCCCTGGAAAGGAGACCTGTCTTCACTCTGCAACTTGCTGAGCTGCTGCTCTGGTGAGGAATTTGCATCCACTTGGCATGCAAATTGCTTAGCTGCTTCCTTTGATGGCTTGCAGTATAAATACCATTTCCTCCCAGAATCCCTTGCTGGTCATGATGGTTTGTTCCTGCTAGACTTACCTTGAGTCTCAGCCCTCTGCATATTGTTTAAGATTATCTTAGAGTAATCCTTGGGAGTGCACTAGCATTCCTTCTAGCATAGTTAGGTTGTTGATTATCTGTATCGCCTAGGTCTGTCTTGTCTGTTGCGATTGTCTTGTCGCCAGTGGCGGTCGACAGGAAATCGTTCTGTCTGCTGGGATCGCATTCGCCCTAGCGGTAGTGGCGGTGGTTCCTTCTGTACTCTGTCTTAGGGGTGCAAGCCAGAGCAGCAGTTGCTACTGATTGCTCCATCTGTCTGTCTGTCTGTCTGGATCGCATTCGCCCTGGCGGTAGCTCCTTTTGTACTCTGTCTGGGAGTGTAGGCCATAGCTGCGGTTGCTACTGGTTACTCCTTCTGTCTGTCTTGTCTGGATGGAACGCTTGCTGTAGTCTCGGTGAGGGAACCGTTTAGCAAGCGTCCGCGTTCTTTTGTTTTCGTGTTTCTTTGGTTAGTCAGGGTTGGTACGCTTTGTCGCTATTGCGCTTCTCGTGTGGCGACCGTGCCGGGCACGCGCTTTGTCGCTATTGCGCTTAACGTGTGGGGGTCGCATGTAGTTAGTCCTGTCTCTTCCTTTGCTCTGTCTTATTGTGTGTTCACTGCCGCTGGGTGGCGACTAGATTGGTGGACACACATACATACTGTCGCTGTGCTCACTTGCTCTTTCTCAGGGCTATCTTGCCCTGCATTGTTGCAATTCGTACAATTCCCATCTTGGCATCTGTGGTAGTGCAGAGGGGTTGTTCCTCTGCACTCCACAGTTCCATCTGCTGGTGGGAATTTCCCTCTACAAGTGCATTACACCAAAGCTGGGTTCTGTTGTTTCGTACGCTTGTGGAGGGTTTCCGCAGTGTCAGTGCGCATCTTGTGCGCTGACCTCGGAAATAATTCCGCAATCGTTACACCCAGCTTCCCTGCTCCAAACACAGTTTTTTGGCAGTTGGACAGAGCAACTGCCATTCACTAAGTGCTTTTAAAAATAAATATATCCCTGAGAATCCCCTATGGACTAGTCCAGGCATGGGCAAACTTGGCCCTCCAGCTGTTAAGACACTACAAGTTCCACAATGCATTGCAGGAGTCTGACATCCACAGTCATGACTCATAAAGGCAAATGCATTGTGGGACTTGTAGTTCTGTAACAGCTGGAGGGCCGAGTTTGCCCATGCCTGGACTAGTCCAAAACCTGTCACTTCTGTCAGATTTCTACAACCTACTGTGACAGCAACATAGAAGAAAAAATAATTTATGGCTCATTTTACTCTGGAAAAAATGTACTTTCCTATTTGTATATGTTTGCACATATTTTAAATTTTACAGTTTTTCGCTGTCGTGCCCCTTTAAATGTCATATTTCTCTAGCATATGTACACAGCCTAATGCTCCAAGCTGACCAATTAGCATCTATGTTTACATCAGTTCTAACTAATTAGATGTTTTGTGTTCCTGTTGAGGCCCACCTGTAGGTATAAGTAGGTTCTGATTATACCGGCTGTGCCGGCAGGAGACAAGGGGTAAGGTGTCTTCCAGGTAGGGTTGTAAGTACATTAAACCTCACAGAGATCTGTCTGCAGGCCCTCCCCGAGCATTTAGCTCACCTCCTTCATGGGGGCCTGCTCATGTATGTATTTGCAGAGCTGCAGTGGGGCCGCAATGGGGCCTAGCACACTTGCCACATCACGTTGCACCAGAAGCTTTTGAATCGCCGCTGAGGCGACGCAATGTCAGTAGCACATTGTTGTGTGACTTCTGTGGTGACGCAGTGGCAACGGAAGTCATTGGAATGAATAGGCAATGCAGGAATTGAATTGACAGGAGCGCGGTGTGTCACAGCAGGCACGCACGGACTGAAAGAAAACCTAAGGGGATTGCAGTGACGTACTTCCTGCCTGGCAGGGAGTACTTTACTGAGTAGGGGGCGGCGCTATGCATATAACCCTGTCAGAGCTCCCTGCCTTGTAGGGTCATATATTTGTCATTTTTTTCGGTGTGGTGGGATAGGGCAGGAGCACCGGCGTACCTACCGGGGATGCGACCCCCTCAGCCGCAGGGGGGCCCGGGGCTGCTCTGGGGCCCGCTCACTGTGCGTGGGGGGAGCGCTGCTCTAGACCCCCCAGCAAGGTGCTCAACTGGCCGCAGCGTCTAATAGACGCTGCGCCAGTTCATTCCCCGCTGCCCCGCTCAAGCAGCCTGCATAGTCTCCGGCAGGCAGAGCAGGGCTACGGCAAGATGGCCACCGAAGAAGCCCTACACTGAAGACTATTTGTGTCTCTAGCACAGGGCTTCGGCAGCCATCTTGCCGTAGTCCTGCACTCTGCCTGTCAGCGAGGGAGATGTGCTGCAGGAGGACTCGGGGAGCTGCGAGCCAGATGCCGGGAGAGGAGAAGACTTCTGTCAGGTAAGTAAATTGTTTTTTTTTTCACAGGTGCATTTTTTTTCTAGTGTCTGCTGCCTACATTGTGATTTTCAGGTGTCTGCTGCCCACATTGTGATTTTCAGGTGTCTGCTGCCCATATTATGATATTCTGGTGTCTGCTGCCCACATTACGATTTTCAGGTGTCTGCTGCCCACATTGTGATTTTCAGGTGTCTGCTGCCCATATTATGATTTTCTGGTGTCTGCTGCCCACATTACGATTTTCAGGTGCCTGCTGCCCACATTACGATTTTCAGGTGTCTGCTGCCCACATTACGATTTTCTGGTGTCTGCTGCCCACATTACGATTTTCAGGTGCCTGCTGCCCACATTACGATTTTCAGGTGTCTGCTGCCCACATTACGATTTTCAGGTGTCTGCTGCCCACATTGCGATTTTCAGGTGTCTGCTGCCCACATTACGATTTTCAGGTGTCTGCTGCCCACATTACGATTTTCAGGTGTCTGCTGCCCACATTGCGATTTTCAGGTGTCTGCTGCCCACATTGCGATTTTCTGGTGTCTGCTGCCCACATAAGGATTTTCTGGTGACTGCTGCCCACATTAGGATTTTCTAGTGTGTGCTGCCCACATTATCATATTCTGGTGACTGACTGCTGCCCACTAGTGGTGCTCAAATACCCCTTTTCAAAATTCGAGTTAGGTCGAATTCGAATAGTAAATTATTCGAGATCAGTCGAATATTCGAGTCGAATAATTTTTACTATTCGATTCGACCTCGGAATTCGAGCTCACTATTCGAGTCGGTATTCGAGCTCATTATTCGAGCTGACTATTCGAAATGGCCTTAAATAGCTTCCAACACTTGTTTTGAGGGTGAATGATGCAAGAAACCTCTTTTTTTCCAAGTAACAACAGCAAGTGATTATGTGGGGATGTTCCTTTAAAAAAAAAAAGTTGAAAAGAGAAGTTGTGTCCAGAAATTTGTTCAGTACTGTATATACTTCTTCTTCTTCTTCTTTATCTTCTATATCTTCTTCTTCTTCTTCTTCTATATCTTCTTCTTCTATATCTTCTTCTTCTATATCTTCTTCTATATCTTCTTCTTTTATATTGTCTTCTTCTTCTTCTTCTTCATCTTCTTCATCATCATCTTCTTCTTCTTCATCTTCTTTTTCTTCATCTTCTTCATCTTCTTCTTCATCTTCTTCTTCATCTTCTTCATCTTCTTCTTCATCTTCTTCATCTTCTTCATCTTCTTCTTCTTCTTCTTCTTCTTCTTCTACATCTACTTCATCTTCAACTTCTTCATCTTCTTCTTCTTCTTCTTCATCTTCTTCATCTTCTTCATCTTCTTCATCTTCTTCATCTTCTTCATCTTCTTCATCTTCTTCTTCTTCATCATCTTCATCTTCTTCTTCATCTTCTTCTTCTTCATCATCTTCATCTTCTTCTTCTTCATCTTCTTCATCTTCTTCATCTTCATCTTCTTCATCTTCTTCTTCTTCTTCTTCTTCTTCTTCTTCTTCTTCTTCTTCTTCTTCTTCTTCATCTTCTTCTTCTTCATCTTCTTCATCTTCTTCATCTTCATCTTCTTCATCTTCTTCATCTTCATCTTCTTCATCTTCTTCTTCTTCTCCTTCTTCATCTTCTTCTTCTTCTTCTTCTTCTTCTTCTTCTTCTTCTTCTTCTTCTTCTTCTTCTTCTTCTTCTTCTTCTTCTTCTTCTTCTTCTTCTTCTTCTTCTTCATCTTCTTCTTCTTCTTCTTCATCTTCTTCTTCATCTTCATCTTCTTCTTCTTCATCATCTTCATCTTCTTCTTCATCTTCTTCTTCTTCATCATCTTCATCTTCTTCTTCTTCATCTTCTTCTTCTTCATCATCTTCATCTTCTTCTTCTTCATCTTCTTCATCTTCTTCTATATCGTCTTCTTCTTCACTTATTTCTCTTTTCAAATTTTTTTTTTTACAGAAATGCAGCTATTTTTGAGCGTAACAAATAGCTGGTGGCGCACGCATGTTGGAAGCGCCATTGTATGTGCTCCCTGGCAGTGGAAACACACAGACAGCAGGAGGTAAATTCAGCAGCAGGAGGAGGAGGATGAGTGTGTGGCAGCAGGCAGTCAATGAGGCAGGCAGCGTGACATAATAGCCCTGGTACCTAGCGGTGATACCAGGGCTGTAAATAAACACAGCAGGCAGGAGGTCCCAGACAGCGGTCGTGCAGCCCACATTGTGTCCAATACACAACTGGGACAACACAGTTTTCAACCCGGGCACCTCAGAAAAATTAAACCTTTTTTTTTTTTTATGGTTTTGTAGTTTTGGTTTTACAACCAATTACACAGATATAGCTATTTTTTGACGTAATAGCTGGTGGCAGAGTGGCAGCAGAAGGTAAATCTGTGTACCCTGGCGTTGGGAAACACAGACAGACAGCAGCATCAGCAGGAGGAATGGAGGAGTAGTGTGAGTGTGGCAGCAGGCAGGCAGCGTGACATAATAGCCCTGGTACCTAGCGGTGATACCAGGCCGTAAATGAACACAACAGGAGGTCCCAGACAGCGGTCGTGCAGCCCACATCGTGTCCAATACACAACTGGGACAACACAGTTTTCAACCCGGGCACCTCAGAAAAATTAAACCTTTTTTTTTTTTTTTTATGGTTTTTTGGTTTTGTTTGTAAAACAAATTACACAGATATATAGCTATTGTTTGACGTAATAGCTGGTGGCAGAGTGGCAGCAGAAGGTAAATCTGTGTACCCTGGCAGTGGGAAACACAGACAGACAGCAGAAGGGCAGTACACAGCAGCCCACTGTAGGTGTAAAATGTGTGGCTGCAGGCGACGTAATAGTCAAAGTGAACCAGGCTGGCTTAGTGAGCAGGAGCCAGGAGGTGGTAAAGGGTGGTAAGGCACATTAACGATGGTTCTTAGCCAGTTCATGTCCCCCTCTCGCCGACAACAGGGGCCAGGAACTCGCCTTCCACCCACGCCTGGTTCATCTTGAGAAACGTCAGTCTGTCCACAGACTTGTGAGACAGACGTGAGCGTTTCTCGGTGACCACACCACCAGCTGCACTGAAGCAGCGCTCGGACAGCACGCTGGAAGGGGGGCAGGACAGCACTTCCAGGGCGTACTGCGCCAGCTCGCTCCAGATCTCCAGGCGCTTGACCCAATACTCCATGGGATCAACAGGGGCATCGCTGTCAAGCCCGCTGTAGGACCCCATGTAGTCAGCCACCATGCGGGTCAGGCGCTGGCTGTGACCGGTGGAGGATGCTGCTGCATGCACCTCCTCTCTAGTCACTGCTGCCGGAGCCTCTACAGTCCTGTAGAGCTCGTGGCTGAGAGACAGCAGGTCTGTGGGGCGCTTGCTGCTGGATGCAGGCACCTGCTGCTGCCTCTGTGCTGGCTGCTGGACAGTGGGGGTGGAAGGCTGGGGGAAGGCTTCCTCCAAGCGCTCAACAAGGGCCTGCTGCAAGCTCCTTATTTGTTGCGCTGGGTCTCCTCCTGCAGGCGGCAGGAACTGGCTCAACTTCCCCTTGAGGCGTGGGTCCAACATCATGCTGATCCAGATGTCCTCCCTCTGCTTCATCTGGATCACCCTGGGGTCTCTGCGCAGGCATGTCAGCATGTGCGCTGCCATTGGGAAGAGGCGGGCCACGTCTGCTGGCACATCGACGGCAGTGCTGCTGTCCTCATCCTCCTCCTCTGCCTCGTCAGCCTCATCCTCTCTCCACCCCCGCACCAACTCAGCTGCACTGTGCTGCTCCCCCTCATCAGCAGCAAGGTCAGGGACCTCCACCAAGTCCTCCTCCTCCTCCCCCTCAGAGGTGGACTGTGCAGCTGCTTGCCACTCCTGCTGGTCCAAGGCTGCCGCTCCCTGTTCCAGCAAAGCATCGAGGGCCCTGTTCAGCAGACAAACCAGGGGCACCCACTCGCAGACCATAGCATGGTCCCTGCTCACCATGTTAGTGGCCTGCAGAAAGGGAGCCAGCACTAAGCACACCTGCTGCATGTGCCTCCAGTCATCATCGGGGACGATGGATGGGATGTTGCTGGTCTTGTCCCTTCTCTGAGCGGCGGAAACAGTGGCCAGGGCAAGGTACTGTTTGACAGCGCGCTTCTGTTCAACCAGACGCTCCAACATCGCCAGGGTGGAGTTCCAGCGAGTCGGAACGTCAAGGATCAGCCGATGGCGTGGCAGATCCAGCTCCTTTTGCACGTCTTCCAGGCTCGCACAGGCTGCAGCCGAGCGCCGGAAGTGACGCACAACGTTCCTTGCCGTTTCCAGCAGTTCGCTCATCCCCTGGTAGGTGCGCAAGAACTTCTGCACCACCAGGTTCAGCACGTGGACAAGACAGGGGATGTGGGTCAGGTTTCCCCTGTCTATTGCGGCAACCAGATTGGCCCCATTGTCGGCCACCACCTCTCCGACTCTGAGGCCTCTGGGGGTCAGCCAAATCCTCTCCTGCTCCTGGAGTTTGGCCAACACATGGGTTGCCGTCAGCTTGGTCTTCCCAAGGCTGACCAAGTGCAGCAGCGCTTGGCAGTGGCGGGCCTTCACGCTGCTGCTGAGGCGGGGGGTTTGGCCAGGTGTGCCGGAGGATGGCAGAGGATCGGAGGAACCTGCTGCAGTTCCCCTGACCCTGCGGGGTGGCACCACCCACTGTGTTGCTGCTGCTGCTGTGCCCGCTGCTGCTCTCCCATCCTCACCCCCTTCCACCAAGCTGACCCAGTGGACAGTGAAGGACAGGTAGCGGCCTGTCCCGAAGCGGCTGCTCCAGGAGTCCATGGTGACGTGGACCCTTTCACCAACCGCGTGCTCCAGCCCTCGCTCCACATTGGCCATCACAAAGCGGTGCAGTGCAGGAATGGCCTTGCGGGAGAAAAAGTGTCTGCTGGGGAGCTGCCAGTCTGGGGCTGCGCAAGCAAGCAGCGCACGTATGTCGCTCCCCTCCTGCACGAGCGTGTACGGCAGGAGTTGGGAGCACATGGCCCGTGCCAGCAAGCCGTTCAGCTGCCGCACGCGACGGCTGCTGGGAGGCAGAGCCCTAACCACCCCCTGGAAGGACTCGCTCAAAAGGCTCTGGCGTGGCCTTTTGCTGGCACGGGAATCAGCAGACACAGCGGAGGAGGCCACTGAGGACTGGCTGCCAGAACAGGCTTCAGTGTCGGCGGCAGGAGTTGCAGAGGGGGGAGGAGCAGTGCGTTTCCGCACTCCTGCTGGTGCTGCTGGAGGAGCAGGAGGGCGGGTGGCTGCTGTTGCTGCTGCTGCTGAAGGCTGTGCAGTGATGGGTGTGGTGCCACTGCCAGCACCAGATGCCTTCAGCCTCTGGAACTCCTGATGCTGGTGGAAATGTTTCGCAGCAAGGTGGTTGATGAGCGAGCTGGTGCAGAACTTTAAGGGGTCTGCACCTCTGCTCAACTTCCGCTGACAGTGGTTGCAAGTGGCGTACTTGCTGTACACTGTGGGCATGGTAAAAAAGCGCCAGATTGGTGACAGAAACATCCCCCTACGGCATGGAAGCGCTGCTGCCTGTCTCCCTGTGGTGGTTTGGGGGGGGGGCTTGGGGGGCTTGGGTGCGGCTGGTGGTGGTACTGGCAGATGCTGCTGCTGCTGAGCCTGAGACACCAGCAGGCTGTGGGACCTGCCTACTGCTGCTGCCAATGCTTGCAATGATGCGCCTCCTTGCAAGGCCCACAAGAGCATCCTCCTCCTCCTCCTCAGAGCTGCTGAGGACGACATCCCCTGGAGGTGGTGGCACCCAGTCTCTGTCTGTCACCGGGTCATCAACATCCTCCCCCTCCTGAAACATGTCCTGCTGGGATGAGGACCCCCCAAACTCCTCTCCTGATGCATGGATGGGCTGCTTGACTGTCGCCACAGTCTTGCTGTCCAATTCCTCATCCCCCAAAGTGCCCATCAGCATCTCCTCCTCAAGATCGCCAACAACAGCAGACAATTTACTCATGATGCCTGAGGTCAAAAGACTGCTGAATGACAGGTCGGCGAGTGACGGTGAACTGGCCTCCTCCCCAGACCCTGCTGGGCGGCTGCTGCGAACAGGGGTGGTGGTGGTGGTGGTGAGGGTGGAGGCCTCAGATGCAGAGCTGATGGCGGGCTGCTCATCCTCCGTCATGAGTTGCACCACAGTGTCTGCATGCTTTTCCTCAATGGGACGTTTCCGACCCGGCTGGAGGAAAATCGGAGCAGGTGCTACACGCTGCTGCTGTGTCTCTGCAGCGTGAGTTGCAGATGCTCCTGCTGGGCGGCGCCCAAGGCGTCCACGGCCAGTGGCTATGGGAGGAATGTTAGCCACTGACGCTGCTGCTGCTGCTGCGGAACTGTGCATGGTGGCGCGCCCGCGCCCGCGGCTTGCCACAATGCTGCTCCCTCTCCTCCTGATTCCCTTGCTGCCCTTCCCCTTGCCCAAACCGCGCTGGCTGCCACTTCCAGACATCTTCGATGTTTTGGGCGTATAGACAAAAGTTTTTTAAAAGGGCGGGTGAAAAGTGGGGTACTTTAATGGAGTGGGTTGGTGGGTGAGGTGACTGAGTGAGTGTCCCTAGTACAGTAAGTAAGTAGTAACAGTCAGGAAGTACAACTAGCAGTTACAACTTACAATAATCAGTAGTAATCACAAGTAAATTTAGTGTGTGTACACTACAGACAGTGAGTGCACGCACGCGCAAACACGCGCAGGAGCTAGCCTATGAACAGTGACTGAGTGAGTGTCCCTAGTACAGTAAGTAAGTAAGTAGTAACAGTCAGTAAGTACAACTAACTAATTACAATAATCAATCAGTTATCAGAAGGAAATAGAGTGTGTGTAGTGTAGTGTGTACACAGACAGTGAGTGCACACACGCAGGAGCTAGTAGCCTATGAACAGTGACTGAGTGTCCTAGACTCCTAGTACAGTAAGTAGTAACAGTAAGTACAACTAACTAATTACAATAATCAATCAGTTATCAGAAGGAAATAGAGTGTGTGTAGTGTGTACACAGACAGTGAGTGCACACACGCAGGAGCTAGTAGCCTATGAACAGTGACTGAGTGTCCTAGACTCCTAGTACAGTAAGTAGTAACAGTAAGTACAACTAACTAATTACAATAATCAATCAGTTATCAGAAGGAAATAGAGTGTGTGTAGTGTGTACACAGACAGTGAGTGCACACACGCAGGAGCTAGTAGCCTATGAACAGTGACACAGTGTCCTAGACTCCTAGTACAGTAAGTAGTAACAGTAAGTACAACTAACTAATTACAATAATCAATCAGTTATCAGAAGGAAATAGAATGTGTGTAGTGTGTACACAGACAGTGAGTGCACACACGCAGGAGCTAGTAGCCTATGAACAGTGACTGAGTGTCCTAGACTCCTAGTACACTAAGTAGTAACAGTAAGTACAACTAACTAATTACAATAATCAATCAGTTATCAGAAGGAAATAGAGTGTGTGTAGTGTGTACACAGACAGTGAGTGCACACACGCAGGAGTTAGTAGCCTATGAACAGTGACTGAGTGTCCTAGACTCCTAGTACAGTAAGTAGTAACAGTAAGTACAACTAACTAATTACAATAATCAATCAGTTATCAGAAGGAAATAGAGTGTGTGTAGTGTGTACACAGACAGTGAGTGCACACACGCAGGAGCTAGTAGCCTATGAACAGTGACTGAGTGTCCGAGACTCCTAGTACAGTAAGTAGTAACAGTGAGTACAACTAACTAATTACAATATTCAATTACAATAATCAATCAGTTATCAGAGCTTGGAAATAGAGTGTGTGTAGTGTGTACACAGACAGTGAGTGCACACACGCAGGAGCAGCTAGTAGCCTATGAACAGTGACAGTGAGTGTCCTAGTACAGTTACAGTATATAACTACAATACTAATACAATCAGTAGTAAAGGACAGCAGAAATACTGGTATAGATGAGAGAAATAAACAGAGGACAGGAGGACAGCTGCCCACACAGGCAGGCCCTGAGGCCTAAAGCTGTAAGCCTGCAGCAGCTGGCCTGTCTCTATGTAACACAAAAGCTACTAACTAAAATACAATGTCTAACTAACTAACAACAATATAGGTGTGTATAGGAGGTGTATGTGAGCAAAAACGCTAGGTAAATGACCACAATAAAGCTCTTGCTAAGCCAAAGCACAAAGGAGCAACTCTCTCTCTATGCAAGTCTCAGGCAAGGACGGAGAAACGTAACATGGCGGCCGCTATTTATAGGGTAGGGGCTGGCCAGGGTCCCCCTCTGTGATTGGCTGCCGTCAGAGGGCCTGGGAGCCCTCTGATTGGCTCTAAGGACATCAATCTGGGCTATGACGCTATTCGAGCTCGGTACCGAGCTCGAATAGCGCCGTTTGCTCGAATAGCTCGAATAGTGAATGGGCTATTCCAGTGTACGCGAATAGCCCATTCGAATAGCTGCAGCTATTCGGAGCTCGAATACCGAGCTCGAATAGCTGAAAAAGAGCTCGAATATTCGAGCTACTCGAATATTCGAGCTCTGCTGAGCACCACTGCTGCCCACATTAGGATTTTCTGGTGACTGCTGCCCACATTACGATATTCTGGTGACTGCTGCCCACATTAGGATTTTCTGGTGACTGATGCCCACATTGCGATTTTCTGGTGACTGCTGCCCACATTGCGATTTTCTGGTGAACTCTGCCCACATTACGATTTTCTGGCCCACATTACGATTTTCTGGTGAACACTGCCCACGTTACGATTGTCTGGTGAATGCTGTCCACGTTACGATTTTCTGGTGAACGCTGCCCACATTACGATTTTCTGGCCCACATTACGATTTTCTGGTGAACACTGCCCACATTACGATTGTCTGGTGAATGCTGTCCACGTTACAATTTTCTGGTGACTGCTGCTCACGTTACGATTTTCTGGTGACTGGTGCCCACATTACGATTTTCTGGTGAACTCTGCCCACATTACGATTTTCTGGTGAACTCTGCCCACATTATGATTTTCTAAAGGCCCACATTACGATTTTCTGGTGAACTCTGCCCACATTACGATTTTGTGGCCCACATTACGATTGTCTGGTAAAATGCTGCCCACTTTACAATTAATTTACAGTGAAACGCTGCCCCATTACGATTATTTGGCACCTATGGGGGGGGGCCCCATCCAAATATTCGCAGGGGGGCCCAGTGATTTCTAGTTACGCCCCTGGGCAGGAGCATGGCATCCCCACTGCAATGCAAAAAATAAGTGGAGAACAGGTCTACAACATTTAGAGTGGAGCTGAACTCAGAACTTCATCTCTGCGCTAAAAGATAAGCAACAGCATAATAACCTTTAAAGAGACTCTGAAGCGGGTCTAAAGTCACTTTTTTTAACATGCAGTCATGTTAGAACTATAACCCGCTATCCCGCGGCAAAATGAGGGGTTTATACCCCCCAAATCCACCCTCCAAAATCCACGACTTTCTTGGTCGTGGATTTTGCTGCTCATGGAGGCAGAACTATGAGCTGCAGCGCTACCCCCATGCGCGTCAATAGGTGCGCGAATCTCCGCCTCTCCCCCGCCACTCTCTGTGAAGGAAGATTGAGAGGGGCGGGGAGAGGCGGCGATCAGCCGGGATTGACGCTCTGAGAGGCAGAGCTACAGCCATAAGCTCTGCCTCATCAGGAAGCGCTTCTCACAGTTAGGAGAGGGGTTGTGGAGGGTTTAAACCCCTCATTTTGCCGCGGGATAGCGGCGGTTTAGCAAGGGTTATAGTTCTTAACATGACTGCATGTTAAAAAGTGAATTTAGACTCGCTTCAGAGTCTCTTCAAAAAAAACAACAACATTTCTTTGCTACAGTTGATACAAATCCTGCAATAAATCTGCAGTTTATCTACTTCTTGCTTTTACTGAAGCAGACATATTGTTAACATCCTGTGTTTAAAAATGAGCTCTCTGTCATAGCAGTCAGCTGACACAGCTGAGGGATCAAATTACAATTTGTGCTTAGTCACAGATAACGGGGAATTAGACAGCCTAAACTCTCTAAATACGCACAGGGTGCATTTCTCTATGTTTTCCTTCTGCCCTGTGAAAGAGTTTAGGTCCACTTTAATAACAAAGAAATAAAAAAGAAAAATAACTACTACCAATCTGTTTTCCCCCTCTATATAATATCACATTTTTTATGACTGAATAATAAACAATGGAATGTAAATTAGTTGGACCACTGGATCTCTCCTTACGCTCTCCCCTATTTGTATTCGTCTGTATCGTTTAATTTCACACAAGGAGCTTAATGATGGTGGAGATTTCTGCTAAAGTGTAAACAGTGAGAATAAGCCATCAGTTGTGATATGACAAAGAAAGGCGGTATTATACTTAATTTCCCCCGATCCCGCATTAAGCAGGATGAAAGCCGCGTCTGGAGATTCCAATCTTGGTCCTAATCAAAGAGAGCAATTTGATTTTTGTCAAGAGTGGGAAAGTGTTCGGACTAATTTGGCACAGTGTAGCTCTGCGGGATGCCTGCAGATTCCGCCCACACTTCAGGAATCACAGGAAAAGCTGAACGTTTGATTTTTTTTCCCGTGTTTGCCTTTTTATGATCTCCCTGTCCACAAGTGGCGCTGCAAGAAGCTGCAATAAAGTGTAGTCAGGATTATTCTCTTTGTATATTTTTATGTTGGATGTGCTGTTAGTGCCTCTGAATTAATAATGATGCAAAAACAATGCTAAACTCTTCATGTCATTGTGTATATTGCTATTATTTTCCTCTCTCTCTCTCTAAAAGTATGTTCAGAACTTGATGGCCAAAATGGAACGATTTAAAGTCTGTGAATATATGCCCAAGGCCACAAAGGCCAGGGTCTTGGGTGGCTGCAGCGCAAGGGGGCACCGGGACATGAAAGAGGGGCTGCTACATATTAACCACTTCAGGATCACAGTTTTTTTCCCTTAAAGAGGAGCTGTTAGGTATAAGGTCTCAGAGAAAATAAACACATATATCAGTAGCTAAAGATTGGCTGTACTTACATTACATATGCATTTCACTGTCCACGTTTGGATTTCACAGAATTTGTATATAGTATATGCAGAGATAGATGCTCCTGACAGCTCATGGCAGGCTCCATGTTTTTCTGTCAAATGTGTTGTCATGTCCTGCCTGCTTCCTGATCACAGATAAGCTCGTACTTGAACAACACAGTGTGCAGTGAATATTAATGAGCCATGTGGCTAGGAACAATAGCTGACTCCTGCAGTGTACTCTGCCCTGAGATTTATCAGTGCTACGCGCTGGACTGATTACAAGCTGCTGTAACGTCTCATTAGCAGCCGAGGGGAGGGCCCCAGAATGCTTTGCAGTTTAGTATGCGGCTTGCGTCCTTATGGGTCTATAACAGCCTTGCTGATAAGCACACATCAAAGGTAACTGAGATTTTTATCTTCACTAATGGCTTTATGGCTTCCTTCTAAACTGTTTAACACAGGAGAATAGAGGTTTAAATTAGCTTCTGCAGCCTGACAGTTACTCTTTAAAAACCAATACAACTTTCACATTTCAGCGCTCCTCCCATTCATTCAGCGATAACTTTATTGTTACTTATAACACTGAAATGATCTATACATTGTTTTTTTCACCACAAATGAGGCTTTCTGTGGGTGGTAGTTTTTGCTGTGAATTATTTTATTTTATATGTACTGTAAAGGGAATAATAAGGAAAAAAAGAAAAAAAAATGATTATTTCTCAGTTTCAGCCATTATCGTTTTAAAATAAAACGTGCTTCGATACATAAAACCCACACGTTTTATTTGCCCATTTGTCCTGGTTATTACATTTAAATTGTGTCCCTAGTACAATGTATGGTGATAATATTTTATCTGGAAATAAAGGAGCATTTTTCCATTTAGGGATTTTTAATACTATTTCACTTATTACAAGAATTTTTTTTTGCAAAATTAACAGTGATATACTCTCATGACATCCATATTAGAAAAGTCCATAAGGTAACTAATTATGTAAAAAAAAAAAAAAATTAAATGATGTAATTTTTTTTCATTTTTTTTTTTTTACAATTGTTTTTTTTTCTGTAACTGTGGGACAGGGTTGGAAGGGGTTACAAGTAATAAAATAAAATAAATAATAATAATAAACTTTCTATGAAAAACAGTATACTGGTATAATTAGGTGTATTTTTACTTTTTGACCACAAGATGGTGCTACTGAGACCGTGTTTCTATTAATAGAACACGGAAGAACAGGGAAGTGTGGGGTCTGAGAGCTTGCATGACGTTTTCAAGCTCTCGGAAGACACAGGAATGGTGATCGGGATTGAGAATAAAAAGATTCTCACATCCTGATCACAGATGGAGGGGGCTGCGTACCAGAGATCCTAAAGTGGCTAAAGAGGAGGCTGCAAATGGAGAGCAGAATGAAAAGGGAAACTGATGCACAAGAGAGCTGTAAATGAAAGAGAGAGGCTGCAGTACATGGATGATACACATGGAAGAGGGGGCTGCACATGGAGAGGGAGGGGCTGCAGTACATGGATGATGTACATGGAAGAGGGGGCTACAGTACATGGATGGTACACATGGAAGAGGGGGCTGCACATGAAATGGGAGGGGGCTGCAGTACATGGATGATACACATGGAAGAGGGGCCTACAGTACATGGATGACACACATGGAAGAGGGGGCAGCATATGGAATGGGAGGGGGCTGCAGTACATGGATGATACACATGGAAGAGGGGGCTAGTGATGCTCAAATACCCCTTTTTAAAATTCGAGTTTGGTCGAATTCGAATAGTAAATTATTCGAGGTCAGTCGAATATTCGAGTCGAATAATTTTTACTATTCGATTCGACCTCGGACTTCGAGCTCACTATTCGAGTCGGTATTCGAGCTCACTATTCGAGCTGACTATTCGAATTGGCCTTAAATAGCTTCCAACACTTGTTTTGAGGGTGAATGATGCAAGAAACATCTTTTTTTCCAAGTAACAACAGCAAGTGATTATGTGGGGATGTTCCTTTAAAAAAAAATGTGGAAAGAGAAGTTGTGTCCTTAATTTTGTTCAGTAGTGTTACTGTATATACTTGTTCTTCTTCTTCTTTATCTTTCTTCTTCTTCTTCTCGATCTTCTTCTTCTATATCTTCTTCTTCTTCTTCTATATTGTCTTCTTCATCATCTTCTTCTTCTTCATCTTCTTCTTCTTCTTCATCTTCATCTTCTTCTTCTTCTTCATCTTCATCTTCATCTTCATCTTCTTCTTCTTCTTCATCTTCATCTTCTTCATCTTCTTCTTCTTCATCTTCTTCATCTTCATCTTCATCTTCATCATCTTCTTCTTCTTCTTCTTCTTCTTCTTCTTCTTCTTCTTCTTCTTCTTCTTCTTCTTCTTCATCATCATCTTCTTCTTCTTCTTCTTCTTCTTCTTCTTCTTCTTCATCTTCTTCATCATCTTCTTCATCTTCTTCTTCTTCTTCTTCATCTTCTTCTTCATCTTCTTCTTCTTCATCTTCTTCATCTTCTTCATCTTCTTCTTCTTTTTCATCTTCTTCTTCATCATCTTCTTCATCTTCTTCTTCATCTTCTTCTTCATCTTCATCTTCTCCTTCTCCTTCTTTTTCAATATCGTCTTCTTCTTCTTCACGTATTTCTCTTTTCAATTTTTTTTTTAAAGAAATGCAACTATTTTTGAGCGTAACAAATAGCTGGTGGGCGCACGCATGTTGGAAGCGCCATTGTATGTGCTCCCTGGCAGTGGAAACACAAAGACAGCAGGAGGTAAATTCAGCAGCAGGAGGAGGAGGATGAGTGTGTGGCAGCAGGCAGTCAATGAGGCAGGCAGCTCGCCGTGACATAATAGCCCTGGTACCTAGCGGTGATACCAGGGCTGTAAATAAACACAACAGGAGGTCCCAGACAGCGGTCGTGCAGCCCACATTGTGTCCAATACACAACTGGGACAACACAGTTTTCAACCCGGGCACCTCAGAAAAATTAAACCTTTTTTTTTTTTTTTAATGGTTTGTTTGGTTTTGGTTTTGCAACCAATATAGCTATTGTTTGACGTAATAGCTGGTGGCAGAGTGGCAGCAGAAGGTAATTCTGTGTACCCTGGCAGTGGGAAACACAGACAGACAGCAGCAGCAGGAGGAGGAATGGAGGAGTAGGCGAGCAGCTATTGTTTGACGTAATAGCTGGTGGCAGAGCGGCAGCAGAAGGTAAATCATCTGTGTACCCTGGCAGTGGGAAACACAGACAGACAGCAGCAGCAGCAGCAGGAGGAGGTATGGAGGAGCAGTGTGAGTGTGGCAGCAGGTAGGCAGCGTGACATAATAGCCCTGGTACCTAGCGGTGATACCAGGGCTGTAAATAAACACAACAGGAGGTCCCAGACAGCGGTCGTGCAGCCCACATTGTGTCCAATACACAACTGGGACAACACAGTTTTCAACCCGGGCACCTCAGAAAAATTAAACCTTTTTTTTTTTTTTTTAATGGTTTGTTTGGTTTTGGTTTTGCAACCAATATAGCTATTGTTTGACGTAATAGCTGGTGGCAGAGTGGCAGCAGAAGGTAATTCTGTGTACCCTGGCAGTGGGAAACACAGACAGACAGCAGCAGCAGGAGGAGGAATGGAGGAGTAGGCGAGCAACTATTGTTTGACGTAATAGCTGGTGGCAGAGTGGCAGCAGAAGGTAAATCATCTGTGTACCCTGGCAGTGGGAAACACAGACAGACAGCAGCAGCAGCAGCAGCAGGAGGAGGTATGGAGGAGCAGTGTGAGTGTGGCAGCAGGTAGGCAGCGTGACATAATAGCCCTGGTACCTAGCGGTGATACCAGGGCTGTAAATAAACACAACACGAGGTCCCAGACAGCGGTCGTGCAGCCCACATTGTGTCCAATACACAACTGGGACAACACAGTTTTCAACCCGGGCACCTCAGAAAAATTAAACCTTTTTTTTTTTTTAATGGTTTGTTTGGTTTTGGTTTTGCAACCAATATAGCTATTGTTTGACGTAATAGCTGGTGGCAGAGTGGCAGCAGAAGAAGGTAATTCTGTGTACCCTGGCAGTGGGAAACACAGACAGACAGCAGCAGCAGGAGGAGGAATGGAGGAGTAGGCGAGCAGCTATTGTTTGACGTAATAGCTGGTGGCAGAGTGGCAGCAGAAGGTAAATCATCTGTGTACCCTGGCAGTGGGAAACACAGACAGACAGCAGCAGCAGCAGCAGCAGGAGGAGGTATGGAGGAGTAGTGTGAGTGTGGCAGCAGGTAGGCAGCGTGACATAATAGCCCTGGTACCTAGCGGTGATACCAGGGCTGTAAATAAACACAACAGGAGGTCCCAGACAGCGGTCGTGCAGCCCACATTGTGTCCAATACACAACTGGGACAACACAGTTTTCAACCCGGGCACCTCAGAAAAATTAAACCTTTTTTTTTTTTTTATGGTTTTTTGGTTTTTGGTTTTGCAACCAATATAGCTATTGTTTGACGTAATAGCTGGTGGCAGAGTGGCAGCAGAAGAAGGTAATTCTGTGTACCCTGGCAGTGGGAAACACAGACAGACAGCAGAAGGGCAGTACACAGCAGCCCACTGTAGGTGTAAAATGTGTGGCTGCAGGCGACGTAATAGTCAAAGTGAACCAGGCTGGCTTAGTGAGCAGGAGCCAGGAGGTGGTAAAGGGTGGTAAGGCACATTAACGATGGTTCCGGCAGCCAGTTCATGTCCCCCTCTCGCCGACAACAGGGGCCAGGAACTCGCCTTCCACCCACGCCTGGTTCATCTTGAGAAACGTCAGTCTGTCCACAGACTTGTGAGACAGACGTGAGCGTTTCTCGGTGACCACGCCACCAGCTGCACTGAAGCAGCGCTCGGACAGCACGCTGGAAGGGGGGCAGGACAGCACTTCCAGGGCGTACTGCGCCAGCTCGCTCCAGATCTCCATGCGCTTGACCCAATACTCCATGGGATCAACAGGGGCATCGCTGTCAAGCCCGCTGTACGACCCCATGTAGTCAGCCACCATGCGGGTCAGGCGCTGGCTGTGACCGGAGGAGGATGCTGCTGCATGCATCTCCTCTCTAGTCACTGCTGCCGGAGCCTCTACAGTCCTGTAGAGCTCGTGGCTGAGAGACAGCAGGTCTGTGGGGCGCTTGCTGCTGCTGGATGCAGACACCTGCTGCTGCCTCTGTGCTCGCTGCTGGACAGTGGGGGTGGAAGGCTGGGGGAAGGCTTCCTCCAAGCGCTCAACAAGGGCCTGCTGCAAGCTCCTTATTTGTTGCGCTGGGTCTCCTCCTGCAGGCGGCAGGAACTGGCTCAACTTCCCCTTGAGGCGTGGGTCCAACATCATGCTGATCCAGATGTCCTCCCTCTGCTTCATCTGGATCACCCTGGGGTCCCTGCGCAGGCACGTCAGCATGTGCGCTGCCATTGGGAAGAGGCGGGCCACGTCTGCTGGCACATCGACGTCAGTGCTGTCCTCATCCTCCTCCTCTGCCGCCTCATCCTCTCTCCACCCCCGCACCAACTCAGCTGCGCTGTGCTGATCCCCCTCATCAGCAGCCAGGTCAGGGACCTCCACCAAGTCCTCCTCCCCCTCAGAGGTGGACTGCGCAGCTGGTTGCCGCTCCTGCTGGTCCAAGGCTGCCGCTCCCTGTTCCAGCAAAGCATCGAGGGCCCTGTTCAGCAGAGAAACCAGGGGCACCCACTCGCAGACCATAGCATGGTCCCTGCTCACCATGTTTGTGGCCTGCAGGAAGGGAGCCAGCACAAAGCACACCTGCTGCATGTGCCTCCAGTCATCATCGGGGACGATGGACGGGATGTTGCTGGTCTTGTCCCTTCTCTGAGCTGCGGAAACAGTGGCCAGGGCAAGGTACTGTTTGACAGCGTGCCTCTGTTCAACCAGACGCTCCAACATCGCCAGGGTGGATTTCCAGTGAGTCGGAACGTCAAGGATCAGCCGATGGCGTGGCAGATCCAGCTCCTTTTGCACGTCTTCCAGGCTCGCACAGGCTGCAGCCAAGCGCCGGAAGTGACGCACAACATTCCTTGCCGTTTCCAGCAGTTCGCCCATCCCCTGGTAGGTGCGCAGGAACTTCTGCACCACCAGGTTCAGCACGTGGACAAGACAGGGGATGTGGGTCAGGTTTCCCCTGTCTATTGCGGCAACCAGATTGGCCCCATTGTCGGCCACCACCTCTCAGACTCTGAGGCCTCTGGGGGTCAGCCAAATCCTCTCCTGCTCCTGGAGTTTGGCCAACACATGGGTTGCCGTCAGCTTGGTCTTCCCAAGGCTGACCAAGTGCAGCAGCGCTTGGCAGTGGCGGGCCTTCACGCTGCTGCTGAGGCGGGGGGTTTGGCCAGGTGTGCCGGAGGATGGCAGAGGATCGGAGGAACCTGCTGCAGTTCCCCTGACCCTGCGGGGTGGCACCACCCACTGTGTTGCTGCTGCTGCTGTGCCCGCTGCTGCTCTCCCATTCTCACCCCCTTCCACCAAGCTGACCCAGTGGACAGTGAAGGACAGGTAGCGGCCTGTCCCGAAGCGGCTGCTCCAGGAGTCCATGGTGACGTGGACCCTTTCACCAACCGCGTGCTCCAGCCCTCGCTCCACATTGGCCATCACAAAGCGGTGCAGTGCAGGAATGGCCTTGCGGGCAAAGAAGTGTCTGCTGGGGAGCTGCCAGTCTGGGGCTGCGCAAGCAAGCAGCGCACGAATGTCTCTCCCCTCCTGCACGAGCGTGTACGGCAGGAGTTGGGAGCACATGGCCCGTGCCAGCAAGCCGTTCAGCTGCCGCACGCGACGGCTGCTGGGAGGCAGAGCCCTAACCACCCCCTGGAAGGACTCGCTCAAAAGGCTCTGGCGTGGCCTTTTGCTGACACGGGAATCAGCAGACACAGCAGAGGAGGCCACTGAGGACTGGCTGCCAGAACAGGCCTCAGTGTCGGCGGCAGGAGTTGCAGAGGGGGGAGGAGCAGTGCGTTTCCGCACTCCTGCTGGTGCTGCTGGAGGAGCAGGAGGGCGGGTGGCTGCTGTTGCTGCTGCTGCTGCTGAAGGCTGTGCAGTGATGGGTGTGGTGCCACTGCCAGCACCAGATGCCTTCAGCCTCTGGAACTCCTCATGCTGGTGGAAATGTTTAGCCGCAAGGTGGTTGATGAGCGAGCTGGTGCAGAACTTTAAGGGGTCTGCACCTCTGCTCAACTTCCGCTGACAGTGGTTGCAAGTGGCGTACTTGCTGTACACAGTGGGCATGGTGAAATATCGCCAGATTGGTGACTTAAACATCCCCCTACGGCATGGAAGCGCTGCTGCCTGTCTCCCTGTGGTGGTTGGGGGGGGGGCTTGGGGGGCTTGGGTGCGGCTGGTGGTGGTACTGGCAGATGCTGCTGCTGCTGCTGCTGAGCCTGAGACACCAGCAGGCTGTGGGACCTGCCTACTGCTGCTGCCAATGCTTGCAATGATGCGCCTCCTTGCAAGGCCCACAAGAGCATCCTCCTCCTCCTCCTCAGAGCTGCTGAGGACGACATCCCCTGGAGGTGGTGGCACCCAGTCTCTGTCTGTCACCGGGTCATCATCATCCTCCCCCTCCTGAAACATGTCCTGCTGGGATGAGGACCCCCCAAACTCCTCTCCTGATGCATGGATGGGCTGCTTGACTGTCGCCACAGTCTTGCTGTCCAATCCCTCATCCCCCAAAGTGCCCATCAGCATCTCCTCCTCAAAATCGCCAACAACAGCAGACAATTGACTCATGATGCCTGGGGTCAAAAGACTGCTGAATGACAGGTCGCCAACTGACGGTGAACTGGCCTCCTCCCCAGGCCCTGCTGGGCGGCTGCTGCGAACAGGGGTGGTGGTGGTGGTGGTGAGGGTGGAGGCCTCGGATGCAGAGCTGATGGCGGGCTGCTCATCCTCCGTCATGAGTTGCACCACAGTGTCTGCATCCTTTTCCTCAATGGGACGTTTCCGACCCGGCTGGAGGAAAATGGGAGCAGGTGCTACACGCTGCTGCTGCTGTGTCTCTGCAGCGTGAGTTGCAGATGCTCCTGCTGGGCGGCGCCCAAGGCGTCCACGGCCAGTGGCTATGGGAGGAATGTTAGCCACTGACGCTGCTGCTGCTGCTGCGGAACTGTGCATGGTGGCGCGCCCGCGGCCGCGGCTTGCCACAATGCTGCTCCCTCTCCTCCTGATTCCCTTGCTGCCCTTCCCCTTGCCCAAACCGCGCTGGCTGCCACTTCCAGACATCTTAAATGTTTTGGGCGTATAGACAAAAGTTTTGTAAAAGGGCGGGTGAAAAGTGGGGTACTTTAATGGAGTGGGTTGGTTGGTGAGGTGACTGAGTGAGTGTCCCCTAGTACAGTAAGTAAGTAGTAACAGTCAGGAAGTACAACTAGCAGTTACAATAATCAGTAGTAATCACAAGTAAATTTAGTGTGTGTACACTCAGACAGTGAGTGCACGCACGCAGGAGCTAGTAGCCTATGGACAGTGACTGAGTGTCCTAGACTCCTAGTACAGTAAGAGTAAGTAGTAACAGTAAGTAGAACTAACTAATTACAATAATCAATCAGCGATCAGAAGGAAATGGAGTGTGGGTGTGTGTACACTCAGACAGTGAGTGCACGCACGCAGGAGCTAGTAGCCTATGAACACAGTGACTGAGTGTCCTAGACTCCTAGTACAGTAAGAGTAAGTAGTAACAGTAAGTAGAACTAACTAATTACAATAATCAATCAGCGATCAGAAGGAAATGGAGTGTGGGTGTGTGTACACTCAGACAGTGAGTGCACGCACGCAGGAGCTAGTAGCCTATGAACACAGTGACTGAGTGTCCTAGACTCCTAGTACAGTAAGAGTAAGTAGTAACAGTAAGTAGAACTAACTAATTACAATAATCAATCAGCGATCAGAAGGAAATAGAGTGTGGTTGGTGTGTGTACACTCAGACAGTGAGTGACCGCACGCAGGAGCTAGTAGCCTATGGACAGTGACTGAGTGTCCTAGACTCCTAGTACAGTAAGAGTAAGTAGTAACAGTAAGTACAACTAACTAATTACGATAATCAATCAGCGATCAGAAGGAAATGGAGTGTGGGTGTGTGTACACTCAGACAGTGAGTGCACGCACGCAGGAGCTAGTAGCCTATGGACAGTGACTGAGTGTCCTAGACTCCTAGTACAGTAAGAGTAAGTAGTAACAGTAAGTAGAACTAACTAATTACGATAATCAATCAGCGATCAGAAGGAAATAGAGTGTGTGTTGTGTGTGTACACTCAGACAGTGAGTGCACGCACGCAGAAGCTAGTAGCCTATGAACACAGTGACTGAGTGTCCTAGACTCCTAGTACAGTAAGAGTAAGTAGTAACAGTAAGTAGAACTAACTAATTACAATAATCAATCAGCGATCAGAAGGAAATGGAGTGTGGGTGTGTGTACACTCAGACAGTGAGTGCACGCACGCAGGAGCTAGTAGCCTATGAACACAGTGACTGAGTGTCCTAGACTCCTAGTACAGTAAGAGTAAGTAGTAACAGTAAGTAGAACTAACTAATTACGATAATCAATCAGCGATCAGAAGGAAATAGTGTGTGTGTTGTGTGTGTACACTCAGACAGTGAGTGCAGTGCGCACACGCAGGAGCTAGTAGCCTATATGAACAGTGACAGTGAGTGTCCCTACGGGTACAGTAAGAGTAAGTAGTAAGTAAGTACAACTAACTAACAATAATCTATCAGTAATCAGAAGGAAATAGAGTGTGTGTACACACAGACAGTGAGTGAGTGCACACACGCAGGAGCTAGCTAGTAGCCTATAAACAGTGACAGTCAGTGAGTGTCCTACTCCTAGTACAGTATAACTACAATACTATTAGTAAAGGACAGCAGAAATACTGGTATAGATGAGAGAAATAAACAGAGGACAGCTGCCCACAGAGGCAAGGCCCCCCTGAGGCCTAAACCTGTAAGCTTGCAGCAGCTGCCTGTCTCTAATGTAACACACAAGCTACTAACTAAAATACAATGTCTATCTAACTAACAACAATATAGGTGTATATGGCAGGTGTAGGTGAGCAAAAACGCTAGGCAAATGATCACAATAGAGCACTTGCTAAGCCAAAGCACAAAGGAGCAACTCTCTCTCTGTACAAGTCTCAGGCAAGCATGGAGAAACGGAACATGGCGGCCGCTATTTATAGGGTAGGGGCTGGCCAGGGTCCCCCTCTGTGATTGGCTGCCGTCAGAGGGCCTGGGAGCCCTCTGATTGGCTCTAAGGACATCAATCTGGGCTATGACGCTATTCGAGCTCGGTACCGAGCTCGAATAGCGCCGGGTTGCTCGAATAGCTCGAATAGTGAATGGGCTATTCGAGTGTACTCGGATAGCCCATTCGAATAGCTCCAGCTATTCGGAGCTCGAATACCGAGCTCGAATAGCTGAAAAAGAGCTCGAATATTCGAGCTACTCGAATATTCGAGCTCTGCTGAGCACCACTGGAGGGGGCTACAGTACATGGATGACACACATGGAAGAGGGTGCTGCATATGGAATGGGAGGGGGCTGCAGTACATGGATGACACACATGGAAGAGGGTGCTGCATATGGAATGGGAGGGGGCTGCAGTACATGGATGATACACATGGAAGAGGGGGCTGCAGTACATGGATGATACACATGGAAGAGGGGGCTGCACATGGAGTGGGAGGGGTACTGCTGCACAAGAAAGGGGAGTCACAGCATACTTGGCCTAGGGGTGCAAAAAGTACAAATCCGACCTTGGGTATGCCCCATCTTTTGTACCCATCTTAAGGTGGCCACTAATGGTTCAATTTCTGGCGAAAAATCGTTTGAGCGATCAGAAATTCTGATCTGAAGAAAAATCGTTCACTACACCATCAATGAACCAATCTTTGCTTCCTATCTATCACAACCAATCAAGAAAATCCAAGTTTTGGTTTGACAAGAATCCAATCGGATGACTATTTTCATAATTATTCATAATCGATTGTGCCCATCAACTGAGATTATTTTCAACCAATCCGATCAGAATTTCTGATTGCTCGAACGATTTTTCGCTAGAAATTGGACAGTTAGTGGCCACCTTTAATTCAGTTGACAAGCAATCAGTCAAGTCAAATATTTTAATTAAACTCTTTTGTCTCAAGCCATTGCAGATAACCTTTCTCCTGCCCCTCCAGGGCCATTTTAAGTGAAATGGATCACTGGGTGAAAATAAACATGAAGCCCCATTCCCCGGATAGCAGTATTGGGTGGTCTTTGTGCTTTCCCTATCCCCCAGATAGAACTCTCCCATCCCTCCCCCTTCAGGTATCAGGTGGTCTTTGTGCACCCCCTCCTTATAGCAGTATTTATATTTGTTGGCCTTTGTATCCCCTCAAACCCACCAGGTAGTGATAGGTGATCTTTGCCTCACCACGAAAATGCAGAACAAGCCCAGCAAAGCATTATATCTCCCCTATCCTGCACCACACTACCCCCTCATTCCTTCCTTAGCACACTCCAACCTGCTGTATCTATCTCCCCACTAGCACAGCATCTCCATTCCCTTCAGACATATGATGTGACATACTGGCCGGTCATGGAGGCAATTATGCTGCTGCAGGAAACCGTGGAGACCTGAACATGTGCTGAGGAAGGGAGAGGGAGCATGCCAGTTGGAGAGGTGAGATATTACTCTCTGCTATGCTTACCTTGCATTCATCACATGGGCCTTGATTCACTAACCAACACTAAGCCGGTTAGTGTGCCTTATCACTTAGTGGGCACAAACTGCAGCGCTAACCTTATCTGAGGTTAGTGTGCCTTATCTGAGGTTAGTGTGCCTTATCTGAGGTTAGTGTGCCTTATCTGAACTTAGTGCCCCTTAAGTAGCTTTGTGCACACTAAAAGATGCACAAAGCTACATCGCACACTGCACCACGCACAGCGCACACAGCGTAATACGTCAATCTTTGAGCGTGGTGCGACGATAACATCGCATCTGCTATACTGTATATGATGCGACCATAAGATCGCATAGGATGCGATGATAACGGTGCACTGATGCACCATCAGGTCACATCATGTACTGTATAGTGGGTGCGATGTTATCGTGCAGTGCGCGATGTAGCTTTGTGCATCTTTTAGTGTGTACAAAGCTACTTAAAGGGGAACTGAAGTATGAGGTATACTATTATTTACTTTTAATCAGTACCAGTTGCCTGGCAGCCCTGCTGATCCTCTGCCTCTAATACTATTAGCCATAGCCCCTGAACAAGCATGCAGAAGATCAGGTGTTTCAGACTTTAAAGTCAGATCTGACAAGACTAGCTGCATGCTTGTTTCTGGTGTTATTCAGATACTACTGCAAAGAAATAGACCAGCAGGGCTGCCAGGCAACTGGTATTGATTAAAAGAAATAAATATGGCAGCCTCCGTATACCTCTTACTTCAGTTCCCCTTTAATGGCCACTAAGTTCAGATAAGGCACACTAACCTCAGATAAGGCACACTAACTCAGATAAGGCACACTAGCCTGAGATAAAGCACACTAAGGGCCCTTTTCCACCAACGGGTTTGCGCTGGCCGAATCGTAAAGACGCAAACCGCTAGCGATTTTACCATTGCTACGGTTTGCTTTTTAACATACGAATCGCGGTAGGTCATTTCCACTACCGCGATTCGTTTTTGACGGGAACGCGAACGCGCGGCGGAGCGATATTTGCCGCGATTTTGCTATGCAGTGCATAGCAAAATCGCGGCCGTGAACGTCAGGGAATCGCCGGTAATCCTGAATTAGCAATCGCTAGCGTTCAGCGTGAACGCTAGCGACTGCAAGTGGAAAAGGGCCCTCACTCAGATAAGGCACACTAACCAGCTTAGCGCCGGTTAGTGAATCAAGCCCATGGTGTCAACCCCTTCTGATGGTGACACCCGGTGTGTGCCCCACCCTCAACACTGAAAGTTGGCACTAAACCAATTTTGCCCTTATGGCTGTACCGTACTAGTCAAGCCCCCGTCCATAGTAAGTTACATGTAGTTTGGCAAAGCTAAACATACATGAACTGTCTCTGCTACTGATGGACATGTCTAGGAGAATTCATAGAGATGCATATGATTTGTTTGCTGTGATCACATCCTGCTTTAGCACATGATCATGGCTAGCCAATCAGAGACTTACATATCTATCACCTGACCAAGCTGATCATATGCTTCTCCATGAGTTCTCCTAGATGTGAGTCACTAATGACTGCCAGCCAGTTTTGAGTCATCATGTCACCCAGGACACAAGCATGCACAGGACACAACGAAAACACAGATTCATTCACCCTGTTTGTGTTCAGAGTGAAGAGCCTGTCTAATTCCCTTTCACCGTCAAGTAATCACAAGTGTAATTTGATCTCTCAGCTGTGTCAGCACAGAAATTCAGCAGCCTCAGTTAATTTGTAAACACAGGATGTTAACCCTTTGTCTTCTTCCATGAAAGCAGGAAGTAGGCACACTGCAGATTTATTGCAGAAGTTCTGTAGGCTGCAACAAATAACAGTTTTTTCTTTTAAAGAGAACCGGAGTTGACGTTAAGGAAAGGTATTAAACATACCTGGGGCTTCCTCCAGCCCCATACGCACGGATTGCTCCCACGCCGTCATCTACTGCTTCCTGTTTCCGCGGGTACCGGGTCCCGAAGTTTCGGCCAATCGGCGGCAGCACGCGGCCAATTGTCCGTATTACAGGGGCTCCCTCCATACCCGTACGCGTGCGGCACCCTACTGCGCAGCCGCATGCGTAAGGGTATGGGGGGAGCCCCTGTTCATGCAGACAATTGGCCGCGTCCGCCGGAAGTGACGAGACCCGGTACCGCCGATACAGGAAGCGGAGGATGGCGGCGTGGGAGCGATCCAGGTTTATGGGGCTGGAAGAAGCCCCAGGTATGTATAAAATCTTTTTTTAATTTTTCCCTTGCTGGCAATCTCTGGTTCCCTTTAAGGTTATTATGCTGTTGCTTATCTTTTAGAGCAGCGAGGAAGTTCTGCGCTCAGGTCCGCTTAAACAAACACTAGAAGTAGTATATTTAACTTGTGCATTTGGCTGGCTGCCCAGAGATCAGGCTTTATTTCCTACAGAATCTTTGATTTTAGGGCACAACAGGATAAGAAACAAAGTACGATAAACAAGCTCTTTATTTCTGCCGCGCGTCGGTTGTTATCAGAACAAAAAATACATCTTTGGCCTGAAGACACTTTTACAGCCCTTAATATATGAGCATAAAAAATTGACTCAGCGTCTTTACACATAGGTGGCATTTAATTTGCGATTGCCCCCAGAGAGTGTATTATTCTGTGACTTTACCTGCTGGGATGTTCCGTCTCTTAATGTTCTTAAGATTGGCTCATCGACAGTTCATTATCTGCAAGGCTTAAAGTTTAATTGTTACATGGCATGCAATTTACAATGTTTGGTATTTAGATAATGCTGTTGTTATTAGCGTCTCTGAGGCATAGTGTTCCGTATTCCTCTGTGGTTGTTAAACAGGCCCCGCTAATAATGCCAGTAAATTCTTTATTATTTTTCAACAAAGGGAAATGTAAATTGAAAAACATGACGGCTGAGCAGATTTTATCTCATTTAATTAATAAACTTGTGAAAGGTCTGGAGACAGCCTGGCCGGTAAGACCGTTTGAGGTTTGGACAAAGCACCGTGTACGCTTCTGGTACTCTTGTCAAGGTGATTGTGAGTTTGGCTTGAAGAGATTTGGAGTGAGAACCTGATACGCAAGGTATCTGTGAATTGTGAATTTACATTCTTGGTTATCCCGGCTAAGTGTTGCTGTTTTTATCAGAGATTGGCCTCGATTCATAAAGCATTCCCGCATGCGTTAATGCTGAAAACAGCTGACTTTACCGAACACTTAGTAAAATGTCAATTCATAAAAGCTGTTACCACATGAAAAGCTGAAATTCCTGAGCAGTGAGATAAATTACCGCCTTATGCGGTGAATACCTCAACACATGTCAGTAAATGTCAATAAATGTCAATTCATAAAGATTAGGGCAGGAGGTATTCTCTGTTCCATTACCGTCTGCTTTGAAGAGGTGATAAGGGAGTGGATAAGAGCAAAGTTAATGGAGACAGATCTCCCAGGCAGCAGCGGCAAGAGTGGAACAAACAAGGCTTCCTGGAATACCACAGGCTGTGGTTTTTTTTTACCTCTCTGGTACCTGTTTTCAGATATACTGTATTTCACATCAGAAAGACTGTATGTGTAATTTCTTGAAGTTCTTCTAAGCTGTGGCAATTAGATAGATTGTTTAGAAAGACTAATAGACAGATTCAGTGCAGATTCAGGGCAAACAGAGGCAGTATAACAAAAAAATGCACATCTAAAGGGAAGTTGGGGATGCCTCTTTTATTGGAATGATGTCTCTGCATGGAGAAATGTAACAACTCAGGCAGCTTCTCATGTTCATGGAAAATACCGCACTTCTATCGCAACTGCAAAGATTTTTATGAATTAGCACACAAAAAGTCTAAAATACTGAATGCGGTATCTTCCCAACAAGATTTTTTTCCCGCACAAGCTTTTATGAATTGACCCCATTGTGGTGTCCTTTCTATATCCTCTGACCCTTAGGCTCGGTTCACACTGGCACTAAAAAGCGGTCCAGCCTAGGATCGTAACGGAATGCGGAGTGATCCAACGTGAACCAATGGATCCGTTAACATTGGTCTGTTCGAACAGATCCATTCTACACGCTCCGTTAAACAGACCGCAAGTTTGGTGCTGCAGCAATTTTTCCAAACAGTAGAGCTAAGCGGAACGGAAAGTGACGCTGAAGCACCGCATGGGAGACAATAAGAAACGGATCATTAAAACATGCTGGCTATAAAAACTGACCGTTCTAGCAAGAAAAAAAAATCCACTTTGGTGATGGGGGTCTGCAGATTGCATCGTACTGCGGCTAGTGGCGGGGGGTGCAGTTAGGTAGGTAGTGTATGAGGGGGGGGGGGGGGGGTTAGGTTTAGGCATTAGGTAGTGTGTGCGACGGGGGGGAGTCCATCAGGAGTGGGCAAAAAAATGCTGGAGCTGATTATGCATGAGAACATCCAAAGGAGTGACTGGCAATTCACCTTGAGATCTTGTGTTATTTTAAGTGGTTCGTGATGACCACCCCTAGCCATTATTGGATCGTGCCTATATAGCATTCACAGTGAATAGCTGGTATTTAGCCTTTCTACACTGCGAAGCTAAGCATACTAATTGCTGTTTGGTCTGAGAACCTTTCTAATTACTGATCAGTGTTTCTCGCTAATTTCCTGTGTGATATATGTGACTTTGTGCATTTCGTTTGTAGTTATCTTCTGTTTCTCCAACTAAAACTGTTTAGGTGGCCATACATCAGCCGACCAACCAACCAATCGACCATCCAATTCGATTATTAAAATCGAATTGTATGAAAATTGGTGCTGCCAAGTGCATGCCCGACCGACAAAGTGACCAATTTTGGGACGGAAATTGGCCGCATGGTCGACCGCACATGCTGCAAGATGTCGAGCCAAAGTTGGTTGGTAGGGTGTATGGCGGTACGGTGGCCGATTTGCGAACGAGCGACGAGACGACAAAACCCGTCGCCGCTAGCGTGTATGCGGCTGTTACCCGGCGAGATGGACGGACGCCGTGCGGAAGCTGCTCCAGGACAGGTAATGTATAAATGCACACACTACATACATTTATACATTTGGGGGCAGTGGCAGGGCGGACGCGGCGAGCTCAGCTGATTCCCTGATGATTTCATGCTGAAATCAGATGGGAATCGGCCTGTAGTGTATGGGCAGATTCGACCAAGAGACAAATTTATCTCTAATCAGATTTGACTAGAGATAAATTTGTCTCTTAGTCAAATCTGCCCATAATCTTCTGATGAATGGCCATGTTAAAACATACCTGAGCTCACAATGGGAAGTATTTACCTATACTATTTTACTGTACTTTGATAAAATCATTCATAAAATCATTAAAAACAGAAAAAAAAAATATTTTCTTAAAAAGTATCTGGGTACCTGTGACATCAGTGATAATCGTAATAAGCTAATTACGATTACACAGAATTTCACGTATATTTTCACAATTACGCCTATATGTAATTAGAAATTCTTAATTCAATTGATTGTGTAAAAGCATTCGGAATTACGCATGAATTTACGCGTAATTTCGTGCCGACTTGGGGGACTTTGCTCTTCACCGCCAAAGTTGGCACGAAATTACGTGTAAGTTCATGCGTAATTACGAATGCTAACAATTACATACGAAATTAATTACGCTTCTCCACGAAATAGCGCATTACGATACGTTAATGTGAATTATGATGCGTAGTTATGCATAGGCCTTATTTCTGCTCATCCCAATGTGACATGTAATTACAATAATGAGCCTCACTATACAATTCAAAGAGCCTCCTATCAGAGTGCATTGGATTACCCTAAAAGCAAGAAAAAAACACATAGTGCTTAATATCATTTGAACAGGTATGTATACACCACCACTCCACAGAACTCCACCGCGACGTGCCACCCCCAGGAAGAAGTCACTTGTCTCCTCCCTCCCCTCCCCCCCTCGTGATTTTCCACAACAGATGGTGACTTGTATCATCGCGTCATATCTAGTAGACCTCGGATGATTTCAGGCTTCCTGAATCACACACCGTACTGGGTAAAAGCAATCTTTATTCCACAATTACCTTCCCAGCTCCAGTGCAGATGCATCTCTGATGGGCTCTGTTGTGAAAATCTTAAAATGTAAAATATATGTAAACATATACAGGATCTTCTCAAAAAATTTGCATATTGTGATAAAGTTAATTATTTTCTGTAATGTACCGATAAACATTAGACTTTCATATATTTTAGATTCAAATACACACAACTGAAGTAGTTCAAGCCTTTTATTGTTTTAATATTGATGATTTTGGCATACAGCTCATGAAAACCCAAATTTCCTATCTCAAAATATTAGCATATTTCATCCGACCAATAAAAGAAAAGTGTTTTTAAAACAAAAAAAGTCAACCTTCAAATAATTATGTTCAGTTATGCACTCAATACTTGGTAGGGAATCCTTTTGCAGAAATTACTGCTTCAGTGCGGCGTGGCATGGAGGCAATCAGCCTGTGGCACTGCTCAGGTGTTATGGAGGCCCAGGATGCTTCGATAGCGGCCTTAAGCTCATCCAGAGTGTTGGGTCTTGCGTCTCTCAACTTTCTCTTCACAATATCCCACAGATTCTCTATGGGGTTCAGGTCAGGAGAGTTGGCAGGCCAATTGAGCACAGTAATACCATGGTCAGTAAACCATTTACCATTGGTTTTGGCACTGTGAGCAGGTGCCAGGTTGTGCTGAAAAATGAAATCTTCATCTCCATAAAGCTTTTCAGCAGCAGTATGTGGTCTGTGTGTAGTTTGCCTATATTCTTCAGCCGCGACCGACAGCCATCAGTTCACATATAAGATCTGCGTGTGACTTCCTTCACACGCTGGAGCTGTTGACTCTGGACCCAGCTCCTCCCCTGTAGCTGAGTGGCTGTCGCTCGTTGCTCTGGCGGATGACGCGCGCACTTGCCGCCAGTGACGGCGGCGTGTGCGCGTATTTAGGCAGGACACGGAGACCCTGCTAACCACGCCTCCCTTTGAGAAAGCCGGAAGTGTCCGGCGAAACATGTAAGGGCGCTCGGCGTGACACGGCTCTACGCATATGCCGCCTTGTCAGTTGCATCCACTGCCTGCTGCCACCCATGCATGACCGCAGCCAGCGGTCCCACAGCCCTGCTTTCACTTGTGGCTACAGTTTACCGGCTACACCACGGTCTTCATCCGGATTTCCGTACCATCACTGTTGGACTTGCCTGGATTGCCTTTGGTCCTCCCCTAGCCGTGAGCTCCGGCGGTGGGTCGAGGAACCTTGCTACACAAGCATCTTTTGGGAACGTCATCACCCGGAGTGGGTACAGTATACGGGTCCCATTATCAAGCCTGATTATTTCAACAACTGTGTGCTGCATGCTTCTATGCCATTTCTGCTGCTGCAACCTGCTTCTCCTATGCATTAACCTTGGGAACTGACTATTATAATTTGGCTGTGGCTTGATTCTTTTTGACCTTTGGCTTTGCAACTAACACCTTGCATATCGATATCATCTACACTGGTATTTTTGCGGTTATGAGAATATTCCGCTGAGCTGGACCTTTTTTGCTCATTATATACATTGGGATCCCCAAACCACATTAGGTGGTTTAGTTAGGGCTATGAGTGCATGGATGTGCGAGCTAGCAAGTGTTTGATGTCTCTCTGATGATTGCTGCATGTGTGGGTTTTTATTGTTGATTTTGAGATTTGATAACAATAATTAATAAAGCTTTTTTGTATTTTTATAAGCTTGGTTTGTACAGTGAACTTATTACACATGCCTCCCAACCCCCACTTCCCTTGACATTTACACCTACTTACCTATATGGGGACACCTACCTATGCCTATGCCTATGCCTACCTACCTATACTAGGGCACCTACCTATGCCTACCTACCTATACTGGGACTTCTACCTATGCCTAGCTAAGCTACTGGGGCACCTACCTATGCCTACCTACCTACACTGGGTCTCCTACCTATGCCTAACTACCTATAGTGGGACTCCTACCTATGCCTAGCTAACTACTGGGGCACCTAGTACGTATGCCTATCTACCTATACTGGGACACCTACCTATGCCTACCTACCTATACTGGGACTCCTACCTATGCCTAGCTAACTACTGGGGCACCTACCTATGCCTACCTACCTATACTGGGACTCCTACCTATGCCTAGCTAACTACTGGGGCACCTAGTACCTATGCCTATCTACCTATACTGGGACACCTACCTATGCCTATCTACCTATACTGGGACACCTACCTATGCCTAGCTAACTACTGGGGCACCTACCTATGCCTACCAACCTATACTGGGACACCTACCTATGCCTATCTACCTATACTGGGACACCTACCTATGCCTACCTACATACAAGAAGATAATAAGGTTGTTGCTTCATTGTGGACAGACCAAATTTGATCAGCTGGACAGTCACTGTTGTTCTATCAATGAGCTACCTCAGCCCAGCGACCATATGGGCTTGTAAACCGCCATGGCCTGCACTCTCGCCATGGTGCGCACCAGTCCAGCACGGCCGTCACTACGCAAACAGCTTTTTGCGGTGCGTTACACCGTGCGATTGTGCATATTGGGGTCATATCTGCTACCGATTGTGCATATTGGGGTCATATCTGCTACCGATTGTGCATATTGGGGTCATATCTGCTACCGATTGTGCATATTGGGGTCATATCTGCTACCGATTGTGCATATTGGGGTCATATCTGCTACCGATTGTGCATATTGGGGCCATATCTGCTACCGATTGTGCATATTGGGACCATATCTGCCACCGATTGTGCATATTGGGACCATATCTGCCACCGATTGTGCATATTGGGACCATATCTGCCACCGATTGTGCATATTGGGACCATATCTGCCACCGATTGTGCATATTGGGACCATATCTGCCACCGATTGTGCATATTGGGACCATATCTGCCACCGATTGTGCATATTGGGACCATATCTGCCACCGATTGTGCATATTGGGACCATATCTGCCACCGATTGTGCATATTGGGACCATATCTGCCACCGATTGTGCATATTGGGACCATATCTGCCACCGATTGTGCATATTGGGACCATATCTGCCACCGATTGTGCATATTGGGACCATATCTGCTACCGATTGTGCATATTGGGACCATATCTGCTACCGATTGTGCATATTGGGACCATATCTGCTACCGATTGTGCATATTGGGGCCATATCTGATAACGATTGTGCATATTGGGGCCATATCTGATAACGATTGTGCATATTGGGGTCATATCTGCTAACGATTGTGCATATTGGGGTCATATCTGCTACCGATTGTGCATATTGGGGCTATATCTGATAACGATTGTGCATATTGGGGCCATATCTGATAACGATTGTGCATATTGGGGCCATATCTGATAACGATTGTGCATATTGGGGCCATATCTGATAACGATTGTGCATATTGGGGTCATTGGACGTGTTTTTTGTTAAAATCTGCTCACATTACGTGTATTTTCTTGAGAAAACCTGCACAATTATGTGAATTTTCTGGGAAAAGGGTCACCAAAACTTGGGCCCTCTGTCTTTGCGTTGCACTTTTAAAGGGAACCCGAGGTGAGAATAATATTGAGGCTGCCATATTTATCTCCCTTTAAGCAATACCAGTTGCCTGGCTGCCGTGCTGGTCCTCTGCCTCTTATTCTTTCAACCATAGACCCTGAACAAGCATGCAGCAGGTCAGGGGTTTCTGACAATATTGTCAGAACTGACAAGATTAGCTGCATGGCTTGTTTCTGGTGTAATTCAGTTCACTACTACAGCCAAATAGATCAGCAGGGCTGCCAGGCAACTAGTATTGTTTAAAAGGAAATAAATATGGCAGCCACCATATCACTCTCACCCTGGGTTCACTTTAAATTACAGTTAGCCCCGCCCTCATCCGGTCATGACCACGCCCATTTTTTCGCCGCGGCGCGCTTCGCGCGCCGCAGGTTGTGGCCACACCCATTTTTGGCGCGGCGCGCTTCGCGCGCCGCAGGTCGTCAGCTCCCCCGGAAATTGGTCCAGCACCTGCATAGCACCCCCTAAAAAAATTTCCTGGAGCCGCCACTGATTGTTCCTGCTCTTTGGTAAGAGGATGCCTGCAGCTAAATTGGACACAATTGTCAAAGCGATTATACAAAAGATAATTTTTCAGGGTCATCATTAAGAAAAGGCAGCCCCATTGTTGCCTCTTCCTGCTGCATTAATGTCAGTATGACTGGGCGTTTAAAGTCACTCGAATGGTCAGTGGTAAGGAATCGCCAGCGGTCTCTTTAAGGTGGACCCGAACGCTTGCACAGGACAGAAGGTAAACATAGAGAAATACACCCTGTGGCCGGTTTCACACTGCAAACCGGCGGTAGCAGTGTGATCGGATGATCTCATTGCACTGGAAAGCTAAAAATAGCCTTTGGGGATTTACACCTTAATGCGGGGTAATCCCCCTTCTGGCTAAAAGCCTAACAGGAAGTGATGCTCTCTAGCGCTCACTTCCTGTGGCAGAAATACAAAGTTCACAGAAGTGTATTTAAAAAAATACGCTTCCACGCATGCGCTCCGCAATGCCGACATGAAAACCATTTAAAAAAACCTGCTTCACCATAGACTTACATGACTTTCGGTCCACCGCACGTTGCCATGTGTGTTGCCCGACAACACACGGATGCTCTTGTGGCAGATGCGCCACTTCTGGCACATCGCATCCAGTGTGAAAAGTTCCATAGACTCTAATTGCCCTAGCGTTACCCTGAAGTAAAAAAGGGTAACGCACCTCAATGAAAACGTCTTAGTGTGAAAGGGGCCTGCATGTATTTAGAGAGTTTAGCCTGCCATAATTCCCCCCTCATCTGTGACTAATCACGACTGTAATTTGATCTCTCAGCTGTGTCAGCTGGTTGCCTCAGCAGAGAGCTGATTGGTAAACACAGGATGTTAACATGTCTGCTTCTATGAAAGCAGGAAGTAGACACTGCAGATTTATTACATGATTTGTATCAGCTGTAACAAAGAAATGTTTTTTTGTAAAGGTTATCATGCTGTTGCATATGTTTTAAAGCAGAGAGGCAGGGCCGGGCCGAGGCAGAGGCGAGGGAGGCTCCAGCCTCAGGGCGCAGTGGAGGGGGGCACAAAACTCACTCAGCTATCATTCCCCTATTGTGTTTGAATCAGAGAGAAATAAGAAAAGGGAATACATGGCGGTGATTCCAAGCCAGATAACTTCAGATTAAGGTGTTGGGGGCCCTGAGGTAGCTTTTAGTCTTATCATATAGCAATGGCTGGGGTGGGAAGGATGGAGGGGTGCACTTTAGTGTCTCAGCCTTGGGTGCTGGAGGACCTTGTCCCGGCTTTGTAGAGAGGAAGTTCTGAGTTCAGGTCCGCTTTAAGCCTTTGATCTTGTTGGTTATGTATTAGAGAAGACACTAGCAGCTTGTGATGAGGCAAAACTTGGTTTACTTGGCTGGATTAGGTTGCAAGCATACAGAGCATTTCAGTAAACTGTAACAGCAGACATCTGAGTTGTGAAGAGAGAGGAAGAGATAAAGAAAACAAGTTTTTTTCAGACAGACACACATAACTGTTAACCTTAGTATTTGCTACAGTGCCATCTACTGGTCTAGTGGTGTTAATACTCAGTACTATAGAAAGTACTAGCAGTTGTATCTCCAGCAGATCTTTGTGCTCCAGATCATTAATAAGATGCCCTGACTCCCTGTCATCAATGCACAAATGACAGACCATGAGTTGGGGCAGTGATGGCAGAACTGTTCACCGGGTAAACAGTTCCATGTTGACAGTCACCGTTTGCCTGCTCGTGTTAGATGCGGGCTGTTTGCACCTGCCCTATACTTTACCATAGGACCATTTTTTGTTACCCTTTATCCTGAAGTCAGGATCACCACCTAGGCCACTCCCCCCATCCTCCCCATAAAAGGCCATTCTCACTCTACCTGTGATCAGTGTAGGGAGAGGAGCCGCTGCTGCAGATAGCAGATACAGAGACAGTATTAGCTAGGCTGTATTGTGATATTGTACTGTGTAGCTGCTTCCTAGGTGCATTGCTACTTGTAATGCACCAGCTAGGGACCCCATTAGTCCTTTTGAGGACTCCTCCTGACTAAATACCCTGTATTTATATAGTGCTGAGTAGCTGCTTCCTTTACAGGGCTGAATTTGTACTCTTTACCGCCCAAGGCCACTGTCACCAGCCATCCCCCTTCGGTATAGATATTGACATGACCCCTCCCCCTTTCCCTCCAGTATAGGTAGCCAGATGACCCCTCCCCCCTTCCCTCTGTACAGGAAACAACCCCCTGCCCTCCCACCAGTCTGCATTGGTGAGACCGAAGTCACCAGGGTACCGTGCGTTCGGTTTCTAGGCACCACCATAACCAGGCACCTCAGATGGGGGCAAAATACCACCAAAACTTAGAAGAGTGCCCAGCAGAGACTATTTTTCCTGTGCCAGCTGAAGAAATTTGGCATCCCACGGAAGCTGCTCACCAGTTTTTTAGTGCCATAATTGAGTCCATCCTGTGCTCCTCCATTATTGTCTGGTATGCAAGGGCAACAGCTAGCGACAAGTATAAACTACAAAGAGTAATTAGTGCTGCAGAAAAGATCATCGGCACGCCCCTGCCCCCCCTTGACCTCATCCACACCGCTAGATTGAGGAAAAGAGCCTGCAAGATCGCACAAGATCGCTCCCACCCGGGCAGTCGCTTCTTTGAGCCACTCCCACTAGGCCGCCGGTTCAGAACAATCTGCACCAGAACCACGAGGCGCAGGCACACCTTCTTTCCTCAATCTGTTCTCCTGCTGAACACTTGCCCATCTGGGCCCCTATAGTCCTGATCACGGACTAACCACCCTAAACCGAGCCTAATGTACTCTTTCTCAGTGCCTGGCATGTATGCTGTAACACAGGGGCGTAGCAATAGGGGGTGCAGAGGTAGCGACCGCATCGGGGCCCTTGGGCCAGAGGGGCCCCAAAGGGCTCTCCCTCAAATACAGTATTAGCTCTCTATTGGTCCTGTGCTGGTAATAATCACTTCTATAGATACTTTGAATAGTGGTAATCATTAACAAACTGTTCCCCATCCCCTTCTTGCACCTCTGACACTGTAGTTGCCATTGGCAGGTTTTGGTACGCCGTGTCAATTGTTATCTATAGAGTGCATGGGGGGCCCCATTGTAAAACTTGCATCGGGGCCCACAGCTCCTTAGCTACGCCACTGCTGTAACATGTATATGTTCTCACTTTTTAATCTCACCAATGCATGTATGTCTGCTCTGTCTCTTGAAACTATTGAATGACTCTAATGTTTTTAAATGTTTTGAATGCTTTAAATGTCTCACGCTCTCCTGCCTTTGCCATGTGTACCACAACCAATTCCGGGTACGTCTACAGCGTACTCGGCGAATAAACGGATTCTGATTCTGAGGTAGCCTGATGACCCCAAGTATAAGTAGCCAGATGACCGCTCCCCCCTTTCCATCCAGTATAGGTAGCCAGATGACTCCCTTAATTCCTCCTTTTCCCACCCCCTTTCAGTATAGGTAGCCAGATCGCCTCCACACTGCAGCAGCCATCAGTGTCACTTATTTCTCCACTCGACTCCAATGCAGAAGCTTCCACTTCCTTTTCGTCTTCAATGCTGCCCAAGTTCATAGCTGCCGGGCGCAATGCAAACGTGCACAGAGAGCAAGATGGCTGCTGCACAGGTGGCTAGCAGCAGAGTACCGTGGTCAGGTGCTCGCCTGATCCCTCTGCATCTCCTACCAGTTTAGCCTGCTGCTTTGGTGCCCTTGCTCCTGTGGTGCCCTAGGCCATGGCCTAGGTGGCCTTGGCCTAAATCCGGCCCTGTTCCTATATACACTGCTATTTGTAATGCACCAGCTAGGAGATCCCAATAATCCGTTTTAGGTCTCATCCTGTGATCCTGACAACAAAAGTCATTTTATGTGATATACTGATATTTTGTTGCATTGTGGTCTGGTGTGTGTGTTGTAGCTACACTACACCCATATACAGTGCACTGTAGCTCACTGTCACTGTGCATAAGTGATTGATTGGCACTGTCACCCACACAACATTATCCATGTTACGCAACTTACTGTGTGTTACTTTCAGCGATATCAGACAGTCAGTGTGTGGTAAAAAAAAAATTACAATGTCACAGAAATTGTTCTCACTTAATGATTGTTGGTTAGCATATGTTGTTACACTGACCCACCTTACTGTGGATTACCCTGGGGTATGCCATCTGCTCCAGGGCTCATGTCCGCCCTGACCAGTCAAAGTTTTCCTGCTCTGTCTGCCACCACCCAGCATGTTTTTTTGGCCGTACTTCGATTGGCTTTTCTCAAAAAATAAAAATAAAGTATATATATATATATATATATATATATATATATATATATATATATATATATATATATATATATATATATATGTGTATATATATATATATATATATATATACAGTGGTGTGAAAAACTATTTGCCCCCTTCCTGATTTCTTATTCTTTTGCATGTTTGTCACACTTAAATGGGAAAGGTATTTTCTATAAGAAGATTGGTAAGGTTATGCCATTGACAGGGAGAAGCAACAATTACATAACTGAAAACAGCATCCTACACCTAAAGGACTCAAATTATCAGAAAGCATTTTCCTGATGTACCTCTCCTACCGTTTTGTGCTGCAAAGACATGTATGGTCCTTATTACAATGACAATATACATATTGCAAATTCATCATTGAGTTTTGTGTTTTCCCCATTCAGCAGTGATAAAGGTTGCCTTGAGGTCATGCAGCATACAGGTATGTGAAGTGACTGGAATAGGGAACATAATGCATTACCTGCATGTTCTCTTCCCAGGAAGAAACTATAGCCAGAGGCAGCGAATGTAAGTGACATCTGTTCAATGTAGAGCGACAGCCCAGAACTCACTCACAGAAATATATTGTGATGGATAGATGTTTCTATATTTTACATGTAAGACTTGGGGATGGTGGGTAAGTACTTACTTGGGATTCTCTTTAAACGACATCTTTATTTTTCTATTGATTAGTGCATAAAGTGCGCTGGCAGTCTATATTCCCTGAGTAATGCTGTACCGCTTGTTCATTCGCTGCCGTTAACCTCAGAGAGCGGCAGAAATGATGAGAGATTTTGTGAGCTTAGTACTTGTTTTATTATTGTTGTCGTTGTATTGTGCAGTACAAGTCTTATGTCTCGCTCGGGGCCCGCTGTATGAAAGAGAACCAGTCATAGCTCACGCTCATTGTCGTCCAAACTCAGGTAGTGCTGCCTTATTATTTCATTTTCAAGCAACACCTACACAAAATATAAAGGATAATACATGAAAAAACTTCAAACAATACGTTTAATTATGGAGAGTTTCACATTATGCCAAAGCAGTATCGTATCCATTGAAGTGGATGCATTGTAAGCTATTGGTTTCCACTGATATCTTCTTGAAATGTTTGCTGTTCATTATAATGGACTGGAGAGCGTGCATGAAAAAATGGCGCCATGAAAAAAGGGCCCAACTTGATAACGAAATGGCGCCAGTTATGAACAAAATCTGATAACGATAAACATTGTTGTAAAGCTTGGTTAATGATAAATACAGTTGTAAAACCAGACAAGAAATAATAACAAAAAGATATCAATGTTAACCACTTCACAACGGAGGGGTTTTACCCCTGAAGCACCAGCGCGATTTGTACATTGCAGCGCTGCTTCCATTGATTTTTTACTGTGATATGATTGGTTATTGGGGACTGGGGTCCCCATAACCAATCATTGCACTGCAGAGCGGGGGTGTGTGCGCGCACGCGCGGGTCGCGGGGGCGCGCGATCGCGCGCTGCACGTTTGTTTACATTTCTTTGTTATCAATGGAGACTGCTTCTGTTTGAAGCAGTCTCCATTGTGTCCGCAATCGGCGCGTCTAATTGGATTTAGGAACGCTTGTTCTTAACATCCAATTAGTCACCTGCTGTGCTGGCTGGCTGGAGTGTGCGCGCGAGGTCCCCGCCCACTCCCAGCCAGTAAACAAACAAGTGCGCCTTTCTCCGTCCCTGGGGGTGAAGCGGTGCGCAGAGGGACGGAGAAATTTAGCACTGGGGGGGTAAAGTGGTTAAATATTGTTACGGAATTCAACAATACAGCTTAACCCAATCCTACCCTCACATACAACCCTCCCCTGGTGGTGCCCAAAACTAACCACTCCCCTGGTGGCGCCTAACCCAACCACCCCCCCAGGTGATGCCTAACCTTAACCACCCCCCTGGTGTTGCCTAAAACTAACCGCCGCCCAGGTGGTGCCTAACCCTAACCACTCCCTCTGGTGGTGCCTAACCCTAACCACTCCCTCTGCAGAAACACCCTTTTACACATAAAAACGATGATACCTTTGAAAACGTAAAATCTCTAAATACAAACGAAATAATATGAAAAAAACGATAACGTTGCAAGCTTTTGAAACGATAACATACTTAAAAAATTGTAATGTTCTAATGTTGTTCACGATATTTATCGTGGGGCCCTTTTTCTGCTTTTTTCGCTGTATTAACAATAATTGCATTAAAGTCTATGGCGGCACCCTTCTCGTCCACCCTCAGCCGGCGCCCTTTTTTTCCTGCTACCACTGGAGATGTTGATCTCTATACCTTCATAAGACAGGCTTCTTTAGTGAATTAACACTGAGCGTACCAAACGATGTGTGGTGGTAAGTTTTCTCTTGCCTTATTATCATCACTCAGCATGATCTTAGTGAATTGAGGCCAATCATCACACATAAATCTTGCGTTATTAAGGTGTAGAGATAAGTTTTCACAGTGAGAGAGTTACAGTGGGATGCGAAAGTTTGGGCAACCTTGTTAATAGTCATGATTTTCCTGTATAAATCATTGGTTGTTATGATAAAAATGTCAGTTAAATATATCATATAGGAGACACACACAGTGATATTTGAGAAGTGAAATGAAGTTTATTGCATTTACAGAAAGTGCGCAATAATTGTTTAAATAAAATGTTATTGATTCCAAAACCTTTAGAACTAATTATTGGAACTCAAATTAACTTGGTAAGCTCAGAGACCCCTGACCTACATACTCAGGTGAATCAAATTATGAGAAAGAGTGTTTAAGGGTGTCAATTGTAAGTTTCCCCTCCTCTTTTAATTTTCTCCTCTGAAGAGTAGCAACATGGGGGTCTCAAAACAACTCTCAAATGACCTGAAGACAAAGATTGTTCACCATCATGATTTAGGGGAAGGATACAGAAAGCTGTCTCAGAGATTTCAGCTGTCTGTTTCCACAGTTAGGAACATACTGTGGAAATGGAAGACCACAGGCTCAGTTCAAATTAAGGCTCGAAGTGGCAGACCAAGAAAAATCTCAGATAAACAGAAGTGACGAATGGTGAGAACAATCAGAGTCAACCCACAGACCAGCACCAAAGACCTAACACATCATATTGCTGCAGATGGAGTCACTGTGCATCATTCAACCATTTGCTGCACTTTACTCAAGAAGATGCTGTATGCAGAGGAAGCCTTTTTTCCGCCCACAGCACAAACAGAGCCACTGGAGGTATGCTAAAGCACATTTGGACAAGCCAGCTTCATTTTGGAATAAGGTGCTGTGGACTGCTGATACTAAATTGAGTTATTTGGGCATAACAAGGGGCGTTATGAATGGAGGAAAAACAACACAGCATTTCAAGAAAAACACCTGCTACCTACAGTAAAATATGGTGGTGGTTCCATCATGCTGTGGGGCTGTGTGGCCAGTGCAGGGACTGGGAATCTTGTCAAAGTTAAGGGACACATGGATTCCACTCAGTATCAGCAGATTCTGGAGACCAGTGTCCAGAAACCAGTGACAAAGCTGAAGCTGCGCCGGGACTGGATCTTTCAACCAGACAATGACCCTAAACACTGCTCAAAATCCACTAAGGCATTCATGCAGAGGAACAAGTACAACATTCTGGAATGGCCATCTCAGTCCCCAGACCTGAATAGAATTGAAAATCTGTGATGTGAGTTAAAGAGAGCTGTCCATGCTTGGAAGCCATCAAACCTGAATAAACTAGAGATGTTTTGTAAAGAGGAATGGTGCAAAATACCTTCAACCAGAATCCAGACTCTCATTGGAACCTACAGGAAGCGTTTAGTGGCTGTAATTTCTGCAAAAGGAGGATCTACTTAATATTGATTTCATTTGTTTTTTGTGGTGCCCAAATGTATGCACCTGCCTAATTTTGTTTAAACAATTATTGCACACTTTCTGTTAGTCCAATAAACTACATTTCACTTCTCAAATATCACTGTGTGTCTCCTATATGATATATTTAACTGATGATTTATAAAGGAAAATAATGACAATTAACGTTTCCCAAACTTTCGCTTCCCACTGTATCTATCTTATCACTTCAGTACTTAAATTATCTCCTCTGTAGTTTTTTTATGCAGTTAACAGGAGATAAGCTTAGTGAATTGAGGCCATTGTAATGCACACAAACACACATAGAGGTGTATTCACTATACAGTGGTAAAAGTGCTGTGTGCAGGAAGTGCAAGGCAATTTGAGGTAGGTGCATTGCTTAATTAACGTGACCTGCGTTACCTAGGTTCCACGCTCTATGTAAGCACACTGTGCGCATGGCAATTTTCCTGCCGTATAGTGAATGCACCCAATAGGATCCAAAATCTGCATGAAAAAAGTTTGTGTTTTCCACACAGGCAAGAGTGAACCCACCTTAAAGTAAACCTGAACTAAAAATTCTATATAAAGATACACACGTCATACTTACTTAAGTGTAGTTTACTCATCAAACTCTTTGTCCTCTTCTACTTCCTGTTTGCCCACTGTGATCAATGGAATTCTCCATCCTCCATGTATTATGAAAATGGTGATGACCCTGTAACAGCTTCCTGTCAGCACACTGTTAAACTATAACATTGCCCACTTGAGCCATAGGGAAACATAAATATTACCTTGCTCATCAGTTGTCCTTTCAGTTATAACTGACTGCAACTGATATATAACTGACAGCAACTGCTGTATTTCAGTTCTGACAAAATCCTGTCAGAACCGGAAGGAATCATTGTAAGAAGAAAATGGTGAGCTTCTGAGAGGAACTGACGGTGAGTAAGTATGTAATATTCATTTGCAGGTACATCATGTGTTTTCTATAAATAATTTTACTTGGTTCAGGTTCACTTTAAAGGGGAACTGAAGAGAGCGGTATATGGAGGCTGCCATGTTTATTTCCTTTTAAGCAATACCAGTTGCCTGGCAGCCCTGCTGAACCTCTGCCTCTAATACTATTAGCCATAGCCCCTGAACAAGCATGCAGCAGATCAGGTGTTTCAGACTTTAAAGTCAGATCTGACAAGACTAGCTGCATCCTTGTTTCTGGTGTTATTCAGATACTACTGCAGAGAAATAGACCAACAGGGCTGCCAGGCAACTGGTATTGATTAAAAGGAAATAAATGTGGCAGCCTCCGTATACCTCTTACTTCAGTCCCCCTTTAAGGCTTTTTAGAAGCACTTTTACTATCCAATTAATATCAGTGACTTTCTAATCAATCTAGGGCAGGTATGCAGAATCGCGTATGATCTCTGGAGGTACCTTAGTCAATCAGACTCTTTGTTACTATGACAGGTCAAGCTGCACATTCCCCTGTCACTCCTTCCATCTCTCCTGCCCTTCCCCCTCCATCTTCCTATTATGAGGCTTATGACAGGGCCTGTCTCCTTCCTGCGATGGGCGGATGGGAAGACTCCTAAACCACAACGACCATTATTACAGGAGCCCGGGAGGGGAAAAAAAGAAAAACGTTTATTGCTAATTCTTTTCAGCTGTAAGAAATTCTCTGAGCATACACACTTTCCTATTAAGACTGAAAAGCTCTATTATAAAAGGGGCAGGGGGTAATTTATTCAAATTAGGAGAGAGGTTATCGTGGTAGGAAGGTAAGGATATAATTACCATAGGTCTCCTGCTAATATGATGGAGGAAAAAAAAAACAATTAATAAAGACACATGACAGTGGATCTAAATATAACAAGGAACAATGAATAGAGTGTTCTTTCCTCGGGTAGGAGAGGCAGCCATATCTTTCTTCCTCTTGCAGTGAGAACATGACACACTCCCTGACAATGCGGCACAAAGGATTAGGCAAATGGTTTTCAAAACCTTTTGTTTTTTATAATTACACAGTGCACAGACATGTCCCGGGGTTGGGGCATAGGATGATTGATACCATGGAGTCTGTTCAAAACATAGTCATACATAGGTGCCATGAGGACAACAGGAAGCTGGGTAGACACTGGTGTGGGCAGTGCATGGACATTCTTGAAAAATGTTAAAACAAATTCAAGTTTAAAGGAAACCAAAGGTGAGAGTAATATGGAGGTTGCCATATTTATTTCCTTTTAAACAATGCAAGTAATTCTATGGTTTCCTCTCGGTGACTGGATAAGGGGTCCACAATATCGTATGACTATTATTTGTGCCTGGCAGTAGAGTTGGGCCGAACGGTTCGCCGGCGAACGTGGTTCGCGCGAACGTAGGTGGTTCGCGTGCGGGTACCGCACGCGAACCTTTTGCGGAAGAAGTTCGGTTGGCCCTATAATGCACTGAGGGTCAACTTTGACCCTCTACATCACAGTCAGCAGGCCCAGTGTAGCCAATTAGGCTACACTAGCCCCTGGAGCCCCACCCCCCCTTATATAAGGCAGGCAGCGGCGGCCATTACGGCCACTCGTGTGCCTGCATTAGTGAGAGTAGGGCGAGCTGCTGCAGTCTCTCATATAGGGAAAGATTAGTTAGGCTTAACTTCTTCCTGGCTGCATACCTGTTCTGTTCAGTGAGCCCTCAGCCCACTGCATACCTGTACTGTGATCCTGCCACTGCATACCTGTTCAGTGATCCTGCCACTGCATACCTGTTCAGTGATCCTGCCACTGCATACCTGTTCTGTTCAGTGAGCCCTCAGCCCACTGCATACCTGTACTGTGATCCTGCCACTCCATACCTGTTCAGTGATCCTGCCACTGCATACCTGTTCTGTTCAGTGAGCCCTCAGCCCACTGCATACCTGTACTGTGATCCTGCCACTCCATACCTGTTCAGTGATCCTGCCACTGCATACCTGTTCAGTGATCCTGCCACTGCATACCTGTTCTGTGAACCCGCCACTGTATACCTGTTCTGTTCAGTGGACCCGCCACTGTATACCTGTTCTGTGAACCCGCCACTGTATACCTGTTCTGTTCAGTGGACCCGCCACTGTATACCTGTTCTGTTCAGTGGACCCGCCACTGTATACCTGTTCAGTGAACCCGCCACTGCATACCTGTTGTGTTCAGTGAACCTGCCACTGCATACCTGTTCTGTGAACCCGCCACTGTATACCTGTTCTGTTCAGTGGACCCGCCACTGTATACCTGTTCAGTGAACCCGCCACTGTATACCTGTTCTGTTCAGTGGACCCGCCACTGTATACCTGTTTAGTGAACACGCCACTGCATACCTATTGTGTTCAGTGATCCTGCCACTGCATACCTGTTCTGTGAACCCGCCACTGTATACCTGTTCTGTTCAGTGGACCCGCCACTGTATACCTGTTCAGTGAACCCGCCACTGTATACCTGTTCTGTTCAGTGGACCCGCCACTGTATACCTGTTCTGTTCAGTGGACCCGCCACTGTATACCTGTTCTGTTCAGTGGACCCGCCACTGTATACCTGTTTAGTGAACACGCCACTGCATACCTATTGTGTTCAGTGATCCTGCCACTGCATACCTGTTCTGTGAACCCGCCACTGTATACCTGTTCTGTTCAGTGGACCCGCCACTGTATACCTGTTCTGTTCAGTGGACCCGCCACTGTATACCTGTTCTGTTCAGTGGACCCGCCACTGTATACCTGTTCTGTTCAGTGGACCCGCCACTGTATACCTGTTTAGTGAACACGCCACTGCATACCTATTGTGTTCAGTGATCCTGCCACTGCATACCTGTTCTGTGAACCCGCCACTGTATACCTGTTCTGTTCAGTGGACCCGCCACTGTATACCTGTTCAGTGAACCCGCCACTGCATACCTGTTGTGTTCAGTGAACCTGCCACTGTATACCTGTACTATTCAGTGAACCCACCGCATCAGTGCGCATACCTGTGCAGTTAAGTGAACCCACCTACCTACGTGAGTGCACGCAGTGTGATATACCACTCCGTGCATACCCAATATGGACAAAACAGGTAGAGGAAGAGGAAGAGGTAGTGGCAGAGGCAGAGGAAGGCCACCCGGCAGGTCTGCGCGAGGTCGTGTAAATGTAATTTCGTGTGGACCTGGCCCACAGTACAGTGCTCGGAAGAAGGCACGTCCCATCACCTCCCAAGATTGTCAGGACGTGGTTGAGTATTTAGCGACACAGAACACCTCATCTTGCTCAGCCACCAGCGCTACTACTCCAGGTGTTAGACCCCTTGAAACATCTTTTCCATCACTTTTGTGGCCAGCATAATTATTTTTTTTTTTCAAAGTTCGCATCCCCATTGAAGTCTATTGCGGTTCGCGAACTTTAACGCGAACCGAACGTTCCGCGAAAGTTCGCGAACCCGGTTCGCGAACCTAAAATCGGAGGTTCGGCCCAACTCTACCTGGCAGATGCCAATTACCCTTATTGGTACACGTCTCCCAGCCTAAGTATACACTACTTTTAGTGAAACTCTTATTGTCCTGAGCAGACTAGAACTCTATTCTGTATTTACCGTTGTTCTAAAAGTGCCAGATAATTTCTATCATTTGCCTCACAATAGTGGGTGTATGGTTTTATAACTTTCAATACTTTCAATAAATGTGCAGTTTTGAGCAGCATATACTGGTTTCTTGTTCTCTCCTTTTTTGTTCTTAAACAATGCAAGTTACCTGGCTGTCCCCTGATCCTATCGTTGGGATGGTCGGAAATGTTGATTTCCGATTCTGCAGAAATTCCGATTTCCGCCAATGCCAATTACCGATTTCACGGATTTCCGATCGGCTTCCGATTTCCAAGTTCGGATTTCTAATTTCCGAAAAGTGGGTTTTTTATTCATTTTTTGCATTTTCTGATTGGCTAAATACTTCTGAGATGTTTCTGTATTCTCTGATTGGTCCAATGCTTCCGAGTTCTGTGATTGGGCTAAAACTACTGAGTTGTGGTAATGCAGTATTTCTACAGAAATCCAATTTCCGATCGGTTTCCGATTTCTGAGTAGTATTTTTTTTTTTACATTTTTTGGGATTCTCTAATTGGCCAAATACTTTCGAGTTGTTTCTGCATTCCCTGATTGGTCCATTAATTTCGAGTTCTGTGATTGGGCTAAAATTGCCGAATTGCAATAATGCAGTATTTCCGAGTTCTGTTTTCCGATCAGAAATTCAGATTTCCGATCGGAAATTCGGAAATTTCAATTTTGTGAAATCCGAATGAGCATCCCTAATCCTATGGCTCTAATGCTTTTAGCTATAAACCCTGAATAAGATCAGGTACTCTGCCTCTGACTCAAGTCTAACTGGGTTAGCTGCATGCTTGTTTCAGGGTCGTGATTTAGACAATACTGATGCCATACAATCAGCAGGACTCCAGGCAACTGATATTGTGCAAAAGAAAATAAATATGGCAGCCTCCATATCCCTCTCATCTTGGGTTCACTTTAAACTTCATACTACTTGTAGAGACAACCATGTTGGGATTTGAGATACTATTCCCCATTAACTTCTATCCAAGCTATCATGTAATCTGCTATAGATATCGTGGTACGTTGGAGGTCAATAGCTTCTCTTCAGTACAATCTCTCAGTGGTTTGTAAGAATAAACTGAATGCAGAAGTGCTCAATGAAGGTCACACCATCCTCTTATCTCTTCCGCCAGCAGTAGGTCTTGTGTTGGATGCAGGGTGAAGGGCACCCTCTGTGTTCAGTGGGTTATATTTGAGGCCACTCTCTATTCTCTATTCTCTGTTCTTTTCACGTCTGACAGTGGTTTGTATTTAAATGTAATTGGCTAGGGGTGGCATAACATACAATAAAGAACACGCCTTCCAACTCCCTACTGAACATAGCCAACCAACCTTTGACTCAAAGTGATGTCAACTATGTAAAAACGTAATCCCCTCCCCAAAACCTCCATCACATTTACCTAGCACAGGCAGCAACCATCTTGAGTGTAATAACCATCTCAATCTAATCCGTACACTGCTATTTTTTGACCGCACAGCTTTCAGTGAAGTCTCGGATAAAAGAACAGTTGGCAACCTGGAGAGCTGCAGCCCATGATGCCATATAACTTAGTGACTGATAAGCCTGTAGGGGAAAATTACAGAGTTGTCTCAAACCTCTGATTTTTGGTTCGCGAACCTCGAACGCTAACATGTGAAAAAAGTTTGCGAACATGCAAACTTTTCGAACCGCCATAGACTTCAATGGGCAGGCGAACTTTCAAAACTACAAACACTAATTGTGGCCACAAAAGTGATGGAAAAGATGTTTCAAGGGGTCTAACACCTGTAGGTGGGCATGGCGGAGTGGGATACATGCCAAAAGTCCTGGGGAAAAATCCAGATTTGACGCACAGCAGGGTTTAAGGGCCAAAATCACATTTTATTGCTAAATTGGAGGCCTAAAGTGCTTTAAAACATCTTGCATGTGTACACATCAATCAGGCAGTGTAATTAGTGTACTGCTTCACACTAATAGACTAAACTCACTGTGTAACGCACCGCAAACAGCTGTCTGTGTAGTGACGGCCGTGCTGGACCGGTGTGCTCCATGGTGAGAGTGCAGGCGATAGCGGTTTTCAAGCCCATATGGTCAGGCTGAGGTAGCTGAATGACAGAACGACAGTGACTGAGTGTCCAGCTGATCGAATGTGGAAGCAACAACCTTATTATCTTCTTGGGTCAGGTGTGCCCCCCAACCCCAACACACTAATTTAGCTGGTCATTGCTTCATTGTGATACACAAGCCCCTTCACCGCGGCAAGGTAACGAATCACAAAGGGGAATTGACATATCTACATGTCTTTTGTTTTGTTGTTGCAGCCGCAGTGCAGCCAGAAAAATTAGGCAGGCATGTACACGCACCAGAAAACAATATTATAGTGGCCGCTGCTAGCAAAAAAAATCAGGAATCCACCTGGAGTTCTGGACCCAAAGATGCTGTGTGGGGACTAGTGTTGGGCGAACACCTGGATGTTCGGGTTCGCGAACGTTCGCCGAACATGGCCGCGATGTTCGGGTGTTCACGCCGAACTCCGAACATAATGGAAGTCAATGGGGACCCGAACTTTCGTGCTTTGTAAAGCCTCTTTACATGCTACATACCCCAAATTTACAGGGTATGTGCACCTTGGTAGTGGGTACCAGAGGAAAATTTTTTTAGCAAAAAGAGCTTATAGTTTTTGAGAAAATCAATTTTAAAGTTTCAAAGGGAAAACTGTCTTTTAAATGCGGGAAATGTCTGTTTTCTTTGCACAGGTAGCATGCATTTTGCCGCCATGCAGTCATAAATGTAATAAAGATAAGAGGTTCCATAAACAGGGACCGGAAACGCTAACCCACCAGCAGCAGCACACGTGATGGAACAGGAGGAGGCGCAGGAGGAGAAAGCCACGCTTTCAGACACAACAACCCAGGCCTTGCATGAGGACAAGAAGCGTGCGGATAGCATGCATTTTGCCGCCATGCAGTCATAAATGTAATAAAGATAAGAGGTTCCATAAACAGGGACCGGCAACGCTAACCCACCAGCAGCAGCACACGTGATGGAACAGGAGGAGGTGCAGGAGGAGAAGGCCACGCTTTGAGACACAACAGCCCAGGCCTTGCATGAGGACAAGAAGCGTGCGGATAGCATGCATTTTGCCACCATGCAGTCATAAATGTAATAAAGATAAGAGGTTCCATAAACAGGGACCAGCAACACTAACCCAGCAGCAGCACACGTGATGGAACAGGAGGAGGCGCAGGAGGAGAAGGCCACGCTTTCAGACACAACAACCCAGGCCTTGCATGAGGACAAGAAGCGTGCGGATAGCATGCATTTTGCTGCCATGCAGTCATAAATGTAATAAAGATAAGAGGTTCCATAAACAGGGACCAGCAACGCTAACCCAGCAGCAGCACACGTGATGGAACAGGAGGAGGCGCAGGAGGAGAAGGCCACGCTTTCAGACACAACAACCCAGGCCTTGCATGAGGACAAGAAGCGTGCGGATAGCATGCATTTTGCCGCCATGCAGTCATACATGTAATAAAGATAAGAGGTTCCATAAACAGGGACCGGAAACGCTAACCCATCACAGATAGTCATTGTTCATGTTACTTGGTTGGGGTCCAGGAGTGTTGCATAGTCGTTTCCAGCCTCCGGAAGCACTGAAACGGCGTTCCGACATAACGCTGGCTGCCGGGCAAGCCAGCACCTCTATTGCGTACATTGCCAGTTCGTGCCAGGTGTCTAGCTTCGATACCCAATAGTTGAAGGGTGCAGATGGATTGTTCAACACAGCTACGCCATCTGACATGTAGTCCTTGACCATCTTCTCCAGGCGATCAGTGTTGGAGGTGGATCTGCACGCTTGCTGTTCTGTGGGCTGCTGCATGGGTGTCAGAAAATTTTCCCACTCCAAGCACACTGCCGATACCATTCCCTTTTGGGCACTAGCTGCGGCTTGTGTTGTTTGCTGCCCTCCTGGTCGTCCTGGGTTTGCGGAAGTCAGTCTGTCGGCGTACAACTGGCTAGAGGAGGGGGAGGATGTCAATCTCCTCTCTAAAGTCTCCACAAGGGCCTGCTGGTATTCTTCCATTTTGACCTGTCTGACTCTTTCTTCAAGCAGTTTTGGAACATTGTGTTTGTACCGTGGATCCAAAAGGGTATAAACCCAGTAATTGGTGTTGTCCAGAATGCACACAATGCGTGGGTCGCGTTCAATGCAGTCTAGCATGAATTGAGCCATGTGTGCCAGAGTCCTGCCAGAATCCTCATCATCCTCTTGTGAGTGTTGTGATAATTGTTGTGATGCATCATAGTCGTCACCTTCTTCCTGGTCTGCTTCTGCTGACCATTCACGCTGAATTGTGGAAGTCCAACGTGCACCGCTCTGGCCCTCGTCAGTGGTGGCATGACATTCCTGCTCCAACTCCAGCTATTCCTCCTCCTCTTCTTCGTCATAGCTGCTGGGGCCAGCGTTTCCTGAGGCGGATGGCCTGATGTTGGTATCATCACGCTGATCGTTTTCTCCTTCAGATTCCCCCAGTTGCATCATGACAGCTGTTTCCTTGATTTTCAACATTGACTTCGTCAGTAAACACAGCAGTGGTATGGTAATGCTGACTGAAGAGTTGTCACTGCTCACAAGCAACGTGGATTGCTCAAAATTTTGGAGGATTTGGCAGAGGTCCAACATGTTGGCCCAATCGGATCCACAGAAGCTTGGCAGCTGTCCGGATGCGCCTCGGTACTGCGCCGTCATGTACTGGACCACTGCACTCTTCTGCTCGCAAAAGCGGGCTAGCATGTGCAGCGTAGAATTCCAGCGCGTAGGGACATCACACAGCAAGCGATGGTGGGGGAGATTGAAGCGCTCCTGCATCTTGGCGAGTGCCCCCGAAGCAGTACTGGAATTTCTGCAATGTTTGGCCACTCGTCGCACCTTCAACAGAAGATCGGCCACGCCTGGGTATGTCCTCAGGAACCGCTGAACTACTAGGTTCATCACGTGCGCCAGGCAAGGGATGTGTGTCAGCTTAGCCAACCTTAAAGCGTGAATGAGATTACTCCCATTATCACACACAACCATGCCCGGTTTCAGGTCCAGCGGTGCCAGCCACAAATCCGTCTGTTCCTTTATTCCCCTCCAAATTTCCTCCCCTGTGTGCTGCTTATCTCCAAGGCAGATCAGCTTCAGCAACGCTTGCTGACGCATGCCAACAGCTGTGCTGCACTGCTTCCACGATCCTACTGCTGCTGGGTTAGCGTTTCCGGATGAGGTACAGCTTTGAGATGCGTTGGAGAAGAAGGAGTCAGAGAGGTAGGTGCTGCTGTTGTTATCCAGTGGGAGGGACGGCGGTGCAGCTGTTTGCGGCGTGGGCAACACCCGCGCCGTAGCAGGTGAGGAATCGCTGCCAGGCTCCACAAGGTTCACCCAGTGCGCGGTAAGGGAGATGTATTGACCCTGGCCGAACGCACTCGTCCAGGTGTCAGTAGTGAGGTGAACCTTGCAGGCAACGGCATTCTTCAAGCTTTGGGTTATTTTGCTGACCACGTGCTCATGCAACTCAGGCACTGCAGAGCGCGCAAAGTGGTAGCGGCTGGGAACCACGTAACGTGGGATGGCCACTGACATCATGCCCTTGAAGCTGTTTGTGTCCACCACTCGATATGGCAGCATTTTGCAGGCCAGAAGCTTGGCTATGCTGGCTGTTAGTGCCACGGCCCGGGGGTCATTTGCTGGCAATTTCCTCTTGCGCTCAAGCATCTCCGAGACAGACAACTGAACCGTAGGGCTGCACACTGAACGGCTGTTGGTTGTTGTGTTTGATGACTGGGAGACCTCAAGAGCACTATTCCGGAAAGTGACAGTGTCAGCATCGTCTGATGTTTGTGAATGTTGTTGTAAAACCACGCAATGGCTGGGCTACTGCTGCTGCTGAGGAGGGTCTGGTGGTGAGTCTGGTGACCCCAAGGGAGGCAGTGTTGCTGGTACCCTGTCCTGGCGGCCACAGAGTGGGATGTTTGGATACCATGTGGCGGGTCATGCTGGTGGTGGAGAGGTTGTTAATATGTTTCCCCCTGCTCAGGCGGGTCTTGCACACCTTGCAAATCACAATGGTACCATCCTCAGTGCAGTCTTCAAAGAAAGGCCAGACTTTGGAGCACCTGCCTTGCTGGCGATTTCTGTTTGCGCCTCTTTTGCGTCTCACTTGAACTTCCATGCTTGTGGTGCCTGAAATTTCGCGCCGCCTACCTTGTGGCACAAGGCGAACTCGTGCAGCAGTGGGTTCTTCAACAGACTCATCTGTGCTGCTACGACGGCGATGTTCTCCTTCACATACAAAATCTGGGTCTCTGTCAACATTGTCCATACCCTCCTCCTCTTCCATCTCCTCAAACTCGTCATATGTGATTGTGGGCTGCCGCCGTGGAGTAGAGCTCCCCAGAACAACCTCTGCGTAGCTCACTCCAACGTCGTCTTCCAGATCTTCTCGGCCGACCTCCTGCAATTGAAACCCCTCCTGCCCAACTTGCTCTGGGATTTGGGTTTCAAAGTCCTCGGACTCGCCTTGCATTTCAGTGCGCGGTGCATTTCCCACACTAAATGGTTGTGAATCCGGGCACAAAATTTCTGGCTGTTCCATTGACCTTTGAAAGGTGGAAGTTTGTTGGGCTGGGAATAGCTCCTGCGAATACCCCATTGTGTCCTGAGGAAATTCTTCGGACTGGTTATTTGGCAGTTGTGTGCGTGGTGTCGCTGCCGGTTGTGTCAGCTTTGTGCCCACTGGCTCCTTGTAACTGGCTGAGGAATCGGACCTCGTGCGTGATGTGCTGGTGCTGCTTAACCCACTGCTGGACGCTTGAGAGGTCATCCAATTAATTATTTGGTCCTGTTCTTTTGGATTTGTGAGGGTTGATTTCCTGGACAACATGGGCGGTATTGAGTGGGTTTTCTTCGGTGCTCCACTGTGGCCTGTACGTGAACCATCAGGGGAAACACCTCTTCCCTTGCCCCTCCCTCTTTCACAGGATTTCTTCTTCATTTCACTTATCCTTAAAGTACACGCTGACTGGCAGCAGTACAGTGGCAGTACAGAAATGCTATACAGTGGCGGGTGAGCGGTGTACTACTATTCCCAGCAGCGACACAGAGCACAATGCTATACAGTGGTGGGTGAGCGGTGTACTACTGTTCCCAGCTGCGACACAGAGCACAAATGGTATACAGTGGTGGGTGAGTGGTGTACTACTGTTCCCAGCAGCGACACAGAGCACAATGCTATACAGTGGTGGGTGAGCGGTGTACTACTGTTTCCAGCAGAGAAACAGAGTGGCAGTAAACACAATACTATATAGTGTGGCTGAGCGGTGTACTACTGTTCCCAGCAGCGACACAGAGCACAATGCTATACAGTGGTGGGTGAGCGGTGTACTACTGTTCCCAGCAGAGACACAGAGTGGCAGTAAACACAATGCTATACAGTGGTGGCTGAGCAGTGTATTACTGTTCCCAGCAGCGACACAGAGCACAATGCTATACAGTGGTGGGTGAGCGGTGTACTACTGTTCCCAGCAGAGACACAGAGTGGCAGTAAACACAATGCTATACAGTGGTGGCTGAGCGGTGTACTACTGTTCCCAGCAGCGACACAGAGCACAATGCTATACAGTGGTGGGTGGGTGAGCGGTGTACTACTGTTCCCAGCAGCGACACAGAGCACAATGCTATACAGTGGTGGGTGAGTGGTGTACTACTGTTCCCAGCAGAGACACAGAGTGGCAGTAAACACAATGCTATATAGTGTGGGTGAGCGGTGTACTACTATTCCCAGCAGCGACACAGAGCACAATGCAATACAGGGTGAGCGGTGTACTACTGTTCCCAGCAGACACACAGAGTGGCAGTAAACACAATGCTATATAGTGTGGGTGAGCGGTGTACTACTGTTCCCAGCAGCAACACAGAGCACAATGCTATACAGGGTGAGCGGTGTACTACTGTTCCCAGCAGAGAGACACAGAGTGGCAGTAAACACAATGCTATATAGGGCGGGTGAGCGGTGTACTACTATTTCCAGCAGCGACACAATGACCGGGGGACCCTGGCTAGCCTGGCTGGAGAGAGAACTACCCTGCCTGCCTACCCAAAGCTAAACCCACAGACAAATGGCGGAGAAATGACGTGGATCGGGTATTTATTTACCCGAACCATGTGACCCGTTCGGCCAATCAGAGCGCGTTCGGGTCCGAACCACGTGACCCGTTCGGCCAATCACAGCGCTAGCCGAATGTTCGGGTAACGTTCGGCCATGCGCTCTTAGTTCGGCCATAACGGGTGATGTTCTGCAGAACCCGAACAGTGGCGAACACTGTTCTCCCAACACTAGTGGGGACCGACTTAGTCTTGGGGCGGGAAGTCACACGGCATGCAGGCAAAGATGCTGTGTGTGGGGACTGACTTAGTCTTCAGGCAGGCAATAGCCCTCCGGGATCCATGCCTCATTAATTTTGATGAAGATGAGGTACTGAACACTTTTGTGACCTAGGCGACAGTTCTGTCAAGCCAGAAGTCAGATGCCGGGCAAGGGGATGACTGGCAGACATTGGCTTCTTCCGCTCAAAGATTTCCTTCATGGACACCTGGCTGCTGTTGAGGGCAGAGGAGCAGGAAGCACCCAAGGTGAGAGGCGGAGTGGAGGAGGGTGGCTGTGAAGGTGCAACGGATAAAGCGGATGAAGAAGATGCTGCACCTGAAGGAGGAAGAGGAGGTGGAGGGTGGCTTTGCATTTGTTTGCTGCTTTTCCTCAGGTGGTCTTCCCATTGCCTTTTGTGCTTTTTCACCATGTGCCTTCGTAAGGCAGTTGTCTCTATGTGGGTCTTGGTCTTTCCAAGACTCAATCTTTGATCGCAGATAGTACAGATGGCATTCCTCTTATCTGAGGCAGACACACAAAAAAAACTCGACACCGCTGAGCCCTGGAATGATGGCACTTTGGTGGTGGCGTCAGCAGCTGACCTTGAAGAGCTTGTTGGTTGACTGTCCATAGGTGGCGATACATGCCGCCAGACACTGCCACGAGCTGTTTCTGATGATCATGAGCTTCCCCTGCTTCTTTCAGCAACTTGTCTCCTCCTACTCCTCTCTGACTCTCCCTCTGAACTGTCCCCCTGGTCTTGATGTCTATTAGGATCCCACGTGGCATCCATTCCATGGCAGTATCATCATCATAATCATCCTCCAAAGCTTCACTTGTGTCAGACACCTCCAAAACTGCACCAACAACGGGTACTTCATCATCTTCTCACCTTACGTCCATACTGGCGCCTAACTCAGACATATGAGGTGGTGGTGTAACATGCTTAGCGGCGTCATCTTGTAACAAGAATAACTGTGAATCAGTTAATTCCCCACCAAATAACTCCTGCGAAGTGTCAAATGGGTTGGATGTGGTGCTAGTAGTAGCAGTGGTGGCTGCCCGAGGAAGATATGTCACGGTTCCGTGCGGAAGCTGAGGAAGATGAGGTGTTTTGTGTTAAATAGTCAAGTACGTCCTGGCAATCTTGGGAGTTGATGGCACATGCCTTCTGAACACTGTACTTTGGTCCAGGGCCGCACAAAATCACTCCACCTCGACCTTGAACAGACCTGCCGGGTGGCCTACCTCTGACTCTGCCTCTTGTTTTGTCCATATTGAGGGGGATGAAGTGAAAGGTATGCACTGACTTGACTAATACAATGTGCGGTTACACAGGTGCAGTGAAAAGGTGACTGCTGGTACAACAATGTGCAGTGACAGGTTTGCAGTGACTGGTATATAAAACTGCGTGCTGTTACACAGGTGCAGTGAAAGGTATACACGGATTGGTATTACAAATGTGCAGCTGTCACACACAGATGCAGTGAAAGGTACTGACTGCTTGTATAATATGTGCAGTCACACACACAGGTACAGTGAAAAGGTAGGCACTGAATGTGCTGGGCCAGGCACAGTATAGCAATTAGCAAATGCCAGCTGCGACACACAGGGCTGTAATATGCAGTATCAATGGCACAAATGTGAAGTCACACACAGATGCAGTGAAAGGTACTGACTGCTTGTATGATATGTGCAGTCACACACACAGGTGCAGTGAAAAGGTAGGCACTGAATGTGCTGGGCCTAGCACAGTAGCAATTAGCAAGGGCTAGCTGCGACACACAGGGCTGTATAAGGCAGTGTCAGTGGCACACACATACACATACACAAAAAAAAAAAAACACTTCACAAGAACATTAACTCTGAAAAGAGCTCTTTTTGTGGTGCTTTTCAACAACAAATATCAGCTAAGAGCAAGCTGCAAGAGCCTAACTAAGCTTTCCCTATCTCTGCAGCAGGTTCCTCTAGCGTCTCTCACTACTGCAGCAACACCGAGTGAGATGATGGCCGACACTGCCGCCTAATATAAGGGGGGCTCCAGGAGGAGGGGGTGCAGCCTGATTGGCTGTCATGTGTCTGCTGATTGTGATGTAGAGGGTCAAAGTTTAGCCCAATGATGTAGTATAGGGGCGGGTCGAACTCGCCATAAAGTTCGCGTTTCAACGCGAACGCGAACCACCGATGTTCGCGCGAATAAGCTTGTGGCTGAACCGTTTGGGAGAACTCTAGAAAATTATAGAGTGGATTTGTTTAGTTTATGCAATAATTTGTTGTTAGAACTTAGAATAATTTTTGAATATGCAAAAAATCATTTTTCTGAGTTTCCTTTGCTTTTTTAAAATCAATTTTCTTAAAAACTACAAGGTCTTTTGGAAAATTATTTTGTTAACTTGTTTCCACCATTCCCCTTAACAACGCAATCTTGGTGATTATAACATGTATAGGTGCTTTGCTATTAACTGCTAAAGACAGCACAAAATTACGTGAAATTTTGCATAATTACGCAAAATTATGAATAAATTGCGCAAAATCAATTGAATGTCCAGGGCATGATCTGCAACAAGTTTGTATGTTCCCCCCATATCTTTATGGGTTTCCTCCGGGCAGTCCGGTTTCCCCCCACATCTCAAAAACATACATATAAGTTAATTGGCTTGGCTTTAAATTAGCTCTAGAGTAGACTACGATATATTTACTATATAATACATAAACAGACATATGTCTATGGTAGGGATTAGATTTTGAGCCCCTTTGAGGGACAGTTAAGTCACAAGACAATGGGCCTGATTCACAAAGCGGTGCTAACTCTTAGCACGGCCGTTTTCACGCGAACTCTCGCATTGCGCGCGATAGCGAGTTTTTGAGCGAAACGATAATGTTTTCGTGCGCAAACTCGAATTCGCGAAGCGCGCAATGCAAAAATTCACGCGAAAATGGCCGTGCTAACAGTTAGCACCGCTTTGTGAATCAGGCCCAATATATCCTCTGTACAGTGCTGCAGAAGATGTTGGCGCTATATAAATACTAAATAATAATAAATAATAATAATAATAATGTATGGTCATAATTGCGAGAAAGTACGCAATATTTCTCGTAATTAGAAGATTACGATCATGACTAATCATGGCAGCTGGAAAGATTTCCAATAGATTTTATGCTAAATCGATTGGAAACCTGTTTGCACTACGCTGGCAGCAATAAACACCTCCCTGATCAGAGGAGGGATCTATCTGATAGCTGAATCTGCTGACCATCTGCCACTGTATGGGAACCTCTACCTTACCTACCCTGTAGATTTCATGCAGCTGTATATTTTTTGCTTGTTATAGTTTGGCTTTCAGTTTTGCCAGACCTCTTTTTACTTATTAATTCTATGGCACGCCAGCCAAACAGAAAGTCACATCCTACTGTGCATCCTTTGAGAACTCCGGACTGTGGACTGTTCTCTCCCCCCCCCCCCCCCCCCCTTCCAACCAAGTAAAATCCTCCTTATCTCCTCAATTACCAGGCCAGCAGGTGGTTCATACACCGTTAGGGAAGATTTAAAACAAGACACGTTAATGGATGCACGTTCTTTGTGCCCGGTCGCTCCCCGAGGCTATACAAACTCTTTCACAAACAACACATGCCAACTGCAATATGTCTGCCTGGTGAACGAAGGGAAGAAAAATGGAAAATGCCGATTTTCTTCTCCGCTAAACAACCCACAGGATTGATTTTAAACGCGATGCCTGTTATGGCTGGCTGGATCCTTCTCTTTATTTCATAGAAACGCAAACAAATAACTGAGGCAGCGTGCTCAGACATTAAAAAAAAAGAAACGGCTGGATAATGCGGAAGAATGTATATTTAATTTTTCTGTAGCGCTGATAAAAGGCGCTGGATGTTCTTTGGCAGCTTCACAGATCTGCAGGTGGACGGGGCTGACACAGAGTAATGTGTTTAAAGACAGTCAGAGCTTGCAAGATTCATATACGCACCTGCTCGGACTACCAGTCACTGCAAGATGATTAAATGAAGATGGCATTGTGTTTCCGCTGGTGCCTTTCTTATGCATATTGCTGGTCCTCCCAGGGCCCCCTTCCATATTAAAATGAATTACTCAAACAACTGAAAGCTGAGTGGTTTAAAAATAACAACATCAAGTTGTTTTTTTTCCACCCCTTTCTTTTCATCATAAACACCAGAGGGTTATATAACATTCCTGCACAGCCAGATGAGAGGGAAGATATTTTTTCTTCTCTGAAACCTGCAGCCCACTGCATTAAAGGCTACCTTCACTTCCCTAATAATAACAGTTTAAAATGAAAGGTTATTATCAGTTATGTATTTTAGATAGCGCTGACATTTTGCATAGCACTTTATAGATTACACAGTCACATCACTAACTGTTCCTAAGGGGAGCTCACAATCGAATCCCTGCTATAATCATAGTCTAAAGGTGGCCACACACCATACAATAAAATGATCCGATTTTACAGTAATTCGATAAAAAGATCGTATCTCTCGAAAAAATCGAAAGCTTTTTTTTTCAGTCGGCTGAAAAATACGATCGGATTTCCTGTTTTTTTCGATTTAAATCGATCCGGAATACCAGATATTTCTCTTCAATTTCTACTAAAGATTGTATGGTGTGTGTTGGATTGTTAATTTATTAATATACACACCCTAATTGGGGAAAAAATTGAACATAGGTGTGTGGTACCTTAAAGGTGTCCACACACCATACAATTTTTTAAATATCTGTTACATTTAAGGATTGCAATCCATTTTTCTGACTGATTGTAACATTTCAAAAATATGACCAATGAACCACACACCTATGTTCATTTTTCCCCCAGTTATGATATGGAAACTCTGACAAAATTTCTAAGGTTTGTATAGTAATAAATTGACAATCTAACACACACCATACAATCTTTAGAAAGATTGAAGTAAAATATCTGGCATTCCGGATCGATAAAAATTGAAGAAAATGGGAAATCAGATCGGATATTTCAGTCGATTGGAAAAAAAAGCTTTTGATTTTTTCAGGAGATCCGATAGTTTTTATCAAATTGCCGTAAAATTGGATCATTTTATTGTATCGTGTGTGGCCACCTTTATGTCTCTATCACCATTTAGGGCCAGATCTTTGCGGAAGGAAGGCGTAGCAATAGGGGTTGCAGAGGTAGCAACCGCATCGGGCCATTGGGCCAGAGGGGCCCCGTGGGGCACTTGGGCCACATGGGGCACTTCCTCAACCAAAGTATTAGCTGTTTATTGGTGCTGTAGGGGTAATAATCACTTCTATAGATGCTTTGAATAATAGTAATCATTAACAAACTGTCCCCCATCCCCTTTTTGCACCTCTAATACTGTGGATGACCGTGGCAGGTTTTAGTGCGCCGTATCAAGTGTTACATATACAGTGCTTGGGGGGGGCCATGTAAAACTCGCACTGGGGCCCATAGCTCCATGGCTACACCACTGGAATCAGTTATTGTTAAAAATTGTAATATGTAAAATGCATGGGTATAGATATGTGTAAAAGAGTACATGTTATAAAGGCACCCATACTCCTACATAGAAACCTGCCTCAACCAATGCTTAACCCTCAACTCCTCTCCCTTCAGTGGTGCCTAACCCTTAACCCCCCCCCCCCCCATGGTGCCTAACCCTTAAAAGACAACTGAAGCGAGAGGTATATGGAGGCTGCCATATGATTAACTGCAGGCTTGTTTTGACTGCAGCCAAATAGGTCAGCAGGACTGCCTGGCAACTGGTATTGCTTAACAGGAATTAAATATGGCAGCCTCCATATTCTTCTCACTACAGTTGTCCCTAAAATCCCCCCTGCTGCAATTTATCATGTTTTCATTTTTTTTTGTATTGAGATTTCCACTATATGATTTTTGTATTGCATTTCATATGATTTTCATACCGAGACTTCCAAAAAATGATTTTCGTATTGAGACTATTGCTGTTAAAAAACATTGTACACCTATATTATATTGTGTTGCTAGCCCCAAAGATCAGTGGCAAGTGCCACGGATCTATTCTGGGGTGGTGCCCCGGATGTCCCCCAGGCAGCGGGCAGCAGTACTCACCTCTGCCCACTTGGTCTCCAGATTCAGCAGACATCTTCTCTTCTGGGCTTCTCCCCCTAGTGTCTGAGAATGAATTAGATGCTAGAGATCCTGGGAAGACCATGAGAACATGGGAAGGGGTCCACTAGAAGGCCAGCAGGGAGTGATATATGGGGACTGCCAGATAACCTGGCATTAGACCAGCCCGCCCAGCGGAAAGACAGACCAGCCAGCACAGAAGTCAGGTAACTGTGCCTAGTTACAGGGCTGGATTTGTACTTTCCAGTGCCTTAGGCCTGCTGTCACCTACCGCCCCCACCCCCCCACCGCCACCACCAAAAAACATTCTGTCCAACACTCTGACTAGTGATCATTGGTTTGAATGGGCTCATTTCAGTTGTGCTGCTCTGCCTCCCATTCAGCCAAGAATCAGAGGATGCTCTGTCCGCTCAATAATTCCTGCAATTTGCGCTCCTGCCCGAATGTGCACAGCAGCCAATAGTGTTCTGGGCATGCATACTTGAGAAATGACGCTAATGTATGTACTTGTCAAAAATGCATAGCACTATATTGGGGTTGGTTGCTGTGCACATCTGGGCAGGAGCAGAAAACTTGCGCAAGTCGCAAGTGGCCAGAGCATGCGCTGCTTCTTTGTCCTCTGTGCGACTCGCTGCAGTCAGAGCCACAAACAGGTGACAGGACAGCTCAATGGAGAGAAGCCCATCCAAAACAGAGAACAAGTATGTAGCAAACATGCTCTCAATCCCCACTTTGGATGTTCTGTTGTAATTAGAGCGGACCTGAACTCAGAACTTCCTCTCTGCTTCAAAAGATACACAACAACATAATAACCTTAAAAAAAACATTTATTTGTTACAGCTGATACAAATCCTGCAATAAATTGTCAGTGTCTACTTCCTGCTTTCATGGAAGCAGACATATTGTTAACATCCTGTGCTTTCAAATGAGCTTAGATGTTGTGGCAGTCAGAGGACACAGGGGAGAGATCAAATTACAACTTCAGATTAGACACAAATGAGGGATAATTACACAGGCTCTCTAAAAACATACAAGGTGGATTTTTCTATGTTTTCCTTCTGTCCTGTGCAAGAGTTCAGCTCCACTTTAAAGCATCTGAATGATATATATTTATATTTGCTGAAAAATCTATGTATCTCTTTTGAATATTAAAAGTACATATGGTGGTGTGCTCTAACATATTGACAGTATACAGGAACAAAGTCTGAAGAAGGCTTATTCGCATTCGCAGAAAGATTACTTTTTTTCTTTTAAGCCAATAAATAGTATCATCCTGATTCAAAACTCTTTGCTTTCGCTGATGGCTAAGATGGTACAATGCTCTACTGCTACAGGAAAGGAGAAGGATGCCAAACTATACAGACTAGCACAGAGGTAGTACCAGCTCAGGTGACAGTGACAGTCTAGCAATGAAAGGAAAGCAAGCAGCATTTTTATTCCTGCAGTTCTCATAGATGGTAGGAACTGAAGGACAGAAAATCACTCAGGAAAGAGTTAACTGAGACCACTGCTGGCTAGAAAGAAAAAAAAAAAACTAAAGTCATAAATTTAGGTAGACTAGAGATAAGAAAGTGTAATTTACAGCTGCTGGGGTCAGTATCATAGCTGTAAAGGAGAAAGTTAAGAAACTAGCAGAGCTCACTGATGTCTGTGAATGCCTGCATTAAAACTCAGTGGAACTTAGTTCTATCTGCTTTGTAATGTAAATCCCTGGTATTTCTAACATCAACTTGGATGTCCATGATACAGAGGAATGGATCATCAGGTGAGGTGACAGCAGATGTTGATTGTCATAACACACCAGGAATTGAGAGAGAGAGAGACTTGCTGGAATTGGGGAACTGTGGAATTCAGCTATTAGTGCAGAGCAGGGCGCTGGCTGGCTGCTCTGCGGGACAAGAAGAGGTGATTAACTTTGACATATGACCTCTTCTCTCTCCAAGTCATGCCGCCCTTCTTATCTTATCTGATTTTATCACTCTAGGCCATGGCCTTAGTGGCCTTCCCAGAAATCCGACCCTGCCTAGTTATGTTTAAGTGACACTGCCTATTTATGTGATATGCTGCATTTATTTATTTTTTTCTGTCCATCATTTTCCTGGGCAGGCCAACTTAGACCACTGTTAAGTTCATGTAAATTGGAAGCAGTAGATTTGGGCGCATAAGACAAGTGGACAAAAAGGGCGCCCCATTCACTTCCATTATAAATATCGTTTAATGGGCGCTGAACGGGGAAAATAAGGCGCCGGAGATTTTTAAGGATTTATAACGGCGCCCGGAGATTTTTAAGGATTTATAACTATGTTTGTGATGATTTAAGTTTACAAAATGAGCCCGTGACGAATAACGTTTATGAAGATAATAAATCACTATTTCTAAAACATTTCTAACACATTATTATCCACCCAAAAAAATAATTTACATTTTTTTTCTTTACATTTTTTATTTATTAATGTCTGTAAAACATTATTATCCATAGGGGGTTTTAGGTTTAGGCACCAACAGGGGGGTCTTAGGTTTAGGCACCAACTGGGGGGTCTTAGGTTTAGGCACCAACTGGGGGGTCTTAGGTTTAGGCACCAACAGGGGGGTCTTAGGTTTAGGCACCAACAGGGGGGTCTTAGGTTTAGGCACCAACAGGGGGGTCTTAGGTTTAGGCACCAACAGGGGGGTCTTAGGTTTAGGCACCAACAGGGGGGTCTTAGGTTTAGGCACCAACAGGGGGGTCTTAGGTTTAGGCACCAACAGGGGGGTCTTAGGTTTAGGCACCAACAGGGGGGTCTTAGGTTTAGGCACCAACAGGGGGGTCTTAGGTTTAGGCACCAACAGGGGGGTCTTAGGTTTAAGCACCAACAGGGGGGTCTTAGGTTTAGGCACCAACAGGGGGGTCTAGGGGTTAGGGATAGGTACAGGGAGGGTTTTTAACAAACGAAAATATAAGTTTCACTTTACAAACAGGGAAGATTAACGTTTTAAGAATTGCCGATCTCATACACATTATTTAGTGATTTATAAATTCATAAAACACTATTTATAAACGAAATTCTACACAATAATTTCTATAAACGATATTTCCATTTATCGTTTATACCACGCGCCCTTTTTTCCCGACGCCCTTTTCGTACGTACGCATGTAAATTTGGCTCCACCCATGACCACACCCACATTATTGTGCATGGCCACACCCATTTTTCAGCTGGAGTGCCCAAAAGTGCCCCGGATCTCTTAGGGTCCTAGCAACACCCCTGCTGTGGGGGCCACAAAAGCCGCTAATACCATTGTGCTCTGTGCGGCACCCTTTTCAACCATTTGCTGTACATGCCTTTTTAACCGCTTGGGTATGAAATAAATATTTGTTCCAGAGTTAGATGCACTTTTCTCCTATGTTCCTGCCACATAGTAGGCAATAAAACCATCAGTTATGTTGAAGTGATTGCTTTAATGCAGGGGTGCCCACACTTTTTCGGCACGCTGAGGCCAGGTCCCCCCCCCCCCCCCTCCTCCGGAAAGGTTGTTAGGTATAGGTCCCTTTAGTATAGGTTAGCTAGGTATATGTGCCTTCAGTATAGGCAGCTAGGTATAGGAAAAGGAAACCAACTTGGCACCAACTTTTTGTACATCATATATATATATATATACAGCCTGTATCAAGTTACATACACGCAGACCTAATGGAGAACTCTCATCTTAACATGGGAAACGAGACACCGACCAATTGCAGCCTACCTATAGCACTTCATGCCAGAAGCGCTCCTCCTCACCACCACTATCAGTTCATACCCTGTTTGCCATCCTTATCATAGCTGGAGGCGGAATGTCATCAACAGCTGGTCTTCACTCCCTTTCGGCAGGCAGCGTGAGTGGAGGCAGAAGTGTTGTTTCCAGCGCCGCCTCCAACCATGACACTGCATCATGGCATAGCAGCCCCTTGCCTCTTAGCCGCGCCTCTCTCCTCCCCTGATTGGCTGCGGCCAGCAGCAGACTCTGATAGGACGCAGCCAAACAATTCAATGGGACGCGGCCATGAGGCTGTGATCTACCAAGCAGGCGGTCGCGATCTAACGGTAGATCACGATCGACCTATTGGGCAGCCCTGCTGTAATGACTTGGGAAAATAACTTACAATTAAATATGCATCTGCTTCATAATATCATCCTGTGCCCCAAGTGCTCACGACAGCAGTAGAGATTCAAAACTTGCCTTGACTTCTATTGCCAGTGATATCCTGTGCACTGCCTTGAGCAGAGGCAGAACAGCAAAGCTGTGATACCTTGCTGAAACCCTGCTGAAACCCGTCATGGCAATTACGCCACAAAGAGATTTGGGCACTGTTTTGCTGCTAATGTAATTTCTCTACTATAGGGATAATCCTGGCGCATACTGTAAACTTTGGGCGCAGTGCACACAGTATGCGCCAGCATTCTCCTTATAGCTGAGAAATAACATTAGTGGTAATGGGCGCAAAGATTTTCCCCTCAATGCCAATACTTTAATGGGTGCAGACCATACTTAACCTTCCCACCAGACGCATCAGGCTCCGAGCCCCTGATGAGTCACTGAGTGACGAAATTGATCGGGCGGAGCTTGATGCGGAAGTGGGATACGAACGCTGAGCGGAGTCTGGAGGCGAGATGGGAACGGCGTCCAAAGGCCACCGAGCGCGCGACGAAGGTCCATTAAGACAGTGGGGTCCTGGAGCCTGCCAGCCCGGCCAGCATACGGGGAGAGCCCGTTTATAAATTACTCTGAGCGCAGAACCTTTTATGGACATGTGAGTGCATCTGATTTTTATAAATAAATATTTTTAAACGTTATCACACTATGTGGAGTTTTTTCCATTGAGGTATATGGACACAAACAGAGTATATACATCAAGTCTGAGGAGGAAAACAGAGGTTTATATCTGCCTGAGAGGTGGGGGACGACCAGGGAACTGTCCCAAAGCGCATAAAGACCATTGGTTGGTCTCAAAATTGCGGTGATTGACACACAAAGGGTGCTGGTGGAGGTCCCTTAGAGTTGTGAAGAGATACAGGCTTGGTCTTATCATCTGTACAGACACCTTGGCGGAGACAATTCCTCAATACAGAGACTATTATTATACCTCATTTTATTGCATATTGAAATTGTGGTTTTAACACATTGTGAATTTATGGTGATTCAGCTGTGAGCGCTACCTCTTATGCGGATACTTTAATGGGTGCGCCCATTAAAATATCAGCATTGAGGAGAAATTTGAGCACCCGTGGCACCCAATAAATATAAGACTAGGGAGGGGTTTTTAAGGGTTAGATGAGGAGGAGGGGGGGTCTTAATAAGGGTTGGGGGGATCTTAAGGATTAGGCGTGGGGGGATGGGGGTCTTAAGGGTTAGGCGTGGGGGGGAGGGTCTTAAAGGGAACCTAAACTGAGAGGGATATGGATGTTTCCTTTCAACCTCTTGAGGACTGCAGGGCTAAACCCCCCCTAGTGACCAGGCCATTTTTAGTGAAATTGGCCTCTGCAGCTTTAAGGATAAGCTGCAGGGCCGCACAACACTGCACACAAGTGATCCCCCCCCCCTTTCTCCCCACCAACAGAGCTCTCTGTTGGTGGGGTCTGATGGCTCCCCCCATGTTTATTTTTTTTTTATATATAAATATTATTGTTCGTGTTTTTAAAAAAACAAACACTGTTTCTTTAAATCCCTTCCCTTCCCACAGCCAGCCAATTACTGCGATCGGCTGTCATAGGCTTCTGCCTATGAGAGCCGATCGCTCCCTTGTCCCCCAGGGACTCTGTAAGCCTCTGATTTGCTGAGATTACTTCCTGGTTTAACACATGACCATGACCAGCAAATCATAGGCTTACAAATCTATCAGCTGATCAAACTGATCATGTGCTTCTCCATGAGTTCTTCAAGGCTGGGCCATCTCTAATTCCTAATGGGTTTTGAGACACACGTCTTGCTTTCAAAATTGTCACTGCACAGATCACACACTGGCCCCAGTCTAAAGATGTGTACACATGCTAGATGAAACTTGCTATTCAGTCACTAGTTTAGGGATTTTTCTCTAGGTTCGCAGTATCATTGAGTTGCAATGTCCGATATGACTGAAAGGGGACTGAACAACAATAAAATAAGCCTCTGCAGAGACTCCAGCATGTGTACAGCATCCTCCGATGTCTCTGCCAATGATAAGCTGGGCAGATCAATTAGGCCAATCAGCAGCCAAGAGCTTTGTTCTCCCCTCTCTTACCCCACCCCCTGCATGATGTCACAACTGTGCTGGTCCATTGGGTACCGATCTCCACTAGGCGATATTCCTTGTGTGTGTATATAAAGAATCAGGTTGGGAGTTAGTCAGGTGTGATAGTGAATACAATTTAGAACCATTTATTAATAAAAGAATAACACAAAATCTACAAGATGTCATTAAGTTGGAAGAATAGTAACCAGCTATCTCATACAGTTCATGGTATATAAAGGTAGGATCTCATCAGTGATGTAGCTAGGGAGCTCTGGACCCTAGTGTGAGTTGTACATTGTGCCCTTCAAACACTTTATACATAACAATGCATATGGAACATCACAACCTGTCAAGGACAACCGTAGTGTCAGAGGTGTAAAAGATTGTTAAAGTGTACCTGAAACATTCGCAATAAAAGAATGTATACTTACTTGGGGCTTCATCCAGCCCCCTGAAGTCTATTAGCTCCCATTCTTGTTTGTTCTTCAGATGTAGGTCCTAGTAAAGACTGAGCCAACCCTGGACTAATGTGTATGCACAGTCCCCCCATCATGTGTTCTGTGCATGCGCTCACGCCTGCAGCTGGCTGGATCATGGACTCTATAGTGGAAGAATGGGGGGGCCCGACCAACACAGAGGGAGCTAATAAAGCACAGGGTGCTGGAGGAAGCCCCATGTAAGTATAAATCCTTTCAGGGCCAGATATCTGGAAGGGCCGCAAAGGACCAGGCTTTGGGTGGCTGCAGACCAAGAGGCACCTGAACATGAAAAGTGGCTACTACGTATGAAACAGGAGTCTGAAAATGTAGAGCAACTCATGAAAAAGGGAAACTGATGCCCAAAGGGACTGTTTATGAAAGAGAGGGGCTACAGTACATGGATGATACACATGGAAGAGGGGCTGCACATGGAGTGGGGCAGGGACAAAGCTGCATGTATAAGGGGAAGCACAGCTTACTGGTATTTGGCCTAGGGGCACAAAAAGTATAAATCCGACCTTGAATCCTTTTGTTACAAATGTCTCAGGTTTCTTTTAAAGAGATACAGTAACCACTAATCACTAAGCATATAAAGGTGTGAGCATTACCAGCACCAATGGAGAGCTAATACAGCAGTTAAAGAAGGGCCCCTTGTAAACCGTTCTGCTTAATGAGCCTCGGTGCAGTTGGAACCTCTGCCAGTCCACCCATAGGTTTAGAAACCTTATAAAAGGCTGACCATCTCCAATATGGCTGCCAGCCTGCCATCAATGTGACAGCTGGACAGGGGACTCCTGTGTTTTTTGACCCATAGAAAAACCACACAGGTACATCACTAAAAGGACTCCGGACTTCTGTATTAAGGTATAATAAAAAATATTTTTTTAAAATTAAAACTGCAGCTGTGAGGTACACTATTGGATATCTGACCTGGCAGGCATACCTTCTGGGTTGAAGGTGACAAGGGTGCCTCCATAAAGTGTCAATAGCGGAAACTTTGTAAAAAAATCCAGGCCAGTTTTGAAGGATCACTTGCGTTTTCCAATGTCCTCCAGCTAGGCAGAACCTTGATAAATCAGGCTCATTGTATTGCTTTCATGACTATTCTGAATTTCAAGGTCATTTGCAAAATCCTATCTCCGTTTCCAAGGGAAGTCATAATGTACGTGAATTTCAGAGATGCTATAGGAACTAGGACAAGGAGGCTGACAAAAGATTGCCTTTCAGAACACTTCATCTAATAATATCAGGTCTTCTCTCCTCTCACGTGACTCATTATGAATTTTACGAGAGCTATTAAAGACTTTTAACCTGTCTCTGCTATCCTTGGGGGATATTTATGGCTTTTATGAAACTGTTATGGGTGGAAGAAGACATTAATGAGGGTACTGTACACTTGGAAATGTTATACTTTTGCCGCATTAATATCTCCCAGCCAACCAATAATGGGCTTGGAGGAACCATGTATTATTTAATGTAAAGTGCTCTGTATCTATCTGGGGGGAACCTGACAGTTGTCAGACAGCTCTGGTTCCTGGAGATAAGTCATTTAGGTTGGTGATCTGTTGACCCGCTTCCTCTATTTAACAATGTATTTGGCTGGTATGATGTTACCTAGAAATGCAAGGTCAGTCCAGGGGTAGCCTTGCCAGAAGGTCAAACAGGTAAAATAAAGCATGTCTATGACTAGTGAGGGTGGTTATTGCACTATAAACCTTTTGAGAACTGTATAAGGGAGGAACAAAAATACATATTTCCACACATAACTAATATGAGCAGTTTAAATGGAATAATTAGGAAAATTAGTAAACACGAATGAAGCAAGCTTTACCAAAACTGTGGCCTTGTTTACAGTGCATCAATTGTGTTGCAGAATAATTCTGCATGTCAAATCACTGCCAATACAATTCTATGGGTCTGTTCACAGTACTGCATTGCAACTAATCACATTATTACACTGCATGGTGCAGGCTATGTATTAAAGTCTATGCCCAGTCTCCATTACAGTTCACACTCATTTTAACACAATTTTTAACCAGTGTTGCTTGAAAATTTTCACCAAAGTGCAAAAATTTGCAAAGAAGCGCAACATTGTTTATTTAGCATGAAAATTCTTGAAAAAACGTGAAGAATCACAACCTTACTACAAAATCATTTTCGGTGGCATTTTTGCTCGAAAGTCGAATCTAACATTCTTTTCATGAAAATTAATGTGAAAAAATATCAGCATTTTCACACTTAATTGATTTTAACGCATGTGTCATGATGCAACTGACCACTGTGAACCCAGACTGTGAGGATACGATTATAACTGGCCCTAAGGGCCCTTTCAAACTGCATCTGCCCTCCATGGGTTTTAACTATCATCTGTATGCAGATGACACCCAGATCTACCTCCACACCCCTGACATATCCACCACTACCATGGATAAGGTCTCCTCCTGCCTATCAGCCATCTCCTCCTGGATGTTTACAAGGTTCCTGAAACTAAATATAGACAAAATGGAATTTATGATCTTCCCACCCCGGCGATCCCTGAACCTTCCAGATGTGCATGTCACTGTTAACCACACTACCATTCGCCCTACCTCTCAAGGACGCTGTCTGGGTGTCACCCAGGACTCTGCACTCTCCTTCACTCCCCACATCCAAAACCTCACAAAGTCCTGCAACTTCCACCTTTGTAACATCTGCAAGATCCGCCCTTTCCTGACCTCTGCCACCACCAAACTCCTCATCCATGCCCTCATAATTTCCCCGCCTTGACTAATACAATGCCCTTCTGTCTGGTCTCCCTATGACCCGAACAGCCCCACTGCAGTCCATCATGAATGCGGCAGCCAGAATTATCCACTCCTCCCATTGCTCCACCACGGCAGCTCCCCTCCATGAATCCCTCCACTGGTTCCTATCCAGTCCAGAATCAGATTCAAGATACTGTGTCTGACCTACAAATCTGTCCACAAAACCTGTCCAACCTAGATTTCCAAACTTACCCAGAGGTACACACCTAGCCGCTCACTCCGCTCCTCCAATGAACTTTGCCTTACCCCCCCGCCCCCCCGCATTACCCAGTCCCATGCACGCCTCCAGGACTTCTCAAGAGCTGCTCCAACACTATGAAACTCCCTACCTCCACCCATTAGGGTAACCCCTTCCTTAAACATCTTCTAGAAGGCCATAAAAACTCACCTTTTCACTCTGGCCTACCACCCCTCACAAGTGCTTTAAACCCACAGCTGAACTCTGGTCCCCTACCTTTCATGTCCCTACCTCTCCCTCTAGATTGTAAGCCTTAGCCAGGGTCCTCCTCCTTTTGTGTCCTATCTGATCATGCACCTCCATTACTGTGCACCCATGCTATGCATTTGAGTGAACTCAAATCACCTAATCTCCATGCTCCAATCCAGTGACTGACTAAGCATTACCTTGTACTCTTACTGTGCCATGTGATCTGGTTTTTGTTGTATTCCTTTATTGTCATATTGCTGTATGTCACCCCTAAATATTGTCTGTAACCTAAATTAATGTTCAGCGCTGCGTAATATGTTGGCGCTTTATAAATACAATAAATAAATAAATATTTCCCATCCCCTTCTTGCACCTCTGACACTGTAGTTGCCATTGGCAGGTTTTGGTGCGCCGTATCATTTGTTATGTATAGAGTGCTTGGGGGGCCCCATTGTAAAATTTGCATCGAGGCCTACAGCTCCTTAGCTACGCCACTGCTCTCAGCATGAGTGATTACAGCACTGAGAAGAGAATTTTTGAGCTGCAGGCAGCAATTGGAGCTCTGTCAGACAAGGAGGGGGGGGGGGGGGGCACCAGAGACCTGGAGGTGGGGCCCACCGAGGGAAAAAACTGTACTACTGTGGCCCAGTCCGACCCTGCATAGGGACACAGGAGGACACATGGGGACACAAGGAGATGAATGAGGTGCAAAGGGGACACAGCAATTGGCTGAGAACATCTACAAGATGCTCCTGGACCATGAGCAATCCCTGGTTTACTATATTTTTTTACCCTGGTTTTTGCCCTCTAAACCTAGGTGTTTTATAGTCGGGAGTTATACTGTGAAAAACATATTAAAGTGTAATGGTAGTTCACATTAGGGTGTTAGCAGTGCAGTGGGACTGAATCCATTGGAGTAACGCTATGCATGCTGTGCAGTGAAGCCTACTTTCTATGTGCTGTAGTTATCACTCTATGCATCACAACGCGTACATACCAAGCAACTTTTTCCCATCCATTGAGTTTCTGCTTTTTCCAGAGAATGGAACACAACTGCCCAGTGTGAAAGTAGCATCATCGAATGTCCAGCGCTGCGTAATATGTTGGCACTTTATAAATACAATAAATAAATAAATCAATCTGTGGTGCTGCAGAATAATAATTCTGCATGCCAACTCACAACCCATACAATTCTACAGGGCTGTTCACACTTGTGTTGTAACAGATCCCTGCATGCAGGCTTTGAATTAAAGTCTATGCCCGGTCTCCATTGCAGTTGGCACTCATTATAACGCGTGCATCATGCAACGCACACAGTGTGAATCCAGCCTAAAGTCACTGATTGCTGCTGTGATTACTTCCCCTATAACATATGATTGTGAATGACAAGCTTACGAATCTTCCATATGATAAAACTGATTATGCGCTTCTCCATGAGTTCAGCTACATATAAACAATGCTAGCTACAGTAGCAGCATGGGTCGAAAAGAAGGCATTTTTTTCATAAATATAAAATAATTATGGCCATATGGCTACCAGTTTCCTATTTCTGATTATCCTAGAAAAAATTAGGACCCTGGTAGTCTGAGCCCAGGGCTGTTTTTAGGCAAAAGGCATTCCAGGCCATCGCCTTGTGTCTCCCCTTCTGTCCTGTTTTGCCTCCAAATGTCCCCTTATGTTACCTCTGCTCCCCTGTCTATTACTCTTTTCTGTGCCTCCTTCTGTCCCCCTTTGTGCCTCCTTCTGTCTCCCTGTTCTTCCTTCAGTACCCCTCTGTAGAGATGGCCCAAACTGTTCGCCTGGCGAACAAGGGGTGTTCACATTCGCATTGGCAGGTGAACACTTGGCGTGTTTGATTCACCCTCTATACATTATAATGGAGCCAAAAATGAACCCCTCACCGCAGAGTCAGAAGACACATGGCAGCCAATCAGCTATCCCTGCCACCTGGACTGCCTCCCCACCTATCAGAAAGTTAGCCATTTTGCAGTCTGTGTTTGGCTTTTGTGCTAGGCAGATCAGGAAGAGTGTGCTGCTGACAGGGAGAGTGTTAGGGAGGCCTGTGTTCTGTGTCCTCAGTGCAGATTCTTGCTGCTACCACATTGTCCAGCTAAGCCCTTCTTAGGGCTAATGCATTGTTTTTCTTGCTATTGTATTGCTCTTCTGTGGCCAGTGCACAAGTTAGCTGTTGGAGACAGGTCTGCTGGTCCTAGTAGTGCACAGACCATAACCTAATATTCCTTCACCACCACTACTGGCATCTAGTACTGCCCCTTGTATAATGCCTCTGTGCAGAATCAGTGTTTTTGGTCACTTCACTGTCAATAAACAACCTCAGCCTGACCATAGAGGTTGGAAAAGAGTGATTGCCTGCACTCTCACAAACATGCGCACAAGCACGGCGGCCACTACACACCACTACACAAAGATTGCCACCGAGAGGAATAACATTTATGTCCTGGAGGTGTCAACTAGTAGAAACAATGGTTTGCTCACTGGACGTTATCACTAAAGCTGTTTGCAGTTGTTTGCGTTGCGTTAAATGCGGTGTTTCATCTGTCAGCGTGAACCGTGCCTAATTGTTACATTACCTGATGGACGTGTACACACGCCGAACATTTTCAATCGCTTAATTCCGCAAATTTAGGAATGTAGAATGATTTCTGCCCTTTAGAGATGAAAAGACAGCTCTGCATTTTATATATATATATATACACAGTATATATATATATATATATATATATATATATATATATATATATACATATCCTACTAATATAATAAATGGGAAAGTTCGGTTGTTTGGATGTTTGTTACTCGATCACGCAAAAATGGCGGAACGGATTTACGGATTTGAATGAAATTTGGCACACACATAGTACATTACCTGGAATAAAGTATAGGATACTTTTTATTCCCATAACCAAAAAGGGGGCGGAGACAAATACAAATTTAACTGGAAAATGTAAACTGCAACCATTCTTACACTGTAAATGGTTGGGTTCTTAAACTTTGCACAGTTGGTCGTTGGGTGACTGGGATTAATATTCAGAAAGGTGGGTGGAGTCTATAAAAGCCAATCAAAATTAACCTATTGATTTTCAAGGGGAATATTTACATTGCTGCCATTCTTGCACTGTTAATGGCACAAGCCTCAAACCTGGTACAGTTGATCATTGGGTTACTGGGGTTCAATTTCAGAAAGGGGGTGGAGCCACAAACAGGCAATTAGATTTGTTTCATTTCAATGCAAATTATTGATGCCAAACACCGCAAAGCTCACAAACTTGGTAACTGATTAATTGTGTGCTAGGGTTAGGAAAAGTAGGCACAGCCAACACCAGCCAAATACATAAGCGGGCAACGCTGGGTCATAAGTGGGCAGAGACAAATACTAATTTTACTGGGAAAATGTAAACAGCAGCCATTCTTTGTTAGGCTTGGAGGTGTATTCTCCACAGTCAGCATGCAACACATAAGCTGACGTGAAGGAGGTACACACACCAACACAAGGAAGCAGAATATCCCCAGTTTAGTGGAGGAGAGGACTGACTCCAATAGGAGATTGTGGTGCACAGAGCCGGTGCAGATCCGAACAGCCACAAACAATACTTTCGTGATAACGTCTCAGCGCAAAGTAGCGCTGAGCACATAAACCAGGACTGAGGAGATCAGGACAGGTTGACAGAATGAACGCTTGCTTAACTAGCCACTACTCAGTGACAGCAAGCGTCCACAACAAGACAGACTGGAATGAGGCAGCCAATGCGTTTGCAGCGATGGCGTGCCTCACAAAGACAGGACAGGATAGTCAGGAAATAGCAGGATCAAGATAGACGAACGTAACACAGACAAATATACAATAAGTATGTTTTCCTAGCGTATTACAATTACAGCTATCAATGAAACTATTTGTAACGTCTGACTAACATATGTATATATCGGCAATGAACCGATATATGACATAAGCAGGAACACTGACTAGCACTGGAGCAATACAGGGAACAGGACTCAGAAGGATTCGCTATCTCTTCGCAGAGATGAGCGCAATCCACAAACGGTAACAGGACAGGATTCAGAAGGATTCGTTATCTCCTCGCAGAGATGAACGCAATCCACAAACAGGACCAAGAGCAGGATACTAACTCAGCACGGGTGATCACGATACGCGCAAACTACCAAAACGTGCTGGAAGGCTGACTAACTGAACACAGGAAATAAACAGTTCGTGTACGTATATATCAGCGACACTGATGTATCAACGTAACACGAATACAAGGAAAATAACAAAATGCGCAAGTATGCGTATATATTGGCGATGAACCAATATATGACACAAGACAAGCAGAGTAACAACTTCTAGAACAAGAGCAGAACTAGAAGGACTCGCTGACCCCTTCGCAGGAGTCAGCGCAGTCCACACGGACTAAGAACGAGGTGAGGCACGAGCAGAGTAACAGACAGAATCTGAGACTATGGTAGCCCATGAAGCATTGCAGGAAGCAGTTCTTTATACTGAGGTCATCCAATGGGAGCAGACCTGCAGATTCCCACACAAGTGAATGGTAATTAATCACAGGCTGACAGCAGGAAAAGGCAGACAATGATATGCAGCCTGCATGAAAGGGATTGCCACCCCATTGCAGCAGACAATGTTTGTTTACACAAAAGCATATTAAACTGTCATTAACTTCAGAGCGACTGCAGATAGAGTCAGCAACTAGTTTGAGTGCAAACCAAACTATGCAAGCAAATACATGTAATGACATCAAAAACTGCTTGTCTTCAATCAAACTGCAGCCAACAATACATGCTGCAGACATGATCATAACATTCTTACACTGTTAATTGTAGGGTTCTCAAACTTTGCACAGTTGGTTACTGGGTGACTGGGATTAATATTCAGAAAAGTGGGTGGAGTCTATAAAAGCCAATCAAAATTACCTACTGATTTTTCAGGGGAATATTTCATTGCTGCCATTCTTGCACTGTTAATGGCACAAGCCTCAAACCTGGTACAGTTGCTCATTGGGTGACAGTGGTTTACATTCATAAAACAGGGTGGAGCCACACACAGCCAATATAATTTGTTTCATTTTAATGCAGGTTATTAATGCCAAAGACCGCAAAGCTCACACACTTGGTCATTGAGTAATTGATTAATTGTGTGTTAGGGTTAGGAAAAGTGGGCGCAGCCAACACCAGCCAAATACATAATCGGGCAATGCTGGGTCATCAGTAGGTGGAGACAAATTTCACTGAGAAAATGTAAACTGCAGCAATTCTTACACTGTAAATGGTAGGGTTCTCAAACTTTGCACAGTTGGTCGCTGGGTGACTGGGATTAATATTCAGAAAAGTGGGTGGAGTCTATAAAAGCCAATCAAATCCACCTATTGATTTTTAAGGGGAATATTTAATTGCTGTCATTCTTGCACTGTTAATCACCTGTACCTGGTACAGTTGGCCATTGGGTGATTGGGGTTCAAATTCAGAAAAGGGGTGGAGCCACATTCAATCAGATTAATTTTATTTCATTGCAAATTATTGATGCCAAAGACCACAAAGCTCACATTAAGTAATTGTGTGTTAGGGTTAGAAAAAGTGGGCAGAGCCAACACTAGCCAAATACATATTCGGGCAACGCCGGGCGTCCAGCTAGTATATATATACATATATATATATATATATATACTCCAATACTCAATTAACTAGTTTGTGAGCTTTGCGTTCTTTGGCATCAGTAATTGAAATGAAACAAATCTTATTGGCTGTTTGTGGCTCCACCCCCTTTTCTGAATTTGAACCCAAGTCACCCAATAACCAACTGTACCAGGTTTGAGGCTTGTGCCATTGACAATGCGAGAATGGCAGCAATGAAATATTCCCTTGAAAATCAAAAGGTGAATTTTGATTGGCTTTTGTAGGCTCCACCCACTCTTCTGAATATTAATCCCAGTCACCCAGTGACCAACTGTGCAAAGTTTGAGAACCCTACTATTAACAGTGTAAAAATGGCTGCAGTTTACAGGAAGGTTTGCACACCTGATAGCAACAATAAACCTGAAGCTACATATATATGCAGGTGCTGAGTTGGTTAACCAGGCTATATATATATATATATATATCGAGCCGTTATTATGGATACAACAGCAGCACATAATTTCGACTCAGAATCGAATATGAATCAAAACTGCAATTCCATTTGAAACTGCAATTACGGTTGAATCGAAAGCACATGTAGTCATAGTCGAAACCACTCGAAGTCGAAACACAGCCTTACGAGCATCACTAGTCCATTGTAGTCTAGCACCAATTTTGAGGTAAGCCAATTAACTTATCTGTATGTATCTACATTTTCTATTTCCTTACAGGTTTGTTATAAACCCCAACTCCAGGCACTGTTCATAACAAACTATTTTACACAATAGTAAGCAGTTTCCAGATGCCATCCTTTTTTTTGTGCGTAAAACACTAAAAATCCTGTTTGAAAACTTGGTACCGGAGAGAATACAGATTCCAGCATTGCAAAGAAGTGCAATTTGAGCTTACAGTCAGGTTTAATAATGAATAGCTGGTTGCAAATTGAAATGGAAAAAGATAATGTTGAACAGCATTACTTACAAAGGACTTGTGCAGCTCTCATTTATGTTTATACCATTTTTTTCTTAATGAAAGAGAATTCTAACTTTAAGTGCAGTTCTCGGGGAATGCACACTTTTGAAACTGATGATTATGTACTTATAGATAGTTCCATAGAGATAGCAGCACTCAGCTCATGTCAGCGGTCCAGCGAGAGGGAACATGATGGAGGATCAAACGCTCATCTCCAGCTGTCACCTGGGGCAACCCTTGGGCTTCACATCCTGTAAACATTCCACCACAGAACGCTTTACTATGGCAACCCTTGGTGATGTCACAAGATCGCCTTCCAGTCTCTGACATGAGATTTAAGCTTTCAGGGTCAATAAGCTAAATTACAGGATATAAAAAAAGCAAGACAGTTTTCAGACTGGCTATATCAAACTATATCTAGGGGATGAGTATCTATGACTAACTGTCAGGTTAATTGGTAATATTGGAGAACACTGTAGAACACAGGTGTCAAACTCAAGGCCCGCGGGCCAAAATCGGCCCCCCACACCACTTTATTATTAACATTTCCATGGAGACCGCAGGTCATTGCAGATGTATGTACGTGCATGTCATTGTTGGGCTTGTGCACATGTGTACCATTTTATATTTTCGGGGGGGGGGGGGGGGGGAGTGTAGCTAGCCCAGTGCTAGCTACACTAAAAAAATAACCATTTTTTTTAAAAAATTCACCCGTGGCCGCATGGCCGCAATAAATGGAACGCCAGGGTGGTTAATAAAAGCAATAGCACATATGAATGCAACCAATATGATTGATCCATACAGGGTTTCTAGCACTTCACAAGCATATTGAAAGATAAGATATCCACCTCACTATTCAGATGCTCTGTAACTAGATAGAGTAGAGATCCCTGCCTCACTCTCTCCCAACTTCAAAGAAATTCCTTGCTGAGCCTGTAGTTTTATGTTGTGCTGCTGATGAAGTTCAGCATGAGGCAAAGCTGCAGAGTGTGGTGTGATGCATGTACAGTATTTTACTCTTCTCTGCAAAGACTCTGGGCAGTGAAACAGTTAACTGCAAACTCTCCAGTTCACCGTGATCCCCTGATAGAGGCTGCAAATCGTCATTGCCACGACGACACCGTGACACTTGGCCGGTGTGCATAACCGATCAGGCAAACCTGTACTAGACTTTTTTTTTTTTTAGCTAATATACTAGAATGCAAACATTTGAAAGCCTCACCTGGGTCACATTAAATTATAGTGGGGCAGTTGAAAGGTAAGTAAAAGGATAGTAAATAGGGATGAGCATGCCAAAATACAAACTTCGATCCCACAGCAAATCAGGCTTTTCTCGCTTACCCAGTAAATAGTTATACAGTTTGTTTCTTGCCAAACAAGCACGGAAAAAAATGGGTGGCGGTAACAGTGCCAAAATTTAAGAGGGTAGTGTGGAATTGGGCGTCTTCTGAGTGAATGATTTGCTCCCAGGATGCACAGCAAGGCCCAGAAGACAATGAAAAGAGATCTTGCCACAGGCCCATATAAAGGGGGCAGAGGGAGTGGCTTCATTTTGCATTCTGTGTGTAGGTGGTAGAGATAGACAGACAGGGAGAGATGTGTATTGTTTCCAGCAGAGATATTAGCATAGCTGTGATTTATAAGGTATATCCCATGCAGAAAAGTTCTGTGTAGTACCTATTGTGTGCAGAAGTGGTTGGGCAGACATGTGCGCAATTACACTACTTAGACTGGCTTCTGAGCTTTTGCAAACTTGCCAGCTACTGAGAAAACTGTCATCTAATATAGCCTAGGATTTATTTGCAGCAGACTCAGGCCTCATGCACACTACAGACGATTCCGATTTTTTTTATCTGATCCGATTTTGATTCCGATTAAAAAAAGTACTGCATGCTGCTTCGTTGTTTCATCAAAATAACAAATCGCACATACCGCAGATAGGTTAGAACTGTGTGGACACCAGTCCCGCCTCCAGGCTCTGCTGACTAGTAACAAACATAATCTGTGAGCATGGTTGCTATTGAAGAGTTTGGGCATTAAGGTAGAAAGTATATTATTTCCACAGATACTTGTCTGTAATGCAGGATTTTGCTATCTTTTTAGTTAAATTGCTAATAATAACCTTTTTTTGCAGAACATGTGTATGAAAAGGTCAAAAAGCAAATGCACAAATTGAAGTTGTATAAAGCTGATGAGCATTTACATATTATTAACCATTTATGCTGCCTGGACGTGATCCTCACATCCAGGCGGCTGCTGTGCTGCTGATGCCCGCGCGCCCCCGTGCTGCCCCCCTGTAGCCCGGAGATCAATGAATGGGAACATGGTTCCGGTTCATTGATCCATGTCCCCGACAGAAAAACAGACGGCCTCTTATCAGAGGCTGCGGTCTTTCTGAAAAAAATGTTTCCCGTAGTCTTCTCGCTTCCTGGAAGCAAGAAAGACCAAAAAAAAATCTCAATGTGGCCATCTTGTGGTCAAATAGTAAAACTACATCTACGTACATTTTGAATACATAAAACACGCATTATTACATTTAAAATTAACTGTTTATTTCTCACACCAAAAATGACCCCAATAAAATTTTTAATGAAAAAAAATTAGAATTAAAAAAAGAAAATAATAATAAATAGTTACCTAAGGGTCTTAACTTTTTAAATATGTATGCGAAGAAGGTGTATTACGAACATTTTTAAAATTATAAACTTGTAAATAGTGATGGACGCGAAACTGAAAAAATGCACCTTTATTTCCAAATAAAATATTTCCAAATAAAATATTGGCGCTATACATTGTGATAGGGACAGAATTTAAATGGTGTAATAACCAAGACAAATGGGCAAATAAAATACATAGGTTTTAATTATGGCATGTATTATTTTAAAGCTATAATGGCCAAAAACTGAGAAATAATGAATTATTTCAATTTTTTTTCTTAATTTTCCTGTGAAAATGCATTTAGAAAAAAATAATTCTTAGCAAAATGTATCACCCAAAGAAAGCCTAATTGGTGGCGGAAAAAACAAGATATAGGTCAATTCGTTGTGATAATTAGTGATAAAGTTATTAGCGAATGAATGGGAGTTGAAAATTGCTCTGTTGCATAAGGTGAAAAATCCCCGCGGGCTGAAATTGTTAATATACAGCCTGGGTGCTGTGGTTTAATGTGAGTTAGTCCAGTCCACAATGCACCCTATCACCCATGCTCTCCCCATCACACCCTAGCAATTTGTTAAAACGTGATTTATGGTTGATAGGGAAGGGATTGTACTTGTCTTGTTTGTTTGACCATGAATTAGATATTAATAAAACACACTTGCACAGAGGAGCCTGGTGCACCAGGCCGACTAGGCGGTTGCCTAGAGTGCTGTGCGCGCTGGGGGGGGGGGGGGAGGGGGTGCTAGGGGGAAACTACAGCCACCCCCGCTAGTTGTTGTCTCCGCAGCTGGTGAACTGGCTTGCGCTGTCACAGCCTGCAGCAGCTCACCTCTCCAGCCTGCGCAGTCTGTGGGTTTCGGCAGGCAGAGCAGGGCTACAGGAAAATAGTGTTGGAAGCCCTGCACTGGAGACTATTTGTCTCTCCAGTGCAGGGCTTTGGGTGCCATTTCTCCATAGCCCTGCTATTCCTGGCAATACAGAAGTTTTGCAGCAGGACTTGCTGCACTGAAGATCATCGGGGGAGCTGCGCACCGGAGGCCTGGAGAGGAGTCTTCTGAAGGTGAGTAAATATTTTTTTTTTTACAGGTGAAGCATTGGGGCTGTCAGAGGAACTAATGGGGGGAGGAGGGGGATAAAAGAGGAGCCCTGCCTATGTGTTTTTTCTGGTGAAACGCTGCCCACATTATGTGTATTTTCTGGTGAAATGATGCTCGCATTATGTGTATTTTCTGGTGAAACGTTTCCGCATTACGATTATTTTCTGGTGAAACGCTGCTGTGGGCACAAACATAGCACTAACCAATCAAGGAATTTGTGCTGATTGTAGGGGGGCAGCTTCACGGAGCCAAAGCCGCCAGAGATTACTGGAGCCGCGGAAGGGACCAAGAGGATGCCGACAAGATTTTGTCAGACCTGAAATATATCAGTTGCTGTCAGTTATATATCTGGGGCTGTCAGTTATTATATATCAGTTGAGAAAGGTAATGTACATGATTCCCTATGGCTCAAGTGGGCGATATTAGTTTAACAGTGTGCTGACCAGGAAGCTGTTATGGATAATGGCCATTTACAAAATAGAGGACTGAGAATTCTACTGATCACAGTGGACAAACAAGATGCAGGAGAAGAGAAAGAGATTGAGGATTAGACTACATGGCAGGCAAGTATGATATGTATATGTTTATTTTTACTTTACATTTTAGGATCTCTGTCGCAAAAATCTTAAAATTTAAGTTACAAGTTAACACATACAAATAAGACATACGTTTCTTCCGGAGTTAAATGAGCCATACATCACTTTTCTCCTATGTTGTCGTCACACTCACATACAGTAAGTAGTAGAAATCTGACATTAACAACAGATTTTGGACTAGCCCGTCTTCTCATAGGGGGTTCTTAGGGATTTCTTTATTTTTAAAAGCACTTAGTGAATTGCAGTTGCTCCGTCCAACTGCCAAAAAACTGTGCAGCGAGCAGGGAGGCTGTCCAGCATCATTGTATAAATCTTTTTCAGGGAATGTCTTAATAAAGAATAAAGGCCATGCTGAGAGGACTAAAACAAAACCCGTCAGTAATGTCAGATTTCTACTACTTACTGTAAGTGACAGCAGCGTAGGAGAAAAGTAATATATGGCTCATTTTACTCTGGGAGAAATGTACTTCTTACTTGTATGTGTTTTAAATTTTAAGATTTTCACGACAGCTCCTCTTTAATTTTTAAGTTTCACCAATAAAAAAAAAAGAATATTAATCGGTGAACGCATTTTTCCCATAAAAATACATATAAAATGCATATTCTTAAGATTTGTTTTCAAAAAACATTTATGAAAATGTTACTACTGTAAAAATAGACAAGGCACCTGGCCCGGATGGCATGCATCCTCGGGTCCTAAGGGAATTAAGTTCAGTTATAGATAAACCCCTTTATCTTATCTTTTGTGACTCTCTTTCAACTGGCAGAGTCCCAGTGGATTGGCATACAGCCCACGTTTTCCCATTATTTAAGAAGGGCAAAAAATCAGATCCAGGAAATTATAGACCTGTAAGCTTAACATCAGTTGTATGCAAACTATTTGAGGGGTTACTAAGAGATACTATACATGACTTCATAGTAGAAAATAATCTTATTTCTCAGCATCAACATGGGTTTACTAAAGACAGGTCCTGTTTGACTAACATGCTCAGCTTTTATGAGGTAGTGAATGCTAATATGGATATTGGGAATGCTGTAGATGTGATATACTTGGACTTTGCTAAGGCCTTCGACACTGTTCCCCACAAAAGTCTGGTGCAAAAGTTGAGGATGCAAGGACTGGGGAAGAGTCTGTGTGCTTGGATAGGGAACTGGCTAATGGACAGAAAACAAAGAGTTGTGGTCAATGGATCATACTCAAAATGGGAGACTGTTAGCAGTGGGGTCCCACAGCGGTCTGTACTGGGTCCAGTGCTCTTCAATTTATTTATTAATGACCTAGTGGATGCAGTAGTGAGCAATGTTGCTATTTTTGCAGATGATACAAAATTGTGCAGAATCATCAACTCTCAGGAAGATAGTGTCATATTGCAACAGGATCTGGATAGGATGGCTATATGGGCACATAAATGGCAGATGAAATTCAATGTTGAAAAATGTAAAGTCATGCATTTTGGTCGTACCAATGGTCTAGCACCATACAAAATAAATGGGAGACAGTTGGGGACATCAAACTTGGAGAAGGACTTAGGAGTACTCATCGACAACAAGTTAAATAATCGTACTCAATGCCAAGCCGCTGCAGCTAAAGCTAACAAAATTTTGGGATGCATTAAAAGGGAAATAAAAACTCGAGATGCGAGCATAATATTGCCCCTGTTTAACTCTCTAGTAAGGCCACATCTGGAATATGGAATTCAGTTCTGGGCACCACATTACAAAAAAGATATTGCAGTTTTAGAGCAGGTGCAGAGACGAGCAACAAAATTGATATGTGGGATGGAAGGTCTCACTTACCAAGAAAGGTTAGATAAACTGGGTTTATTTAGTCTAGAGAAAAGACGCCTTAGAGGTGATCTAATTAACATGTATAAATACATCAGAAGGCAATATAATAGCTTGGCGGATGAGCTTTTTGTCCCTAGGTCTTCTCAAAGGACTAGAGGACATGATCTGCGCATGGAGGAAAAACGTTTTAGCCACTTATTTAGGAAAGGGTTTTTTACAGTAAGAGTGATTAAGATGTGGAATGCATTGCCACAGGAAGTCGTTATGGCAAACTCTATACCTGCATTTAAAGGAGTGATAGATGCTTTCCTTGCGTTGAAAGACATCCATGGCTACAATTACTAGGTAAGGCCTAATGATGTTGATCCAGGGATTTTATCTGATTGCCATCTGGAGTCGGGAAGGAATTTTTCCCTTTTGGGGCCAATTGGACCATGCCTTGTAAGGGTTTTTTTCGCCTTCCTCTGGATCAACAGGGATATGTGAGGGAGCAGGCTGGAGTTGTACTTTGTACTGGTTGAACTCGATGGACGTATGTCTTTTTTTCAACCAAAATAACTATGTAACATAGCTAATCTGATGGGGGCTTTACATTGAGCCTAGGGTAGTCTTAATATACATAACTAATATGGTTTTGCTATGAATGGGGGCTTTACAATCACCTGCAAAAATTGGCCCCAAGGACTTCTATACAATCGAGAAAAAATGACATTTTGCCTGCAATTTCATGAAATTTACGCTAAGCAAAAATTAGCCAAATTAGCTGTGAAATTGAGTTAACGAATTATGCCTGCTTATCCCTAGGATGAATCTAGGCACAGTGGTGTCTACAATCAATACATAGGACTGTGCTTTAATCATAAGGAAAAGAGACTTCAACCAAATGTCAGATCAAGAATCCAGGATTAAAAAAAACGAACACTTGTAGCAACTAAAAGAAGAAATAAAATATTACAGCCCCTCGTGTGATTTATTGATTATCGCACCAGCTTGCATCAGAGTTTAATCTCATGTACTGTTAATTAATCAGGCTAGCAGTAAGCGGTGGCACCCGGTGCTTTCTGCAGTTTTATTGAATCAACCCCACAGTGAGAAATCTTTGAAGCAGAGCAGGCATGAGGAAGATGCATAGTATGGTATCTGTATATATTATTTATATAGGACAAGGCCGGTGCTTCTGTAGGGTCTTTAGCAGTTTCCAAGTCAGGGGTTGCAGAGATCACAACCATGACCAGACCTCAGCTCAGTGTGGACCTTACTGGGTGCCTTTTTCCCTTACCCATCCCAGTACAATGAAGTGTGAAAAATGAAAACTAGTATACCTAGCTTACTGATATCTTTATTCTGGGCTTCATGCAGTCCTCTCTTGTTTGATAGCCATCACCTTTGCTGCCCATACTTAAAGAGGAACTTTAGCCTAAACAAACATACTGTCATTAAGTTACATTAGTTATGTTAATTAAAATAGATGGGTAATATAATCTCTTACCCACCCTGTTTTAAAAGAACAGGCAAATGTTAGTGATTTCATGGGGGCAGCCATCTTTTTGGTTGAAAGGAGGTGACAGGGAGCATGAAACACAGTTCCAACTGTCCTGATCACCTCTCCCAGCTGCTAGGCAATGAGAACAACAACATCAGAAATCCCATCATGCTTTGCACAGCATCAGGGGAAAAATGCCCGGGCAGTTTTCTTTAATGGGGCGGAGCTTAGCTTCTAAGCAGCTAAAAATTAGGCTCAGGTATGAAAAACAATGTTCTGATTCTGTGAACCTGTTAAAGAAACACCAAGCCTTTTCAGTGCCGCTGAGTAGATTTTTAGTCTGGAGGTCCACTTTAAGAAGAAAGCATTAAGTCTGCACTTTAATGGTATTTATAGTGGCTGGAGTATGCCATGGTAAACACATAACAGCTTTTCAATGGATAATGATGGGTTTTGGTCTGTTTGCTTTCTGCATAATGTTTTCTCTCTGATTTTAAGAATTAAAGCGTTTTTTTTTCTAATCAAATTGAAACCGATGCATTATTTTTTTACAAAAAATAATAATAATAATGATTATAATAATAACAATATTAATCCTGCATAGGGAGGAGAGAGAAGAAAGGCGTGAAAACAGCATTTCTATATGCATAGAAATATACGGAAGCAGGAAAAAAGGGCACCGGCGGCTAGTGGATGAAAAGGGCGCCGCTATAGACCCTAATGCAATTATCATTAATATGGTGAAAAAAGCTGGAAATAGGGCGCCCGATAAATATTGTTAACAACATTAGGACATTAAAGTTTTTAAATAAGTTCTCATTTTAGAAGTTTGCAATGTTATAGTTTTTGTCATATTATTTAGTTAGTATGTACAGATTTTACGTTAGCAAAGATATTACCGTTTCATTGTGTAAGAGGGTGTTTATCCAGGGGGAGTGTTTAGGGTCAGGCGCCTCTAGGGGGAATGGTTATGGTTAAGCACCACCTGGGCGGTGGTTAGGATTAGGCACCACCAGGGGAGTTAGGGTTGGGCACCACGGAGGGTGGGGGGTGGTTAGGGTTAGGCACCACTGGGGGGTTAGGGTTGGGCACCACGGAGGGTGGGGGGTGGTTAGGGTTAGGCACCACTGGGGGGTTAGGATTAGGCACCACAGGGGGGTGGTTAGGGTTAGGCACAGGCACCACCAGGGGAGTGGTTAGTTTTAGGCACCACCAGGGAAGGGTTCTGTGTGAGAGTAGGGTTGGGTTAAGCTGTACGTTATGATTTTAACATTAATATATTTTCATCATCAACTCCCCGTCTTTTTAAAACCGTATTTATTGTTAACCAATGTCATTAACAGTGTTTATAGGTATTGAGATTTCATTATCCACCATTTCGTTATCCAGCCGGGCCCTTTTTTCCTGGCACCCTTTTTTCATGCAGGCAAATATACAAATACCTACATTTAGGGATGCTCATTCGGATTTCGTGGAATTGAAATGTCCGCATTTCCGATTGGAAATCTGCATTTCTGATTGCAACTTGGAAATCGAATTTCCGTGGAAATACCACATACCGCAACTCGATAATTTTAGTCCAATCACAGAAGTCAACCGTGCCCAAAACATGCCAGAATGATGTTGTTTGGATTTTATGTCTAAGCTAATAAATAATTTTTGATACTTACTGAACATTGTGCTGAGCATACCTCCACTATTTATTGCTTTGAGGCCTGAGCAGCCCGGTTCCTGCACTGTGTACTGAGGATGGAGAAGATATCCACCTTTTTGTTATATGCACAGACAGAAAGAAAACACAAGGAGCATATAATAATGCCTATATAAATGTTAAGACACAGGAAGAAAGTTTTAATATACGGAGATAAGAGATAAACGAAAGAGAGACAGGTGTCTGTTCAATTTTTAATTTGGAATTAAGATAATTTACTAGTTGCTTCTAGGATGTTTGAACCTTATAAAGTTCTGTTGCCCTTGTAGATTTGTTCATCAATAAAATATTTATGACCACATTTGCTGTCATAAAGATTTCCAAGTATAATTATTTATTATTTATTCATATGGTGACACTGTCATTGTAAGTCCACAGTGTGAGACGATCTGAGGACAGCGAGCGGAGGGATTGGAAAAAAAAATAAAGTCTTTGGAAAAGCAGAGCCCTGAAGCCGCACTATGAAGACAAACAGTGGCAAGGTGATCGAACTTGCTGTAGAATGATAGAGATGAGCGTAGTCCTTTTAGATGGTCACTACAGGCAACAGGGCAAAACCTAGAGCTGAAAATATTAGACATTCACACACTAAGGCCCTTATTCAATTCCCCTTTTCTCCTAAATTTTCTCCTAGGAGATAATTTTTCATTTTCTTTTTAAAATAAGAAGTTTTGAATCAGGATAACTTTTTAGCAGTCTGCAATTGAAAAAGTACTAAAAAGCAGGTGAAAAAGTACTGTCAAGATTATGAGATATTTTCTTGCTTGCTGGTGGCCTAAAAGGCGTTTTATTGATGAGTTGTAAAAATATCACCTAGGAGAAAACTTAGGAGATAAAGTAAATTGCCTATGGCCATAAGGGTGCAATGCATGAAAAATTGTTACTTGTTGAACTGTTGACTAAATACAAATAATAAAAAAAATCCCCTCATGATTTTTGTTTATCTCATGATTAGTCATAGGCGAATATTTTCATTTTGTCCTATTTTTGGAAAAATGTTAAATTTCACAAAAGTTATTATTGATTTATTAAGCGTCAACATATTCCGCAGCACTGTATAAAGTAAGAAACAAATGTGGAGTACATAATAATACAGACAATGGAAAACACCAAAATACAGAATTGGTACAAAATCAGAATAGGTACAAAATACAAAATTGGTAATTACAGTGCCAAAAGTAATGTGATGAATAAAATGTATAATTCCAAGACTCAAAAGGGGAGAGAGCCCTGCCTTGGCTGACTTACAACCTAAAGGAATAGGGGGAAACAAGAGGAGGGGTAGACTCTAAAGGAATGTGGGGGGGGCAAATGAGAATATTTGCATAAATATAAGGGCATGAGAAAAACTAATTTTCACCAACTGCATTAGAGAGAGTCTGAAGCCATTTTAAAAATCAGTTTTACCTCTTATTTAGTTTAAGGATCATTGCCAGACCTAAAACGCTGCATTCCTGCGGCCTAACAAAGGGTTTTATCACCCACAAATCCCCGGGGCAAAAACCAGGCAGCATTTCCTGGTAGAGGCAGAGCTTTCTGCAGTAGCTTTGCCTCTCCTCGCATCAATACCCGATGATCGCCGCCTCTCCCCGGCCCCGCCCCTCTCAGTCTTCTTTCACTGAGAGGGGCGGGAGAGAGGCAGAGATCCACAGTGGATTGATATGAATGGAGGCAGAGCTACAGCGCTAAGCTCTGCCACCCTGGGCAGCAAAATCCACGACTTTGAAAGTTTTTGGATTTTTGCCCTAGGTTTTGAGGGTGATAAAACCCTCGTTTGGCCGCGGGAATGCAGCGTTTTAGGTCTAGCAATGATCCTTAAACTAAATAAAAGGTAAAAACTGATTTTTAAAAAGGAAATACATTTTTACTTTTATTAGTATACATGGAGAACTTTATGGGCATGAAAGAGGAAACACATTTTCAAGAAAGTAACTATTTTCATGAAAATTTATATATTGGGAAAACTCCATATTTTTATGACAATTTTGAGTCAGTCAAAAATGCTAATTTTGATGGGGAAATTCAAGCTCATTCTTACTAATAAGCATTGGGTAGGTGGCCACACAATAATAGATGGCCACCAGATCGACCATCAAATAGACCCCTCTCTGTTCATATCTGATCACCGAGGGATCTATTTGCTGCCCACGCTTTACACAGATTTTTCAATAGATTTCCCCATAAAATCTACTGAAAATCTGTGAAGTCATCTCTGCCTGCCTGGCGGCCCAGGTCTCCCCCATATGTGCTCCTCCCGGGTGTTGGCAGCAGAGCTAACCCTCACCTTCCCTGTCGGCATGCCTCCTTCCATGTCTGGTTTCTGGTCTCCATGCCACGGTGCTCTTCCTGCCTGTGTCTTCTCTCCCGGGCTTCCTGCATCATGTGACAAAAGTTAGAGGTTAAACACAAGTGGCGGCCCAGGGTACCTGGCCTGCAGTGTTTGGGCTCTAGTGTTTGTCACATTATTAAAACCGATTTTCTCAAAAACTACAAGGTCTTTTTGAAAAATTATTATTTTTTTACTTGTACTAACTATTCTTCTTAGCATATGTAGCAATTTTGGTGACAATAACATGAGTAGAGGCTTTGCTATTACCATCAAAGTTGGCACCATGCAAACCGTACGCAAAAATTGATGCGAAATTACAAATGATTATACAAAATCAATTGAATTAACAATTTGTAATTATGTATAGGTGTAATTGCGAAAAATTATGCAGAGTTTCATGTAATCATAAAATTCGCGGATTATGACAAGACTAATGAATAGAGGGCAAAGGATGTTTTCTAGACTCCTTAATCTACTCCTTATTAGTCTAATGGTTAAAAGAAATAAAGATATCAACACTTAGACCTCTTTCACACCAAGACGTTGCGTTTTAGGGGACGTTAAGGTCGAATAACGTGCCCCTAACGCAATGCATGGTGGTGTTGAAGTTGGACGTCAGATTGAGCCGCGTTATGAGCCTCTTGGTGCTATCCTGGGAAGTCCGGATCTTTTCAATGATTCGGATGATTTGAATCGGATCATTGAAAAGATTCGGATCTTTGAACCGAATCTTTGAATCATTTCACTAGGAAAGCAGGAAGCAGGGGTGCAGCAAAGTGAGAGGTGCAGGAGAATGAAGGCACATTGAGGGTGCTCATGGGGAAGGGAGAGATGCAGCAGGAAGATTTTGCTTGTGCACAGAAGCTGCAGTTCCTGTTTCTTCCAGACATCCACTGTGAACCGAATCCTTCATTGTGATGATCCGGATGATCCGAATCGTTCATGATCTGGACAACACTACAGTGCAGTGAATATTAATTAGCCATGTGGCTAGGAACAATAGCGAACTCTCCACTTACTGAGCATGTGCAAAGTGCAAACAGTGTAACGCAGCTAAAACCACATATAACGCACAGCATGCTGCACTTTCTTTGAATGTCCAGCGTTACACTGTAACGCAACGTGGGCACTGTGAACAGCCCATTGATTTTTCATTACTGTGAGTTGGGCTGCGTTACAGGCTGCTCTAACATGCGCCTGTAACGTCCCACTGTGAAAGCAGCCTTAATGTTTGAATTCTCTGCATTAAAAAAAAGCAAGAACACAAAGACGTTAGCTATCTATTATTTTGTAATGCTGTACAGGTGACTAATGGATTATAGATATTCTTAGATATGCAACTTTCATCTTTACTGCAGAGTTCAGTTTGGTACAGGCAGTCAAAGAGCTCAGCTATACCTACCACCTTCTCTACCCCTTTATAGATGCTATTCATCTAATGATACTGTTTCACTACGGTAGACCAATGTATCAGCCACATGAAGACTGGCAGAAGATTCTGTTGCACGAGGGTCATTTGACCACTTATATTGCCATCTGTTACGACCTCTTCTATACATGCTTTGTCCCCCTACAGTCTTCATGTATTATTATAACTGTTAAATAAAAACCAGTGTTACAAAAAAAAAGAGCTCAGCTATACATGGTCCTTAGTTAGAGGCTTTGGATAGAACAAAGAAGTAGTTTCAGATTTAATGGAGGCATATATGAACCAAGCTGTTTGACTTAGAAGTTCACAGCAGCGTGGTACAATTATCTTTGGCCACTAGGAAAAACAGAATGAGCAAGAGTGAATCTCTTAAACCAAACACAAAACAGTTTTATTTTATTTTTTTTGCTCTGGCTGTTTGAGCTAATTGTTTTTCAGCTATTTGTTTTTTTTTCCAGCTTTAGCCAGTGGCATACCTAGGATATTTAACACCTGGTGCTGATTAAAGACACCAACCCACCATCATTTTTTTTTCTAGGAGATGGGGCACTAAGTGCATTTTGGCAAAATTGTTAGGAGAAGGAGTGCGTGCAGCCAATGACTGAATGTGGGGGGAGCTAAATTTAATGTAACAGTGTAACTCTTAGGGACCTTTTACACTTAATCAGTTGGTACACGTTTTTTTTTTCTTCTCCATAGCAGTGCATTTTGAAAAAATTTTCAGTTAAAATGCGTATGGTGTGAACGGAGCCATAGGACAACAATGGCATTATTTTGAAAATCAGTTGTCCTTTCAGTTATAACTGAGATAAACTGATTAAAGGGCCACTATTGCGACAAAAGTAAGCATTTAAAATCTGACAGAACCCTAGCACACTATTTTGTCAGTTAGACTTTGCAACTGCTGTAGAGGCAATGCTGTTGAAAACAAAGAAAACCCTCAGAATCTCCCATGAGGAAATGGACTGGCCCAAACCCCGTCGGTTCTGTCAGATTTTAACTGCCTACTTTTCGCGATAGTGGTCCTTTAAGTGTAAAAGGCCCCTTAGGCAGTGGGGCTGAGTTTCCTCCCAAAACACAATTAGCCAAACTGACCCTAATAATAGTAATTAGACAACATTCCCCCCTCCTAGGAGTCTGATTCTAGTGTTATATTCTAGGAAACTGAATTTTTATTGCATGGTGATTTCCTAGACAGATAACGCTATAATCAGAGCCCTTGGAAGCTATGTTGCTGCAGAAAAACTTAAATAAACGTCTTTAGGCTATGGATACCAACCTCGCAGTGATGTCCTCCTATCGGGTTCAAAAGGCGTATGATGAATGGAGGATCAATATCCCTAAAATAGAGGAGGAAGAGTGGTCTGTCCTTTTGGAAGATACCAAAGATTATATAATCTCCATTAAGAATAGATTGATATGATACACCTAAAATTTGTTTTCAGAGTGTATTATACCCCACAAAGACCAGCTTACATGTCTCAGCGGAGAGAAGACAAATGTCATATATGCATGTCCGAGGTGGGGAGGGACTTTCTTTTATATGACATGGTCCTGTTCACATTTACAAGTGTACTGGGCTTAGGTGTCTAAAATACTTGAGACACATGATACTGTTGACCCGAAACCAATATTATTGGGAATTGTGGGAGAAATTGTTAAAACTAAAAGGGGAGTGATATTATGGAGCATATTACCTGTACTTAAACCAAGTAGGAGGCGCCCGGTCTAGGTCTGTCGTTAGATGTTTTCACAGAATTTACTGTAATGATATAACTATGTGATAAAACTCAACAATAGGAGGGTAAAGTCATCCTACCTTGTTGATGTTTGGCAGGGTATAAAAACAAGTAGAAGTTCAAAGTTAAGAAATCAATTTTATTGGTGCACTACTAGACAACGCGTTTCACGACCGATAGCCGCTTCTTCAGGTCAATAAAAGTGCCTGATAAGTAGGGGATCCGAGTGTCCGGGCACCCAAACTGGCTTACAAACATACAAAGAAACTATTCAGCAAAATTTGAAAGGGTATGGTCCCCTTTGCTGAAATACTTGAAGGATTAAGACATTTATTATGAAGCTATGCATTTATACACTTTGCTGTATCATCTTATAGACATATCTGTTTTGGTTTTGATGGTTGGATTTTGGACAGGCAACATAGAAAGTGGGTGGTGAGAGAGAGAAGTGGGTTTATTTTGTATGTTATTTTCGATGATTAAAAAACCCCGTAAACAGTATCTGTTAAAAAAACGAAATAGACCCCATACATGACTCAATTGTCCTTTGATCGATCAAACGATCAACTTTATTAATCAGTGTGGTTGATCAAAAGTCAAACGAATAGTGGCCCACACACTCCAAGCGAGATCCTGTACAATGTTTTGCCTCCATACTCTGAAACCATTGAAATTGTAAGAACTGTAGATGATTCTTGTACAGTTGTATGTGCAGACTGATATCTTCCATCCTGCACAATTCGGCAGGATTGGTTGATTCGACCAAATATCGGCCAATTTCCATCGATCGGGCAAAATGGAACATAATTGAGTGATGTATGGGCACTTGTACTCTACCCATTTCTCAACCACCCCTAACTGGTGCCTAATCTTAAAAGAATACTGAAGTGACTTCTAACATGATGTGATAGGCATGGGTGGGTTTAGTGCCAAGCTTACAAATAACTAGTCAGTGTTTCTTATTTTCCTTCTTGTCCTTAGTTAATATTCAGCTATGCAATTGACAGTCTCTCTGGGTCAGGAGTCAGGACTTGGTTGGACGAAAGTGTAACTCTCACTGATAAGAAATAACAGACATAAGGTTGTGTTCCAACTTGAGAGTAAAACACACATTTTTTTTTTATTTTTTATTTTTTTGCAAAATATACTTCATCTTTTTTGTGAATTTTTGCAGTAAAAATAGTAGTTTTCTGCGCCTTTGTAAATTTTTGCCATATTGTAAAAGTGCAAGGTATTTTCACAAATATTTTCTCAAAATCTAAAATGGCATTTTCAATGCGAAAATTTGCAAGCATCACCGATTCAGGGTTAGGGAACCAGGGAGGCTAAGTTAGTTGTATTAATTAGGAGGGTAGAGTTAGGCATCAGGAAGGAGTTACCATTAAGGGGGAAGTTTAAAGAGAACCTGTACTGAGTAAAAATATGTAAAATAAACACATGAGGTAACTTCAAATGAACATTACAGAGTTACCTTGCCATCAGTTCCTTTCAGAAGCTCATCATTTTTTTCTGGCAATAATCCCTTCCAGTTCTGACAATATTTTGTCAGATCTGAAATATATCAGTTGCTGTCAATAAAATATCAGTTGCTGTCAGTTATAGCTGAGAGGACAACTGATGTACCAGGTAGTGTCCATGTTTCCCTATGGCTCAAGTGGGCGATGTTACAGTTTAACTGTGTGCTGACCATTGAAAATGACCGTTACCCATTATGGGTAATGGTCATTTTCAAAATGGAGGGCGGAAAATTCCCTTGATCACAGGGGACAAACAGTACGCGGGAGAGGAGAAAGAAACTGAGGAGTAGACTACATGGAAGGTAAGTATGACTTGTGCATGCTTATTTTGACTTTTAAGCTTCAGTTCAGGTTTTCTTTAAGGTTGTCAGTAAACAGGTTAAAAGTAAGATGGGATGTAAAGGTTATGCATCGGGAAATTCTACTTTAAAGAGGGAAGTTAGGGTTAGACATGGTGAAGAATATGTTCATTTTGAGGACCTGTTAATGTGGCAAAATAATGTAAAATAAAATGACAAGATAGCATTGGACCATTCCAGTGCTAATGCTTTTACTTTAAAGGTTATGGTGGGAGCAAGAAGGGGATTGGCCAAAAGAAAAAATAATGTCTGGATAGGGCTTATAAAGGCAGCATGGAGGTTAGAACAGTCTGCTCTCCAAAACGATGTTGTTGTTTTTTTTTTTTTATATAATGAAATGGTATTTTTCAGATTGCTACATTTATAAACTTGACAATCAAATTAAAAGATCACCTATTTTAAAATAACCATTATTTACTGGCCCCCCTTTTTACAGTTAATACATTTATAAGGTTGTGCTCAGACTTTTTCATTATTTTATAAGGGCCCATAGAGGATTGTGATTTTAATAGTGACATGGCATGTTCCATAGGAAATACTGGAGAAAAGTGGCATTTGTTGGCGGCTGGATGGTGTACTGGTTAAGGGCTCTACCTCTGACACAGATGACCAGGGTTCAAACCTCAGCAATATAAATGGTCTGTGTCTTGTTTGTCAAACACCTATTTGCCAGTTTGCTAATAACACTAAACAGGAAGAACAAGTGGGCCATGAGTGGTAATTTGCTAGTTCTCTACTTTTCACTGCAACTGAATAAGGCTTCTGAATACCACTTGAGACCAGTTTTACACCTAAGTGGTACGGTGATCACACACAAGTGTAGCCTGCCACTGCATCACCGCACCGCATAAATCAGTATTCAGTTGACCCTGCTCAGTGCCGCCCCCCGCTCAGTGACATACTCCCTGCTGGGCACTGGGCAGGAAGTACTTCACTGGGATTTCTGTTGGTCCGCCTATGTGTACCACGTTGCACGGTGCTTCCATAGTTCACATTTTCTGCGTCACATATTAACTTGCATTGCTGCATAATCCCTGCAGTAGACAATCTGCTGCAGACTTTGCATCAGGAATGCTGCAATTTGCATAAGTCCTGCACACCGCATCGCCCTGCGTGAAGTTTAGAAGTCTCCATAACATGGGGCGATGCATCGCGCAAGTGGAAAACAAAACAGTTCTTCCTCCCCACCAAGGTAGTCTTACAGATGACGCTGGTCAGGCAAAAGGAGGTTACACTGGTATCAGTTTTAAGAGCAAACTTGGTTTGTTTCTTTAGCTTCCTTGGGTTTTTGGCATGACTCATGTTTTCTTTTAAATATAGCTGTTTACTGTTCTATGCGGAGGAAAATACTTACCTATATGTGCTTCCTATTTTATGCATTACTAATCTCTTTTTGAGGATTTTAATGTATGTTTAAGTTGTTTTGGATGCTTATTATTGATCTTTTAATACAGCACTTTGGATCTGTGGACATTTTTATGAACTATTTGAATTATTGTTCTACCAGAGAGAGAGAGAGAGAGATAGATAGAGAGAGAGAGAGAGAGAGAGAGAGAGAGAGAGTGTGTGTTTGTGTGTTTGCGTGTGTGTGTGTGTTAGAAAAGGTATATGGTTGATGTTAGCACGAGAAGGAAAGGTTAATTGCAAGGGAAAGGTCAATATAACAAGCTTGTTATGTTTGTGTAGGAGGTTACTCTCAGGGTAGGACAGGTGGAGAGATGTTGTGATGATATATGGAGCTAAAAATGAACACCAATTTTCCGTGACAACATGACTCAGCCGCAGGAAATCAACACTGAGTAGTTATATTGTAAAACAAATACAAATAGGTTTGTAAAAACAGCTGAAAGATGCCTACTTGTATTTGTAAGTTGCATGCCAGCAAGTTGACTATTTCTTTCTGCACATAGGTCCATATGCAATTAACTTTTTTTCTCCTGAATTATCTCCCAGGAGATAATTTTCATATTCTCTTTAACATAACTTTTAAGCATTGTATAATCGAAAAAAATACCCAAAAGTTAGTGAAAAAAGTACTATCTTTCTAGTGGTTTAAAAGGCATTTTATGACAAGGTGTGAAAATATCAACTAGGAGATAACTCAGGAGAGACAGTGAATTGTATATGATCCATGGTGCCTAGACCAGTGTTTGGTAGCATATATACTCAAGTGCTTAATACCTCAAATCAGAAAGATAAATTATAAACACTCACCAGTAGAAGAATTAGGGAACCATAATGGTCATCCCTAATGACACCCTTGGGTGCTCATCTCGTCCTGGGAATTGTTCTTACAGGTCATAACACACTAGAATCTTTTTTGAGGATGTATAAGAGCCCACCGCCCAAAAGCATGGCTGTAAAAATGTAACAGAAATGTCTTACCTCGAAGGAAGAGAGCAACTTGTATCAGGTAAACAAGAGCTTCTATTGAACAACGAAACAGATTTCTGTAAAAAAAAAAAAAAAAAAATTCAGCCATCTTTTTGTTTTGGTTTATTTACTTATTTATTTATATATTATTTTTTTTTTTTTTTTTGGGGGGGGGGGGGGGGGTATATCTTTTATTCCCCCAATATTTTAGTGGTGTATACTTTAAGCTCTTTTTGAACTTTCAATTTCTCTCAAACTTGTGTGACCCTCCTGACTTCAAGAAGTGTACAGAACTCAAGTAGTGACAGCCCGTGAGCCCGTTTCCTCACCTGCCTTCATACTGTAGTTGCAAGTGCTGCAACCCACATTTGTGAGTAGTACTACTGTTTTACTGGTGTCACTAAATTACTACACTATATGGGGCTTCTGGCGTCTCTTTGTGTTTTTCTTTTTCTGGAAGGATGTTCAGGCTTGATGTCCTTCAATTTTATGAAGATGATCATTTACACTGAAAACAAAAATGACAACCTAAAGTAAATGTAGGCAAAATAAACAGAACTCATAATGGTAAAGTACATAATCAGAGGTTGCCTTAAAAGAAAACTGAAAAGAAAAATATTTTTTTTTGGTCCAATGCTATACCCGGGTCATTTATGTTTCTAAGGATGCAAGGGACCATTGCCCCAGTGTCAGGAAGAATTCCCTCAATATTAGCCTTTTAAATGTTCTTTCTTTCTGAGTTTGTGTTGACATGGGTGGCTTTATTGATAAACAGAGAAGTTCAGTAGTTTATTTCTATTCTCTCTTTGTTCTAGTTGCACCTTCTCCAATCTCTGGAACTCCTTATACTTTACACATATAGTTTGCCCTGGCCTGAATGAGAACACCTGGTTATATAGTTTATAATAGGCATAGTCAAAATTGCTAATGTTTACTTTAGGGTTACATTTAGTGCAATGTTGTTTTTTCTCAATTTTCTCCAAAGTTTGATGCCTTTTATGGCAGGTCCTTTGCACTTTGGGTCCGATGGGAGAAAAGCGCTTTACACGTTTTGTCGTTGTTGTTTCGTTGTTGTTAACTAACTTCTTAGAAATGTATGGAGATTCTTCCAACCATAGTGCTAGGAAGCAGTTCGCTAGCATTATAACTTGGCAGTGTACTGAGAACCATACTACAGAGCTTCAAAATTAAGTACTTTTTTTGATGAACGGTTCGGAGATACAACAAGTGTAACTTACAAAATTCACAATAACCTCCAATACTTAAAAAAAAAAAAATGAGTGACTAAAAGGGAGAAGATATACCTGGTAGTATAAAAGAAGTGTAATCCAATTTTAAACGTTAGCACCAGGCCCCAGCTGAAGGGAATCCACCAGACACTGACTCAGATGAAATTATCAAAGATTTATTTGTGACCTAACGGTGGTCACTGTCAGCTTCAATCAACCTGTAACACTTCAACAACACAATACACATCCTTGCACATCACAGGTCAAAATGCACAATCCCCAAGTCTTCACAGCCAGTGCACCGGTAAATGCTGCAGAATAAAAATGTTAAGTTGCATACAAATTATATAGAAATTTAAGCTACAAAGGTCTCCTTGTACAATAATCAATCACTTTACAACATGTTTATATCACAGTACCACTGTTGGAACGTGGGCTGGGGAAAGGGAATGGTCTACTGAGCAATTTCAGTTCCTAAACAGTTCTCAGTCCCTTGCAACCAAGTCCAAGCTATATTGCTCAGCAAAACCTAGGGGGGATGTGTGACAGTTCTTAACATGGTAATGTATAGTTGCACAGTTTGTTGGGAAATCCCAAGAGGATGTTCACCTTGCTTCTCTTAGGCTCTCTACCCTTGATAATATCTCACCACAAACCCACATTACACTTAACACACCTGTCTGGATAAGGCCTCCCAAAATAACAAACAAAATAAAATATACATCAAATAATCAAAAAGGTTAGGAAAATAAAAGTAAACAAAATAAAATATAAAGTGACAGTTCACTTTTTACTGTAGAACACTTTAGGATTACAAGACACAACGCAACTCCTCCTTTTTCACTTATCTTCCTTTATCACTGAAAGGTTCTCTTTTACTGTCACGGCCTTAGTAATTTCTGGTTTCTTTAGGACTGTGTACTTAAATAATATGCACAAATCACACTTTGGTTCACTTCTTGTATCAAACTCTCAGTAAAACTTTAGAACATAGCACAGAAGAACACTTGAACTTTAACGCTTGACTTGAAACGGACTTGACAGGAACACTGTCTCTATAACAGGACTTTATTCAAACGGGGGGCTGTATCAGCTTTGCGGGGTACTTTATGGAGGCTGTAAATGTCTCTTAGTGACATCAAGGCCTTTATTCTCAATACACCTTATATAAGTGGCAGAAGATTTCTTCACTTTAGTTGGGTAGCTTGCATCAACAACTGTATCTTCAACACAAGGTCTTTGTATCTTTAAAGTTTTTGCACACAAAAAGTCTCTAGTAACAGTACTTGGAACAGACTGGCCTCTCCAGGTTCTGGGTTGCTATATTTCTATCTCAGCAAGCTGGACACTGGCTACTAACTGAACACACACTGTACTTAAAGTCGGCTCTCAGGCCTTAAACTCATCTGGCTGCTGGGGTCCTTTCTGCCCGGACTAGCTTGGATGGACTCTGTGCAAGCTGCCTCTGGTCTCCGGTCACTGTCTGGCCAGGTTGCCTCTGCTTTACTTGCTCCACTGTAGTCTCTGTGTGGCCGCCGGACCCCTCCGGGGTGACTTCTGCGGCCTTCTCTCGGTCGTTGCCTCCTATCCCGTTCCTCACTGCTGCTCCTGTCTCTCAAGTTCCGCTCTGCTCTCCTCGCTCTCTGGCACGCTCTGGCTAGTTCCAGCCAGTTCCCTCCAGCTACACCCTTCTAGCTCTGCCTCTCCGCGCATGCGCTGTAGTGTAGTAGTGCCGCCTCTCCTCTCCCATGTGCTGTTTTGGTTCCATCAGCTAACCTCTAAGGCAAAATTTAGCCGTAGATGCTAACGTTACCTCACACACAGAAATACACTGGCAAAACGTTTGTGACCCTCGTTTAGAGGGTTACAGAAGGTCTAATCTAAGTTTATATGGTTTTGTTTATATTGTTAAACACCACATATTCCTGCGTATAGGATGACTGGGTGTATACGATGACCCCCCAACTTTTCCAGTTAAAATATAGAGTTAGGGATATATTCGCCGTATAAGATTACCCCTCTTCCAATGCACACCAAATAAAAATTAGAAAAAAACATCATATACTGGTGCTTTGTATCAAAAGATACTGGTGCTGTATTGTATGTGGTACCCAATATACAACAGTATATAGGTGATTGACTGGTTGGATTGGTCAACTCTCCCTCTCCCTAAGTGAATTGATCAGCTCTCCTTGTCTACCTGTTTATCAGAGCGGTATGGAAGAATAGATTGCACTGTGCCCATAAAACACACTTCTTTCACCCTTCTGATCTTCCCTTGTATCCTATTTACCTCCTTCTCTGCCTCTCAGATCTCGCACATGTGCATCTGCGCTGCTTCACTGCAGTCCTCAGCAGTGAGATCTGAGAGGCGGTAACAGTATAGAGCGCATCACCCGGCATCAATGACATCCGACGTGTAAGATGACCCCTGACTTTTCAGAAGATTTTCAAGGGTTAAAAAGTAGTCTTATACACCAGAATATACAGTACTTTATATTTGTATACCTTCGATCAGATTGTACCAAACTCTAGACAACTGCATATGCTTAACATCAACAACCAGCTGATAAGAAGTAGCAACATGTACATGGAAGACAACATGTGAGATCTATGGCAATATGTGTAAATGCAGACAGGGGTGAAATGAGCGCTGAAGAACTATAGTAGCAGCCAAAGGTTTCCATCCTCTAATCATGGTGGAAAGCCAAAACCTGCCCGGGAAAGGAGCACGGGCAGTCTTCTGAAACACCAGTGACGATTTATGGTTTAATATGCACTTTATATTTGGGAAAGTGCAATACCTTATATAGTACGTGGTTTTATGCGGCAGGGTCCACTATGTAAGTTGTTGTTTTAAAGCTGTTTTATGTGAAGCTACAATTAAATTGTACCCCTCCTGTGTAGGATAACCAGCGTGATTGTGGTTTTATACCTTGGTGGTGGTCACTCAGCCTTATCAATCACTGCCATGTACTGATGAAGACCAAGAGTCTGAAACAGGCTGTCTACATGTGGGTTTGATATGGCTGTGTAAAACTTAAGGCTGTAGGCTTGCTATACACCAGCGGTTCTGGATGCTTGCTTGGCTTAACAAGAGCGAAAATGGATAATTTGCATATTCAGTGTTAGTGCATTGTGGGTAACCACAAATGTTCACTTATAACTGAATTATTGCAAATTTCCTTCTGTTTTAAGAAGGCAAATTACACCAAGCTTTGCTTTTTTAGTAGGAGGGCTTTTTGGTTCCTTTTATCCCCCTACACATTCCTAGTAGTTTGGGTCACCCTGAGCTGCTTAGTTACTCTGTATGAACACTGGGTGGATACCGGCTGCACAGAGAAGAGGTCCATAGAGATACAGTGTTGAGGATTATACAGTAATATTTAGAAATGTATGTGCATTATTCAAAATATTTAATACAAATAAAAGGCAAACATGCCCCCCACTCCCCTTCGCCAAGCTCTCCACCAGCTGTCAATTGCCCAAAGGATCCAGTTCAAACTTCTAACTTTCACCTACAAAGCTCTTTAGAAGCTTTCTCTACCATACGTCTCTATCCTACTTTCCAACTCCCAGCATAGCCTTGGCCTTCATTCTGCAAACCGCATTCTTCCATCCTTCACTAGAATCACCTCCTCATATTCACATAGACAGTAGGGATGAGTTAACCAAAGTTACTTGCTTGTTAAAGTCTCTCCAGGTCAAGAAGAAAAGGTCACATCAGAGCGATTCAGAATGAGAGGATGTGGTAATACAAAGGCTTAATCTCAGGGGTTGTTACGCACTGCTCTCTTTGCAATAATACTGTGGCACAAATCAATAAGGGCAATCCCTGGGAAACCATCATTTTATTTATGTCTCAGTGAAAAATAATAGGTGGAACTGCAGAGCAATCCTAGATGTATTATGTTGGCAACACAAATTCTGCATAAGGGCCACTAAATCCCTTAACTGGGACACACAGCAGGTCAAGGATGGGGACCAGGAGAGCAGGGAGGGACCAACTTGACTACAGGAGCTGGAAGAAGCCCCAGGTAAGTAAAAGGGGAGAATTTCATTATGACTCAGGTATTCTTTATTGCAAATCAACTCAAATAATCATTTTTCTTTTTTTTTTTTTAAACAGAAATAGAAGGAAAATGGACAAACTTATGAAAAAGACGCATTGTTTAATTTTGGCTAAAAAAAAAAAAAAAAGAAGAAACTGCATTTGCCATTTGTTTAGCATTCTATGGTAGCAAATGCCTGAGTTTTAATTACATCTTCATAGATTTTAATGGTTTAGAATCAACACTACCTGTTCTGGAAAGACAGAGCAGTCAATACACTCCCTTGGTAGTATAGTGCCTGCACAGAATAAATAAAAATCTTACCACAACTTCACATCCCTATACACACATCCACACACTTTCACACACACACACACGCACGCACGCACACACTCCACAAACTCTCAAAACTCCCACACACTCTTGCATATACACCTCCACACTTTTTCACACAAGCTCACAACACACATCAAAACTGTGCTATATATTATGTAAAATCCAGAAGTCCTGCTCCTCAGATCCAAGAATGCAGTAGCATATACCCTCAGACACCACAGAGAGCAGAGCCAGCAGCAGCAGCTACCGACACCACAATGCTGTCGCTCCACTCATTCCACCCCGCTGTCCCCTCTCTCCAAACTCCAGCGGTTACTGCAGGGTGCCCAGGGGAAAGCCCCGGCCAGCATGATGAGCAAAGCTGGCATCAGCAGGGCCCAAGCTTCCATCCTGAGCTCCGTATTCTACCGCTTCACTCACTCCATCCCTTCTAGCGCTTACTGCAGTGTGGGGGGCTTTGCCTCTGATCTCTCCCCTCTGCACTAATGGCCATGAAGGAACTGGCAGAAGTGTCTCTGGGGTCAGGTGGTCAGCGGACATGTTGTGACTGTCTGTTGCCCCCAGACTTCCTGACGCCTGCCCAGATGTGGAGGCAGGGCACACTGGAGACATGGAGATGGGGCCCCCCGAGGGAAAAATGGTACTTCGACGGCCCAGTCCGACCCTGGTATAGCCCCTCTTCTATCCTGCTTGAAGAGTCTCTAGAGTAGATTTATCTCCTTCTGGCCCTTATACTCAACTAAAAGGCTGTTTCTGGCTCCTCCTCTGCCCATAGGCTCAGATGGGCCATGTTACGGCGCAGTCTGAAGATAGAGGAAGAGCCAGGGGAGTCTGTAAGTTGGGCAGAAGAGTTTAAAAAGGATGAATCTGCTCCAGAAATTCACCAAGCAAGATAGATGCAGTTTTCACAGTTCCTGTCTGAAGTGCAGTGTTAGTAGCACACTGCGACACACCAACAGCCTCGTGTTATCACTGTCTCAGTTCTTATTATATTTAAACAAAAATTGTCATAAAGTGACCTTTCTGATATAAACCATAGCAGTTTTCACAGTAACTGTCAGCCGGGAGCGCTCTGCACGTGCGCATATCGTCACACAGAGCGCGTCTGGCTGCGGGCACTTGATAAAGGACGCGCGGCCCCCGGGAAAGCGTCTGTGTAGTATTAAGGAAGCTTGCGAACACGGAAGTGACCCCGAGGTCATTCCCCATGTAGTGTTTTCAAGAGAACAGTTCGGGCCATCTCTAGTGACCATGTGCTTAGCTCTCAATACTGTTCGCTGAGCTTTAGTAAATGGCTGCAATGACGTTCTGTTACCACTAGGAACCTGTGTGGCGCTACAGCTCTAAGATGATACCCTGGATCCTTACTTCTATAGACTCTGCTTGTTAGGTGGTTACTGGATTTTTAATCTAAAGGCAAATATATTCAAACTGAGAATGTATATGAGATTTCCACAGCACATCCTGAAATGCCTCCAGTTACATATACTTTTTACTTCTTCCCCTTTCTGTGTGACTCTTTCCATCCCAGAGATTTGAGCGAACGTTCTGCTGCTGCTGCTGCCACAACCAAAATAGAAAACAGGCAGAATGTTAACCACTTTAGGATCCTTGGTATGCAAATCCACGCCCCTTTAAACTTCACGTGCGGATCAGGGGCGTAGATATGCGTACTGCTGCCTTACCGTCGCATTCACGATCCCCGCGCTGTTTTCCGCCGATCCACAGTCGCAGCCCCCTCCATCTGTGATCAGGATGTGAGAATCTTTTGATTCTAAATCCCGATCACCATTCCCGTGTCTTCGCAGAGCTTGTTAACGTCGCATAAGCTCTGAGACCCCCACACTTCCGTGTTCGGCTGTGTTCTATTAATAGAAACACGGTCTCAATAGCACCATCTTGTGGCCAAAAAGTAAAATACACCTATTTATGCCACTATACTCTTTTCCATAGCAAGTTTATTATTATTTTTTATTTTATTTTATTACTTTTAACCCCTTCCATCCCTGCCCCACAGTTACAGAAATAAAACACTTCTTAAAAAAAAATTACATCATTTAATTTTTTTTTTACATAAATAGTTACCTTAGGTACTTTTGTAATACGGATGTCATTAGTATATTTTTTCAAAAAAAGTTCTTGTAATAAGTGAAAAAGTATTAAAAATCCCTAAATGGAAAAATGCTCCTTCATTTCCAGTTAAAATATTATCACCATACATTGTACTAGGGACACAATTTAAATGTTGTAATAAACCGGACAAATGGGCAAATAAGATGTGTGGGTTTTATGTACCAAAGCACATTTTATTTTAAAACTATAATGGCTGACAACTGAGAAATAATTTTTTTTTCTTTTTTCCTTATTATTCCCTTTACAATGCATATAAAATAAAATAATTCAGAGCAAAAACTACCACCCAAAGAAAGCATAATTTGTGGTGAAAAAAACAACATATAGATCATTTCAGTGTGATAAGTAGCAATAAAGTTATCGCTGAATGAATGGGAGGAGCGCTGAAATGTGAAAGTTGTTTTGGTTTTTAAGGGTAAAAACCTGTGATCCTGAAGTGGTTAAACAAACTTTTGTCTCTTCATGAATTCTGATGTAAGGGGAGACCCCTCGTTTTCTCAGGGCAATGGTGTTGGCTGCGCTGCTGATGATCAGAACAGCCACAAGATCCTTATGTCTGATGTGTAAGTATAAGTCTTTGCTCTGAGAGATCGTCAGACAAGAAGCTGATTGAAAGGTGACCTATGAGTCCAGACCGTTACATAAAAAACTCTTAATCCAGTAACATCTTCAGTAAAGAGCGATTTAATGCGTTTTTAGATATAGCCAGTAGTGATGAGCACGAATTTCCCATAATCGTAACTTGCAATTCTGATGCAAAATCATAATGCAAAATTTCAGGAAAACTCTTAATTAATCTATTTTATAATCGTATTCAGGAACCATAATACCATTAGAACCATAATACTGAATAAAACTTAACTTTTAATTCATATTTAAAAAGGATGCTTCATTTATTGCTTGTAATATTTTACAACAAAAGGGTAGGAGGAGAGGATTTGTGAATAAGCCCCTTCTAGAGCAATCAGAGTTGTATACTATATAGCAAGCATTCTTTTCCCTCTACTCCCCCCTAAATGAATGCATATTTACAAACACATCACCAAACCATCGCCTAAACCAACATGTTTCACACATAGGGGCTTCATTGGTGGAACATAACAAAATGCAGTAGTGCTATTAATGATAAACAACAAAATAAAATACATTCATTATGTCACAATAACATAGCATAGCCTTTTTTTTAAATTGATCTTCTTAAAACCACAAGGTCTCTGTGAGGATAGACCTTCTTTTAAAACCAAATCTTCCCTATCCCTCTTTCATGCTTATTTCTCTCTCTCTCGGGACACATGAGCAGATCTGTGTTAAAATAAAGGAAGGTAGGGAAGATAGAAAGGACCAGTGTGGCTTGAATTGCAAAAATAAGTCTTTTGCTCAAGACATTTTGTGATATTTGTGACAAGAGGTGTCAAGGTGGCGTTGCTGAAGTTGTGGCAGTGGAATGTCTCCTCTTTCTTATCTCAAAACATTGTGAGTTAAGGTAGCCATACACTGGTCGATTTGCCATCAGATTTGACCAACAGATAGATCCCTCTTTGATTGAATCTGATCAGAGAGGGATCGTATGGCTGCCTTTACTGCAAACAGATTGTGAATCGATTTCAGCCTGAAACCGATTCACCATCTGCTAAGCTGCCGCTGTCACTTGTCCCCCCCGCATACATTACCTGAAGCCTGGTCCCGGGCATCTTCTCCGCATCGGCTCCCGGCTGGCATCTTCTCCGCATCACCTTCCGCATCACCTTCCGCATCATGACATCCGCGTATAACTTTCTGTCACTCCAGTGACAGCGGAAGTTGAAATAGAGCGCCCTCTATTTGTACTTCCGCTGTCACTGCAGTGACACGGGAAGTCATACACAGATGCCGTGACGCGGAAGGTGATGCGGAGAAGATGCCAGCTGGGAGCCGGGAGGTGATGCGGAGAAGAATTAACCAGAAATACTTACCTGTACCTTTGAAAAAATGTTCCCACGCCAATATTCTTGGAGATGTCCCACACCAATATCCTCTATCTTGCGATCTTGAAGTTGATTGAAGATCTCTGCCAGCCGCTGCCACACATGCCAAAACTACCTGCTTCTCATTCTGGTGCCCAACGATGAGCACAGCTCCAAAACAGAGAGCTTCTTTTACAGGGGTATTGTATTACTTCACATGAAGAATGTTATGATGCAGCAGAGCCGGATCATCCACAAGGCAATTCTAGGCAGCTGCCTAAGGCCTGCAGAAGTCTAGGGGCCTGGTGGATGCTAGCACTCACCAAATCTAACTAAAACAGCCAGGTGACTATTAACAGTGGGGAAGAAAAGTGCTATCTTGCCTAGGGCTCCACTTCATCTTATACCTGCAGGCAGGGGTGGTTGGCCCATGGCACCAAGTGATGCATTTGCGTCAGGCAGCATGGGCCCTAGAGTGGCATTTTGCACACCCCCTCCCCCTGCGACCGCTGCTCGCCCTCTCCCCCATGGCTGTCACACATGTTACCTTGTTAGGAGCTGGTGGCGGCTTCCTGTTTCAGAGTCCCCGCTGGCCCTCTTCTCCTAGCATGCCTCGTCATAGTGCTCTCTCCCTGCAGCGCATCCTGTTACCTAGTTATAAGCCGCCAGCTCATAACAAGGTAACAGAGCAACAGCCGTGGGGGATTACTAGCTATCTATACTGGGAACAACTATACTATCTATACAGGGGCAACTATGCTAGCTAACTATACAGGGGCAACTATACTAGCTATACTTGGGGCAACTATACTAGCTAACTATACAAGGGTATCTATACTTCGGCAACTATACTATCTGTACTGGGGCAACTATACTACCAATACTGGGGGCAACTATACTACCTATACTGCGGCAACTATACTATCTATACTGGGGCAACTATACTAGCTACCTACCTATACTGGGGCAACTATACTATCTATACTGGGGCAACTATATTACCTATACTGGGGGCAACTATACCTGGCTACCCTATGCAGGGCCAGGGGGCACCTATTCCTGGCTACCTACCTACCTATACTGTAAGAATGAAACATTTTGGGTGCTCCAAATCCGGGGGGGGGGGGGAAGGGGCGGAGCTGCATCCTCACATTTTTGGCCCAGGCAGCAAAAAGTCTAGAACCGGCCCTGCCTGCAGGAAGTGTAACTAGAGGGGATCAGCCCCTGCAATCAGGCCCCAGAGCTGAGGGAGACCCCAACTACTATCCTTCCTTCCCTGAGATACAGGGGACTATCCTTCGGGTCAGGTGGTTTTGTGGTTACACTTGTTATGGGTGTGAAGATTGTGAGGACCACGCTTGTTTTTACCCTTGTGAGATGGGCTCAAAGGCCGTGATTGGCACTAAGGGAAGACAAGGGAAGGGGTGTGACCATTGGAGGAGCCCATCAAAGTTTTGCTGGGGAGTGGGGGCATGAATTGTAGTTACGCCTGGAACACACAATGCAATTTACTGTCAGATTGACCATCACATACATTATTTTCGTCAGGTCTGATCTGATTTCTGATCGTTTTTCTGATTGATTTGGTATAGAAGTGATCAGAAAATTGATCAGAAAAATGATCAGACCTGTCAGAAATAATCAATTGGACAGTCAATCTGATGGAAATTGCTTTGTGTGTACCAGGCATGAATCCTTTTCTGTTAAGCAGGGTTAAAGCATGCAAACATACCGGTAGGTGTTTTAATTTTATATAATACAGAATAGAAATCCTGGCTATTTTATTAACACAGCTATTTCCGGTTGCCCCCCTTTCTATCACTGACTAACAAATACAAAAATCAATTATGCAGTGTTGTAGTTCAGAGAATTTCCATTCATTAGTACAGGTGTAACTTTTACCATCAGGATCTCTAGGCTTGTTGCGACATGCCTCTATACAGTCATGTACACACAGAGTGAAACAAGTGCTAATGGAGATCACATCTTCATAAAGTATTGCCTTATAATAATAATACGAACATTTGTATTGTGCTTTTCTCCTGTTGGACTCAAAGCGCTCAAGAGCTGCAGCCACTGGGACGCGCTCAAGAGGCCAGGCCACCCAGCAGTGTTAGGGAATCTTGCCTTGAACTCCTTACTGGATAGGTACTGACCCTAGCCAGGATTCGAATCCTGGTCTCCCATGTCAAAGGCAGTGCCCTTAACCAGTACACTATCCAGAATCAAAACTACATTTATATATTAATCAGTTCCGGACCACAGTAATTGAAATCTGTGACTCGGCTGGGAGCTAACATGCCTTCTGTGTTGTAGATTTCAGCTATTCATGCTTGCCATTCACACTGCTCTGGTGTCACAGCAGCTCACTCACTCTGCTGTCATAATGGCAGCAAGGCTCCTTGCACCAGTCAATTTCATTGGCTTCTGACCCCTTGGTCACTGTGATCACAGCTGTTTAAAAAAAATAAAGTCTGGGTCCTTAAAGAGAATCTGTATTGTTAAAATTGCACAAAAGTAAACATACCAGTGTGTTAGGGGACATCTCCTATTACCCTCTTACACAATTTCGCCGCTCCTCGACGCATTAAAAGTGATTAAAAACAGTTTTAAAAAGTTTGTTTATAAACAAACAAAATGGCCACCAAAACAGGAAGTAGGTTGATGTACAGTATGTCCACACATAGAAAATACATCCATACACAAGCAGGCTGTATACAGCCTTCCTTTTGAATCGCAAGAGATCATTTGTGTGTTTCTTTCCCCCTGTTCTCATGCACTAATGTTTCAGGCTGCTTGTTTCTTCCTGCAAACAGCTTTGCCCTTGTCTGTAATTCTTCAGTATGTGAAAGCCCAGCCAGCTCAGAGGACGATTTATCCAGCTTGTAAAAGATGAGAGAAGAGAGAGAGAAGAGAGAAGCTGCTCTAATCCTAAATAACACACAGGCAGTGTGCATAGAGGGGCCTGGAAGGGGGAGTTCATAGCAGAACCACAACACTGAAGAACTTGGCAGCCTTCCAGACACAGGCCGACAAGTCTGACAGGGGAAAGATACATTGATTTATTACAGAGACAGTGATAGTATAAAGTGCTGCAGTAAGCCAGAACACATTAGAATAGCTTTTTGAACTTGTAGGATGATAAAAAACAGGATGCAATTTTTGTTACGGAGTCTCTTTAAGGAGCCAGAGACTTTTAGTGCTCTAATGAAGTAGCCTACATCATCGAAGTATCATACGCTGTATGATATAATGATAGTTGCAGCCATCGAGATAACATACAACTTGATGTATCCTAAAAAGATTTCATAATTTTGACCTAAAAACAGTATTTTCCATGTAGCACAGTGTTGCGGTTAATAACATTTTATGCATCCCTTGTCATATATATTATTTTTAAAGTCTACCAGAGGTCATCAACACATTTAAAGAATCAATACTTACCTAGGGCTTCCTCCAGCCCCATAAGCACGTGTGAGTCCCTCGCCGTCCACCTGCGGACTGCCGTTTAGCCGAGATCAGCCCTGGTAACAGGCTCAGTCAGGTGCAGTCTGGCTCTTCTGTGCATATGCGGATGTCCCGTGCATGCGCAGTAGACCCAGACTGACGGGACTGAGTCCATGGTTTGCCATTCAAAAGAGACTGATCGCCGCTGGCGTGGGACTTACACGTGATTATGGGGCTGGAGGAAGCCCCGGGTAAGTATTGATTCTTTAGATTTGATCTCTGGTTTACTTTAAGTGTTCTGTAATCGTCTTTTCGCCACCATCACTCCCATCTTACTGCAGGGCAGTCCAGCTTCGCTGTGCCACTCTTCCTATGCAGTCTTACTGCAGGGAAATCCCACAAGGATGTTGATACATTAGAGGTGTTGCTCGTTGCCCAAAGCATACTAGCTGGTGTACGTATAATTACGCCGCCAGTAAGCTGGTTGCAGGTTGAGCTGAACGATTCCTCACCCTGCTGCCACTCAAATTCCCGGCAGCATTAAATACAATTCCCACTCTGAGCCATAGCAACTCAGAGGGAGAAGTAATTTGGGGTCTGGCGATTGTTGAAAACCCAAATGACCCTTACACGCCCAACGCACTATAGCATTACTGCTATAGCGGCACCTAGTTTTGGTGCTTGCCGCTGAGCACCAAAACCACCTCCTTCGTACCAGCAGCTGTTAGTAGGATCTCTTCAGGGGAGATACATTGGTAATGCATCATAACTGTATTATTGATAAAATCAAATTATAATTTCATTTAGTTTAGAATTGTTAGCCTTTCCTTGGGCTTGATTCACAAAAGAGTGCTAACTGTTAGCACGGGCGTTTTCGCGCGAATTTTTGCATTGCGCGCGATTGTGAATTTTCGCGTGAAACGATAAAATTTTCGCGCGCAAACGCAAATTTTTGTGCGAAAACGATATCGATTTTGTGGCAAAATTCGAGTTTGCGCACGAAAACGTTATTGTTTCGCGTGAAAATTCGCGATCGCGCACAATGCCAAAATTCGCGCGAAAACGGCCGTGCTAACAGTTAGCACTCTTTTGTGAATCAAGCCCTTTGACTATCTCTACTGATTACAAAAAAGGATCCCAGTCATATACAAAAATGTCTCATAGCTTATTTGATAAACATGAGAAACTACCCTCCCCCCAAAGAAAACTCTAAATTCGTATGTATAATAAAACAGAAAAGATGACCCTGCTATGTAAATTGCAAGCGTTTTGATATCTTTTTTACTGCAATTGTAATTTTACAATTTAAAAACAACGTATGGTATATGTTAATGAATTCTTCACACAACTTAATATATATTCAGTTCCCAAAGCAAATAAATGTAAATAAATGTAAGCAAGTCTCACATTTAGGGCTAGTTCACACAACAAGTGATTTTTCTAAGTGCCAGTGATTTGAAAAGTGCTTGCTAATATAAAGCTATTTATCAGGAGAAAAAAAAATCATGGCTTCCCCAGCCCCCCAACCATGAGCACGTGTCTCCCTTTCTCTTCCCCACAACACACATGCAGCCACTGTGATAGGTAGGTTGTCGTGGCCAGCAAAATAAAGATGATAGGTAGCTTGGCAGCATCATGGTGCAGAGGCTCCTGTCCGCATACCTATAATTAAGTCGCAGGAAATTTGGGCACAGAGTAAAGCCAAAAAAGGGCTCACCCTGCTCCTGCAAAATTCCCGGTGGCGTTAATTACTATTCCCCTTCCAGGTCCCCATGGATAGTGGTGAAAGATATAATTAGGTTTCCAGCTATTGCTAGCGGCAGAATTAAACTGTTCTTAAAGTAATTTGGGCACTGTCTTCTGACGGCACCACGCCCTAATGACTGTGTGAGTGCCACTATAGCAGTAATTCCTTTTATGGCATCGGCTGCGCCAAAACCTCCAGCACTGTTTTACAGCACTCCTCTTGTTCTTCTGACATGCTCATCTCTCCTCTTATATGCATGTGTGGGTGGTGGTAGGGCCTCTTAGTGCAGCTTTTGTTTGCAACCTCAGTCCTCTCCTATATGTTGCAGAGACAGGGTCTTATTTTTCAACTATTATGTTTTTTTTTGTGAATCTTCCTGGAAACCATGGCATCAGTATATGGTTTGATGTTCAAAGTGACTACATTTTTGTAACGATCGGTGTCAGCAAGAACAGATTTTCTGATTATTGGTGATCTGCAGTATCACCAATAATACAGATGTTATACCTGATTATGTGGTGATCTGCAGAATCACCAATAATGCAAGTATAGCAAGACACAGGACACCCAGGTGTAAGATAAGTGTTTGGTGCAACAGTAAACATAGATAGAGATACCCACTCTCCCAGAGGAGCTGGTAGAAGGAGGTATCTCTACAGAACACGGTAATAAGTTCTCCAGCAGGCTGGAGACACAGATGAGTTAGTGATAGGTTCACCCGAGGAGCGGGTGATGCATAGTGAAACAATGTAAACTGATCACTCGTGGAGCGAGTGATTCAGACTGTACTGCAGCAGGTGATCACCTGAGGGGCAGGAGATCCAGACAGTACCATAGTAGCTAGTCACCTGAGGATCAGGTGACCAAGCCTGAATTGCAGCTATCTACCTAAGGAGCAGGTGATTCAGACTGTACTGCAGCTAACTATCTGAGGAGCAGGTAATTCAGACTGTACTGCAGCTAACTATCTGAGGAACAGGTGATACTAACTGAGAATCCCTCACCAGGACTAAGTTCACTGGTGAGGGCAGAAGAGTCAGACAAGCAGGTTCGGCAACACACGGACAGATACAGTACAAAGGCAGTGAGGTATTAGCAAAGTCGGCAACTAGATCAGATAGGCAAAGGCACGGAATCAAAAGACAGAAGAGTAGTCAAGGCTAGCAGAGGGTCATAACAAATAATACAATAAATTAATACTTTATAATACTAATAAATTAGTACTTTAAGCTATCAACATAATCTGGCTAAGTGTGGATCCCCAGCTCCTGCTGGTTCTAGCCCACTTTCGGATCTGACTAAAGGTCTGAGTGCTAACACGTAGAATATGCAACAGCAGACGAGGAACAACTGACAGGCATGTCCTATATATACTGGGAGCGCTCCTTAGCGCCGCCCCAGTCACTCAGCCAATCAGGATCAGTGTTGGAGTCAGCTGACCGGCTGATCAGCTGACTCCCCTTCTGCTTGCATAAGGGTCCTGTCTGTGCGCGCGCGCCTGTAGACCTCAGTCTATGTGCGACTGAAGGACCAGGCAAAGCTCCATCATGTAACAGCGCGGCGGAGGCCGCTAACAGAGAGGCGGGAACAGCCGTCATGCTGCTCAGCGCTGCGGCGGCCTCCCCCGCATTCACCATAGTCCCAGGCACAACTCCATCATGTACCCGCGCGGCGGAAACCGCCGGCTGAGACGCGGAGATAGCCGCCATGCCGCTCCCTGTTGCGGCGGCATCTCCGCTATGCTTTACAATTTTTCATCTCTCTGCTTTCTTCATCATTGGTTCATAGGAGTTAAAGTACAAGAAGAGGCACCCTAAGCCCAATCTACATTATATGATTATTTGTGCGATTCGATTACGAATCTATTTACGATCCAATTAAATCTGACATGTCCTATCGGGATTCGATTTGATTCAATTCGATTTGCCATTGCAAAACAATGGCAAATCAAATTGAATCGAATCGAATCCCGTTCGGTCAAGTCGGATTTAATAGAATCGTAAATAGAATCGTAATCGAATCGCACAAAGAATCGTATCATGTAGATGGGACTTTAGAAGTACTGTAACAGAAGGCTGGCATACCTTCCCCTAGGTAACAAACCATACGTGAAACTAAATATTTATTAATTTTTAACACATTTCACTAGCCACAATTGAAATCTGATCAGAAATTAGCTGGATTCTGAGCACCTCTTTAAGACCTTAAAAAAGCACCTAGCTCCTCACTAATTAGATTGCACTTGATGATGCCAGCTACGATTGGCGAAATGCATAAAAAAGTGTATAAATAAATATTACATTGCACATATGGGGGTTGATTCACTTGTCACTTGACAAACAGCCTATTCGGCCAATTAGAGGCCGGGGATCACGTCCTTTAATGTGATTGGGCCCGCAGGTGATTAGGGTGGGAGGAGTGGATAGGCAATAAGTTTGCTGCAATACAGCAGCATAGCATGTGCTTCTGATAGTGGGGTTGATTATACACGCGCTACGTAGCCAATAGTACACCAACCTGCGCAATTAAGGCATGCTGATGTAATAGCGCAAGTAACAGGAGATTACTCACACTATTTCTCTTAGTGAATTATTCCCATGGTGTGACATCTATAAAAAAGTGTTCTGTTCCAATACTCCTACTGGTGTACTACTTCCCATTGGGGGCTCTGTCCATACACCCCTTCCCCCATCCATAATAGTTGACAGTCTAGATCTGAATAGGCTTTAGAGAGTGACTGGACAGAACACAGAGCAGTAGGAGGTTGGTAAAGAAGAAATATCACCCAGTATGATATTGTGTGAACAAGTGTAAACAAGATTTGTGGTAATCCATCTATAAATCACTATCATCTTGTACAACCATCATAGAATTATAAACTACGTCATGAGTCAATATCTCTTCACATCTGCTTATCATATTGATCTCTTTCCTCACAGGTATGTCCCATTTCATCTGACTGCACACAAATCTTACAACCAACTGCTTATTACCAGTATTGCCTGTGCTCAATTACTCGCATCTGCTCTACTCCACCCATTCCCTTGGGGTGGAGCTGCTGCACTGATGCTCTGATGTCACCAGGCCCGGACACATATCAAGTAGAAGCGGGTAGTATTGTGCTGTGCAATGCAATGGGGTTCACGAGCGGCAAACTGCCAGGGCCAGGGTCACACTGTGGGAGGGGTTTCCCCACAGTATCAGCTACCCACTGACTCCCCTGTTGTACTTTTGTACTTTTGGAGAAGCACAAGTAATGATAATTAACAAGATAGACAACAGACAGACAAACGGAATGCTCAGCCAATCTAGTCGCTGTTTCAGCAACGGCGACATTCACACTGAGATAGACAAGACTAGCAGGTAGGAGCGAACTAATGGCAACCGCTGCTATAGTTCATCCTCAAGAACAAGGATAGAAGGAATACTACCAGTCACTAATGTGGTGCTGGCAGAATCTAACTATCAGGATCAGAAGGACTTCACTGACCCCCGCAGGTCAGCAAACGTCCAGCAGACATGACAATACAGAGCAAGGCATTATACATTTACAACAACAACTTTCACAACATAGACCCAACGACAACTCAGAGAGCTAAACGCTATGTTGGGCGAGGTCAAAAATAGGAGGCAGACTTTTATGCTGGCATCAGCCAATGGATGCAAGCATGCAAATTTCCACACAGCTGAATGGTATTCACTCAATCTTGAGCTGGCTGGATTACCATTTGCTAGCTGGCTGTGAATGCAAAGGACTCCCATAAGAAATACATGCAGTATTATGTAACAACATGCATGCAGGAAATCCAGGGCTATCTGGCCGCAGATAAGCCAGAACTGTTTGTTTGCAGCTCCACTGCAACGGACAGAATACGCTACAGGAGGGATCCTTACATTAAGTTCTTCTTTAATCTATTTTGGAATAAGACTGTAACATAACAAAACATGGGGAAAGCAATTTGTGGTGAATACTTTGCAGCTGCCCTGTATGTCATCTGAGATCACTTTGAATGTATACATACAACACAACACTTTTTTACCCTTTTTGTGTGTTTTCTCCATGCTATCTGCAAACTGCTGCTTATTAGATGATTTCAGTTTAGAGTCTTTAGTGAGAATCCCAGGAGATCAGCAGTTCCAGGATTGTTTAACCTTCCTGGCGGTAAGCCCGAACTGAGTTCGGGCTATGCCGCCGGAAGGCACCGCTCAGGCCCCGCTGGGCCGATTTGCATAATTTTTTTTTTGCTGCACGCAGCTAGCACTTTGCTAGCTGCGTGCAGTGCCCGATCGCCGCCGCTACCCGCCGATCCGCCGCAATTCCTCTCGCCGCGGCCGCCCCCCCCCCCCAGACCCCGTGCGCTGCCTGGCCAATCAGTGCCAGGCAGCGCTATGGGGCAGATCGGAGTCCCCTCTGACGTCACGACGTCGATGACGTCGGTGACGTCATCCCGCCCGTCGCCATGGCGACGGGGGAAGCCCTCCAGGAGATCCCGTTCTTTGAACGGGATCTCCGGATCTCCGATCGCCGGCGGCGATCGGAGGGGCTGGGGGGATGCCGCTGAGCAGCGGCTATCATGTAGCGAGACTTTGTCTCGCTACATGAAAAAAAAAAAAAAAAAATTTAAAAAAAAAGATTTGCTGCCCCCTGGCGATTTTTTTGCAAACCGCCAGGAGGGTTAAATCAGCATGTGTGATACTTGTTGCTACATGAGTGGCCGATTACATAACTGCATGAATGTGCAGCTGTTCACGTATTCCTAAAAAAGTTCTCAGTGATTGTACTGTACAGTATTGATTGTAATCTGCTGATTACGATTACACAAAATTTTACATAAATTTTTGCAATTACGGCTATATGTAATTACGATTTGGACATTCAACTGATTTTGTGTAATCGATTAGTAGTGTGGTGTAATTTTCACATAATTTTCTTGTAATTGTGTGCCGACTTTAGTGGTTAATAGCAAAGCAATACATGCTATTGTCACCAGAAAATGGATTTTAAAAAATGCAAAGGTAAAATGTTTTTTTTTTAATTGTCATTTTTCTGAGTTTAAAAAACATTTTTCGCATTTTTTGGATTTTTATAAATCCATTTTCTTAAAAACTAAACAGGTCTTTTTGCCTTGTTCCCACTCTTTGGTGACAATAGCATGTTGTGCTATTAACCGCTAAAATCGGCACAAAAATTGTGAAATTACAGTTCCTGATTAAGTTTAAAAACTAAATTGATTATGTTTTTCACATTATGATTTTGCATCGCAATCGCGAATTACGATACAAAATTATGATTATGCTAAATTCATGCTTATCACTAATGTACAGTATGTACTGCACACTCTTGCATACTTTCTAGAGTGAGTGTTTGCACAGGAGAACATATGGTTATTACTCTTCCTGCCACTAGAGTCTGGATAGTAGTGACATTTGTCATTTATTGCTGGTTACTTTTGTTTGCTCGCTAGCTAGAGGGGATGCTTTTTTTTATGTTACAATAAGAATAAACACAATAATAAGGACTATTTCAAATATTCTTTGTCTTACATTATTTTCTGGATATTGTTAATATTAACACGAATTCCGCTTGCCAGGGTAAATGATTGCAATTTCAGCAGGGTGTTTATGGTTCACTGAATGGGGAAGGCTTCTGTAGGAGAAGTTCAGACTGTCTTAGGTTTGCCTTTGAAATATGTATTTTTCCTATGGGCAGGGTATTTTTCTAGGACATTGCCATTGTTCCTGCTTTTTGTATATAAATTCAAGGCACTTGACTAGAGATGATAAAGCAGAACTCTAGACGTAGCAGCATTTTCTCAAGAATGATAATGGTCATGCTACATGTCAGCTAAACTTGTGTTAAACCCCAGTTCATGCACATTTTTTATATGTATTTAATGCAAAGTTATTTTAAATGAATTATGAATTCACTATGCCAGCAGCTTTTTGCCCTGAGGATGTTGGCAGTTGGCCCGTAAACAATCTTCACGCCTGAATTATATATATCTCAGCAGTGACGCAGCTAATAATAACATGGAGTCTGTGCACCGCTACTATTGATGCTGATTACACCAAGGGGATGTGTCTGTATTGACATTATGGCTTTAAGTCACCTCCACGATTCGACACTTTGCGTGTATCACAGTAACCTTGACGAGGACTACTTTTAATGTTAAGAATATTGTTCTGATTTAGTATCACCTACAATTGGGGTGATCCCTCTGCTGAACATATTGACTCTATATAATCACCGATGACTGGGGTGATGTCTCTTAAAACTTAGGCTTCTTTCCTTTGAGCAGCTGACCGCCTGTCAGCTGCTCTCTTGCACTGGCTGGGGCAATTTTCTGCCGCTAGGTAATGCCACAGCATGTGAATTGACAACTTAATCTCCTGTTATTAATCAGTATTCACACTAATTGGTACCTCATCAACTGATCATTACAATCGTTTGGGATCGTAGTGATCATGGAGGTAAACAAGCACCTCACCTGTCCACGTTCCACTGATGATTGCTGCGCACATCCTTCCTTATCAGCAGCCAGCCCATACTGAAGCATGTTCCAGCCTGGCTTGATGATGTCTACGGTACATCCTGTCTGCCGTGAAGTCTGTTCGTCGCTGGAGAGGCAGAGAGGTAAGTAATACTCATTCAGTGTTGCTTCCTTCTGCCGATCTCTGCATGGGGAGAGGGAGGGGGCACCCTAGACTACCAGGGAATGTTTATGGGAGTGGGGACCACCAGGGATTATTCAAATGGGGAGGGGGTACTAGATCACCAGGGACATTAATCTTCTGGTCCTTAACTACTTAAGTACTAGTGGTCTCTGACCCCTTAAGGACCAGAGTCCGCTGGTACCAGGAACCTCCAGGAACCAACGAATTCCTGCATATACCCACCACATCCACCATCCACTCCGCACACCCGGAACCTCAGGCCACCGACTCTGCCGTCTCTTATGACGGCAGAGCTCTGTGAGGCAGTCAGGAGCCAATGTATGCCAGAGTTGCTTACATTGATGACAGGGTCAGGTCAATCTCCTGACTGGCTCACAGGGCTCTGCTGTCATAGAGACGGCAGGGCGAGTGAGCTGCGGCGGACAGAGAGTGACAAGATCGTCGGAAGCGACGAGAACACATAACAGCGGAGAGGTGAAATCTACGCCCTGGCAGGTATTAGAGGATCAAAACATGGTGTAGATTTTAATCGCTACTGTCTGTAAGCGGTTAAGGGGGGGAGGGGTGTGAAGGGGTGTGAAGGGGTGGGAGAACAATGCTGGTCTTGAAAGGGTTAAATTACGGATTTTTTTTTTGTCCACTCAAATCCTTCTATGCCACTTGTTGCTATTGCATGGCCATGCAAAATGTGGAGCTGCTGATATATGTTTGTCATCTGAATCAGCTGTTCATTGTCAATATTCATACTGTATACAACCGATTGCAGGTCAGGGTATGCACATATTTTCTATGAGGGAACAGCTGGGGCAATAAATGATAATATGAGTGAGGTGTGATCCTGTGTTAGTCATGGAGCAGCTCTAGTGACATGATCAGTGGCGTAATTAAGGAACTTGGGGCCCCGGTGTGAATTTTATTATGGGGCCTTAAGCACTCTATTAATACGGAGCCCTAAAATTTACCAAGGACAGCTGCAGTGTCAGAGAGGTGCAACAAAGTGAGAAAATAGCTTGTTAAAGAGACACTGAAGCGAGAAAAAAAATTATGATATTATGATTTGTATGTGTAGTACAGCTAAGAAATAAAACATTAAGATCAGATACATCAGTCTAATTGATTCCAGTACAGGAAGAGTTAAGAAACTACAGTTGTTATCTCTGTGCAAAAAAGCCATGAAGCTCTATGACTTTCAAAGTCGTGGAGAGGGCTGTTTTCTGACTTTTATTATCTCAACTGTTAGTGAACTATTTTCTTTTTCTCTGCCAGAGGATAGGTCATTAGTTCACAGACTGCTCTGAAAGAATCATTTTGAATGCTGAGTGTTGTGTAATCTGCACATATTAGAGAATGATGCAATGTTAGAAAAAACACTATATACCTGAAAATGAAAATATGAGAATATTTTCTTTGCTGCTAATGTTCTAGTAATTGCTCATAGTACACAACCAATTCACTATATCATATTTTTTTTCGCTTCAGTGTCTCTTTAAAGATTACCACTATGCAATGCGCATATAGAGGTGTTCATTATCAGCATAGCACCAACAAAAAGTGAATAAGATGGATGAAGGAGGGCCCCTAGTGGATCCTTTTGACCCAAGGGCCCTGATACGGTCGCTACCTCTACACATCTTATTGCTTCGCCACTGGACATGATCAAACCAACAAAAGTTGATTCAGGTTATAGCTTTCAACTGCACAGATCTCTTGCCCGCTTTTGGAACTTTAACCACTTGCCGACCGCACGCTTATACCGTGCGTCGGCAAAGTGGCAGCTGCAGGACCAGCGACGCAGTTCTGCGTCGCCAGCTGCAGGCTAATTAATCAGGAAGCAGCCGCTCGCGCGAGCGGCTGCTTCCTGTCAATTCACGGCGGGGGGCTCCGTGAATAGCCTGCGGGCCGCCGATCGCGGCTCGCAGGCTAAATGTAAACACAAGCGGAAATAATCCGCTTTGTTTACATTGTACGGCGCTGCTGCGCAGCAGCGCCGTAAGGCAGATCGGCGATCCCCAGCCAATCAGCGGCCGGGGATCGCCGCCATGTGACAGGGGACAGCCTGTCACTGGCTGCACAGGACGGATAGCGTCCTGTGCAGCGCGGATCACCGGGGGTGGACAGGTAGGAGAGGGAGGGGAGGAATTCCGCCGCGGAGGGGGGCTTTGAGGTGCCCCCCCCCCCCGCAACACCCAGCAGGCAGGAGCGATCAGACCCCCCCAGCACATCATCCCCCTAATGGGGAAATAAGGGGGGCGATCTGGTCGCTCTGCCTGCACCCTGATCTGTGCTGGGGGCTGCACAGCCCACCCAGCACAGATCAGCTAAAACAGTGCTGGTCCTTAAGGGGGGGTAAAGGGTGGGTCCTCAAGTGGTTAAAGTGTACCTGAAAGAAAACAAGTGCCCAATTCGGATACTTACCTCGGTAGAGACTTCCCCATTCCCCGTTCCAGCACTGCAACATACCCTTGTCTATGGAACATGGCCATGCTGTGCAGGCACATGTGCAATAACATGCTGTCTCCTCTTAATCTCACTCCAAAGCCAACTCTACCAGCTATACTCAACACAAATCAAAATTCATGCTAATTACCATCTTCCTTTCAGTGACCACTGACCACGCTGCTGTAACTAATCAGAGCCACTTCTTCTGTATTATTAAAATGTACAATCATCGACATCTAAAACAAATATACCCAACATGGGTATCAATTACATAAAAAGATAAAACAAAGCTATCAAAAGTCATTATGTTGTACAATGTATATAATACATTACAAGTTAGCCAATTGTGTATAATGCAATACATCTAAATATGAACACAATCGTTTAAAGAGGAGCTGTTAGGTATAAGGTCTCAGAGAAAAAAAAACATATATCAGTAGCTAAAGATTGGCTGTACTTACATTACATATGCATTTCACTGTCCACGTTTGGATTTCACGGAATTTTTATATAGTATTTGCAGAGAATGATGCTCCTGACAGCTCATGGCAGGTTCCATGTTTGTCTGTCTCCTATGAAGCCAAATGTGTCGTCATATCCTCCCTGCTTCCCGATGATTCGACTCACAAAAAAGATCCTACTGGACAACACTACTGTGCAGTGAATATTAATTAGCCATGTGGCTAGGAAAAATAGCGGACTCATGCAGTATACTCTGCCTGGAGATTTTTCAGTGCTGTGAGCTGGACTGCGTTACAAGCTGTTGTAACATGAGCCTGTAACTTCTCACTAGCAGCCGAGGGGAGGACCCAAGGTGGGAAGAAGCAGCCCCAGAATGCTTTGCAGTATGGTATGCGGCCTCTCCGCCTCTTAAGAGCTTGGGAATAACAGCCTTGCTGTTCAGCACACATCAAAAGTAAGAGAGATTTTTAACTTCAGTATTGCCTTTTTGGCTTCCTTCTAAACTGTTTAACACAGGAGAATAGAGGTTTAAATTAGCTTTTGCAGCCTGACAGTTACTCTTTAAAGCGGACCCAAACCAAACATTTTTTTAATTCAAAATATTTAGTTGCACCACTCTGACACATACAAATATAAATAAACACTCCTTCAAACCTATGAGCATTTCAGTGCATGCTGTTCACCCTCTTCTTTGCATAACTAGGGTTATACAGGTGGCAGCCATTAGCAATTCCTCCTTTGCTGGACACCATCTACTCCACCAGTTTGCCGGATTATTTGCCGGCAATATGAAAGGAAGGGAGGGGTTTCTCCAATAAATGTAAAATATTTTATATTTGTAATCATGCAGCTAAAAAAAGGCTGCTATTTATTATTATAATTTAGAAAATAGATTTTATTTCTGAAATCTTGTATTTTTAGTTTGGGACCACTTTAAGTCCCAGCAGTGTAAGAGTGTATATCATCATAAATTCAATCCATGGATCCCTAATCATATTGCGTTTTTGAGGAAAACCTTTATTTTCAAATATGAGTTCATACAGTGGTAATACGGAATTAATTTGCCATTTCTATGTAGTCATGGAGGGATTTGAAGAGATTTCCCCTGAAATAAAATATATTTTGTGGCATAAGAAGTAATGTACATATTTAGGAACAGAATTTCATTATGTTTAGAAAGGATACTATAATGATCTGCTCTGCTGTCTGCACAGGCAGACAGCTTTTTGACCATTTTGTAAGTCTGAGTGCTGCAGGTCCCTGGAAAGGAGACCTGTCTTCACTCTGCAACTTGCTGAGCTGCTGCTCTGGTGAGGAATTTGCATCCACTTGGCATGCAAATTGCTTAGCTGCTTCCTTTGATGGCTTGCAGTATAAATACCATTTCCTCCCAGAATCCCTTGCTGGTCATGATGGTTTGTTCCTGCTAGACTTATCTTGAGTCTCAGCCCTCTGCATATTGTTTGTTAAGATTATCTTAGAGTAATCCTTGGGAGTGCACTAGCATTCCTTCTAGCATAGTTAGGTTCTTGATTATCTGTATTGCCTAGTTCTGTCTTGTCTGTTGCGATTGTCTTGTCGCCAACAGCGGTCGACAGGAAATCGTTCTGTCTGTTGGGATCGCATTCGCCCTAGCGGTAGTGGCGGTGGTTCCTTCTGTACTCTGTCTTAGGGGGGCAAGCCAGAGCAGCGGTTGCTACTGGTTGCTCCATCTGTCTGTCTGTCTGTCTGGATCACATTCGCCCTAGCGGTAGCGGCGGTGGTTCCTTCTGTACTCTGTCTGGGAGTGTAGGCCATAGCTGCGGTTGCTACTGGTTACTCCTTCTGTCTGTCTTGTCTGGATCGAACGCTTGCTGTAGTCTCGGTGAGGGAACCGTTTAGCAAGCGTTCGCGTTCTCTTTTGTTTTCGTGTTTCTTTGGTTAGTCAGGGTTGGTACGCTTTGTCGCTATTGCACTTCTCGTGAGGCGACCGTGCCGGGCACGCGCTTTGTCGCTATTGCGCTTAACGTGTGGGCACCACGTGTAGTTAGTCCTGTCTGTTCCTTTGCTCTGTCTTATTGCGTGTTCACCGCCGCTGGGTGGCGACTAGATTGGTGGACCCACATACATTCTGTCGCTGTGCTCACGCTCTCTTTCTCAGAGCTATCTTGCCCTGCATTGTTGCAATTCATACAATTCCTAGCTGGCATCTGTGGCAGTGCAGAGGGGTTGTTCCTCTGCACTCCACAGCTCCATCTGCCGGTGGGAATTTTCCTCTACAAGTGCATTACACCAAAGCTGGGTTCTGTTGTTTCGTACGCTTGTGGAGGATTTCCGCAGTGTCGCCGCACATCTTGTGCGCTGACCTCGAAAATAATTCCGCAATCGTTACAGATACCTTTATGGATGTAACCCGCTAGTAACTGTTTTTTATAGAAATTATAGGGAACATTCAGTATACTACTGATATATAGGGAGTCCCTGACTTACGAACACCTGATGTACAAATGACCCACCGATACAAATTTCAAAAAGTCATCAGCTCCACGGAAAGGATCATTGCCCCTGCCATTGCTCAACCTCCTACATACCTCCAGACTGAAGTCACAGGCAAGAGCTTGAACAACCACTCCCACCCAGGCAGGTGCTACTTCATTTGCCTTCCCATTGTTTCAGGTCCATCCCTACCAAAACCTCCAGGCACTAGAACTCCTTCTTCCCTCAGCCTGTCCTTCTTCTGAACTCTAGCCCTTGCAACATCCCTTAGCTACTATTCCCTCCACCACCACCTGTATTATATGTCATTAATAAATGTTATGTTCTTAACATCTGTTATTGCACTATTACCTATGCCGTGTGTACCACAAACCATTCCGAATGTGACTTCAGTCGTACTTGGCGAATAAAGTTGATTCTGATGAGATGTTGTCCTAAAGAAACGCATTGAACTATTCACAGCATGTGTGGCACATTGTAATATCGGTAGATAAGGATCTTATCAATGACTTTCAACTGAGAATATTGCGTTTATCAAAACCAATGACTTTATTGTATTGTTGTTTTCTAGTCACCAAATAACGGCAAATAATATTCTTATGTAGCCATGCTTCAGCATAAAGGCAATCTCTATTATCCTACAGACAGAAGAGGAGACAGTTCGGAAATTAAAATGTAAGAAAAACCTTATCTAGGAATGGCGTGTCAGACACAGGTGCTTTTACGGTGCCAGCCAATACAACGCTTTTATTAAATTTGTTATAATTGTGATTCAGAGGGGAGAAAGGGAAGAGTGATATCTTAAACTAACAGGCCTGATATATTAAGTGGATTTTCGTAGCACAATGAGTTTATTTCAATACTGCTGGCTGCTCAGTACTCTTTAATTTCAAAAACCAATTCAATTTTTGTTTAACAATTAATTTCAATTTTGGAAGAACTTTTAATTTTCTGCAAAAGTTACTTTTTTTTTTTTTTGCATTTTTAAAGTACCTGTTGCTTTAGTTAAGAAAAAATCACCTCCAAATTAGCGGCTTTTGCAAAAGCATTGATGGGCCTAAAATAAAGTTTGATTTAAAGGAAAGCTAAGGTAAAATAAACAAAGCAGCCCGGTCTACAGTCATTAGAAAAAAAAAAATAAGTCTCTTCAGGTTTTGCGTAAAAAATCCTCTGGTCCTTAAAGAGTACCTGAGACGAGAAGCGGGGGGAGACGAGAAGGCAACAGGTGAGCGTGCTGGCCGGGCTGTGCAAGCATGGTGAAGCACGCCTTGTCCAGACTTTCGGGCAGTAATACGGGTGACAGGAGCCACCCGGGGAGATGGGAAGGGACTGAACTGCCTCAGGGGGGCTTGAGGAAGCCTCAGGTAAGTATGGAAACTGAGAGGCTTCTCATCTCAGGTTCTCTTCAACACAATGCCAAGGAGGAAGACAACAGCAATGCTCTTGGAGAAGCAATTGCTGCCCATCAATCTGGTGAGTGTTGTAAGACAATGATGGAGTCCATCATTCACACTTTAAAGAAAACCTGTAAGCTTAAAATAAAAAACCAACAGATACTTCAGAAGAGGGAAGCCTCTGTACCCTCAAGAGGCTTCCCCCATCTCCCTCCACCTCGCTGATCGAGTGCCTGGACCCCAGAGGTTTGCAACCATGCTTCCATGCAAGGACAAGCGCAATCACGCTGCACTGGTTTAGGATGACTCCCTTCAGCACAGTAGCACAGATTTTCTGCTTGAGCTTGATGGAAAAAGCCAAGTCCATTTGGCTCCATGTTAGAGCACAGGCAGGAGACATCTGAGCCTGCACAGTGTAAATGAGCTCTGTTGTCAATCCTTTGTCAACGGACTTGCAGGAGTCTCAGGAATGGCAAGGTAAGTACCCAAACTGGGCACTTTTTTCCCTGCAGGTTCTCATTAAAGTGTAGCTAAGAATGCCTGTTTTTAAAAGTAAGTTAATAATACATGTTTTAGTGTAAGGGAGCAGAGAAGAAATGTTTGCATTTTCTTTAGAAATGTAAGTCTGTAAAAATCACTGGATCTGAGCATAAACATTGTTTTTAAATGAACTGCCAAGACCAGAACTCCAGCAGACATGTTGGTAATTAGGCTTAGGACAGGCAAATACGTCATTGATAATGACAGGTCGTGAAACCTCGCCAATCATCAAGCCCACCAGGATCTGCTACAATTCACAGCAACACTTGACCGATACTTCAAATTAACAACAATGACGCAGGTGAGATTAACACATTGCTTCTCCTTTCTATAAGAAAATCTCATGAAATAAATGTCATTCTTTGGCATCCCCACTGTGAGATCACATCATAGAACACATGAATGCAGTGGAAAGGAAGGAACATCTTATCTCACTGAACTGCATTCTCTGTCAGCAGAGCGTGTGTCTTTCTGATAGTGAGATTATCATTGGCTCCTATAACATGTAGTGTGATGTGCACATTCATCAACAAATAAAAAGCAAGTTCAAGCCAGTGATTACTAGTGATGGCCGAACAGTTTGGCAACCGGTTCACGCCCTGCTCGCAATTAGAGCAGACTATACAGGTCGCTCGCGACCGCACCCATACTTAACAATGAAGCTATTTTTACCACACTTTACCCAGTCAGGTAGGACAGGATGGCAAATTAGACAGTTTTACCACATGGTCCCCCCCCCCCCCCCCCATAACAGGCACAATCCTGGTGGCCATTTTTCTCTGCTTGTAGTCAGCGTAGGGAGAGTAGCTGCTGCTGCTGCAGATACGAGAACAGTAGCAACACAACACTATATCACAATACAGCCTATCAATATAGGTTGTATTGTAATATAGTGTTGTGTTGCTGCTTCCTAGGTGCTCTGCTACTTGTAGTGCATCAGCTAGGGACCTCCCAATAGTCCTTTTGAGGGCTATTCCTGACCAGGAGTTTGAGGACTGACATTGACCCTGTTGTACTGAAAAAGTATTGTTGCATTTTTTTTTTGGTTTGGCGTGTGTTGTAGCAACACAACACCTTTGACCTGAATACAGTGTAGTGTGAGGCTGGCTGCGTCTCCATTACAGCGCATTGTCACTGTGTGCATGCGTTATTGATTGTCACTGACTGCCACACAACATCACACCAACACAGCCCTGTCACCTTACTGTGTGTTACTGTTGGCGATATCAGTCAATGGAAGCAGAAGATGGGCAATCTTGCGCTGCACAGTCCGCCAGGCAAACAGCAGGTGACACACTCTTGCAGCTCCTCCAAGCTGGGTTGCACAGCTGGGCTTGGTATAAAAACAAAAAGAAAAAAGGAGGGGGAGAAGCACTCCGTAGTGTATTAAACTTTAACCACTTTGTCCTCCTTGACGTATAAAAACGTCAAGGAGGACAGGCGCGCTCCCGCGCGCGTGCACGCGCACTCCCGGCCGCGGAGTCGGTAGCCACGGAATCAATGTATCGGGCTATGGAGCCCAATCATTGATTCCTCTCCCCCGCTGAAAAAGCGACAGCTTCTCTCGGAAGCTTTGCTCTTTCTGAAGCTGTGTCCCTCTAAGCGTACATTGTACGCTTAGAGTGACGTCATGTAAAAAAAATTGAGATTGCCATCTTGTGGCCAAAAAGTAAAACTACAAGTAAATGCCCAAAAACATTACAATACACCAATATTTCCCCAAATAAAACACTTTTATATCCCATCCTCCCAAAAATGCCCACATAAAATGTTTAATAAAAAAAAACAAAAAAACATTACTATAAAAAAAAACCACATAAATATTTACCTAAGGGTCTAAACTTTTTAAATATCTATGTAAAGATGAAATATTTCTCTCTATTTTTTTTTTTATAAGCTTGTAAATAGTGATGTATGCAAAACGGAAAAAATGCTCTTTTATTTCCAAATAAAATATTGCCGCGATACATTGTGATAGGGACATAATTTAAATGGTGAAATAACCGTGACAAATGGGCAATAACAATACGTGGGTTTTAATTATGGAGGCATGTATTATTTTAAAACTATAATGGCCGAAAACTGACAAATAATGAATTTTTTCATTTTTTTCTTATTCTTCCTGTTAAAATGCATTTACAGTAAAGTGGCTCTTAGCAAAATGTACCCCCCAAAGAAAGCCTAATTGGTGGCGGAAAAAACAAGATATAGATCAGTTCATTGTGATAAGTAGTGATAAAGTTATAGGCTAATGAATAAGAGGTGAACATTGCTCGGATGCATAAGCTGAAAACGACTGAGATGTTAAGTGGTTAATAATAAAAACAATGCGCATCCAAAATTGCACTTACTAGATACAAAATGTAGCAGGCACATAACATGGGCTAAAAAGCCCTCTCATCAGCAACCAACACGGGAACCTTAAGGACAGCTGTGGCCAATAACCATCCTGGTCCAGATGGTGATGGAGACCTGAGATGCCCGACGTGGTGATCAACATGTGCTGGATGGCGTCATGATGCGTTTCGGCGTATCCATGTTTTCGTCAGGCGAACCATCCAGCACGCACACAACAATTAAATAGGGGCTGTAATGACAAGGGTAAGCCCCCCGGCACACCACCAGGAAATGGATGGGTGTGGGCAGAAGTGGAGGCGGGGCTGTGTCCTTAGTTATACATAGCCTTCTATGTACTGTACAAGATGGGATCTATGTTAAATAGTATCCAGAGACCCAACACATGGGTCCTGCATTCTGGATACTATTTAACACAGATCCCATCTTGTTCAGTATATACAGGGCTATGTATAACTAAGGACACAACCTCGCCTCCACTCCTGAACACACCCATCCATTTCCTAGGGGTGTGCCGGGGGCTTCCCTTGTCATGCAGCCCCTATTAAAATGTTGTGTGCGTGCTGGATGGTTCACCTGACGAAGGCGTGGATACGCCGAAACGCGTCGTGACTAGAGATGTCGCAAACCTCCGATTTTCGGTTCGCGAACCCCGTTCGCGATCCTTTGTGGAAAGTTCGGTTCGGCGAAAAGTTTGCGAATCGCAATAGACTTCAATGGGGATGCGAACTTTGAAAAATAGAAAAAATTATGCTGGCCACAAAAGTGATGGAAAAGATGTTTCAAGGGGTCTAACACCAGGAGGGGGGCATGGCGGAGTGAGATACATGCCCAAAGTCCCCGGGGAAAAATCTGGATTTGACGCAAAGCAGCATTTTAAGGGCAGAAATCACATTGAATGCTAAATTGCAGGCCTAAAGTGCTTTCAAACATCTTACATGGGTATACATCAATCAGGGAGTGTAATTAGAGTTCAGCTTCACACTGACACACCAAACTCACTGTGTAACGCACCGCAGACAGCTGTTTGAGTAGTGACGGTCGTGCTGGACTGGTGCGCACCGTGGCCAGAGTGTAGGTCGTGGTGTTTTTCAAGCCCATATGGTCGCCGGGCTGTGGTAGCTCAATGAAAGAACAACAGTGACTGTCCAGCTGATCAAATTTAGTCTGACCACAATGAAGCAACCTTATTATCTTTTGTGTGCCACCCTCACCCGAGACACTCAAATAGCTGGCGGTCATTGCTTCATTGTGATACGCAAGCCCCTTCACCGCGGCAAGGTAATGATCACTATGGGGGATGGGCACATGTACATGCCTTTTGTTTATTTGTTGTAGCCGCCCGCAGTGTAGCCAGAAAAATTAGGCAGGCATGTACACGCTAGTGTTGGGCGAACAGTGTTCGCCACTGTTTGGGTTCTGCAGAACATCACCCTGTTCGGGTGATGTTCGAGTTCGGCCGAACATCTGATGGTGTTCGGCCAAACTGTTCGGCCATATGGCCGAACTAAGAGCGCATGGGCGAACGTTCCCCGAACGTTCGGCTAGCGCTGTGATTGGCCGAACGGGTCACGTGTAGTGTTGGGCGAACATCTAGATGTTCGGGTTCGGGCCGAACATGGTCGCGATGTTCGGGTGTTCGAGCCGAACTCCGAACATAATGGAAGTCAATGGGGACCCGAACTTTCGTGCTTTGTAAAGCCTCCTTACATGCTACATACCCCAAATTTACAGGGTATGTGCACCTTGGGAGTGGGTACAAGAGGGAAATTTTTTTTAGCAAAAAGAGCTTATAGTTTTTAAAGTTTCAAAGGGAAAACTGTCTTTTAAATGCGGGAAATGTCTGTTTTCTTTGCACAGGTAACATGCTTTTTGTCAGCATGCAGTCATAAATGTAATACAGATAAGAGGTTCCAGGAAAAGGGACCGGTAACGCTAACCCAGCAGCAGAAAATTTGGTACTGCTGAGCCATTGCCCTTTGAAAAGATGTGAGATTTTGGAAAGTGAAATAGGGAGGCAATGAAAGCCTATGGGGGATTTTACCAATTTTGAACCCCTGTAACTCTGGTTTGCAGAGATGTAGGGACCCCATCTTTGGAATCCAAGTCTAACAATATGTCTTCTACCTGCATGAGACATTTCGTGAAATTCAGACATTGCTAACGGCCATGGCTGAGATTTATGTACGTCAGCATAACTACCATTGAAATTGCCCAAATAAACAGGTTTTTGTGACCCTAGGCTATGACCTCTTCGGCCTAGGACTGCATTGAACGCGACCCACGCATTGTGCGCATTCTGGACAACACCAATTACTGTTTATTGTTTATTGAAACTCTCATCTGTATTACATTTATGACTGCATGGTGACAAAATGCAAATTGCTATCCGCACGCTTCTTGTCCTCATGCAAGGCCTGGGTTGTTGTGTCTCAAAGCGTGGCCTTCTCCTCCTGCGCCGCCCTCCTCCTGTTCCATCACGTGTGCTGCTGCTGGGTTAGCGTTACCGGTCCCTTTTCCTGGAACCTCTTATCTGTATTACATTTATGACTGCATGCCGACAAAAAGCATGTTACCTGTGCAAAGAAAACAGACATTTCCCGCATTTAAAAGACAGTTTTCCCTTTGAAATTTTAAAATCGATTTTCTCAAAAACTATAAGCTCTTTTTGCTAAATCTTTTTTTCCTCTTGTACCCACTCCCAAGGTGCACATACCCTGTAAATTTGGGGTATTTAGCATGTAAGGAGGCTTTACAAAGCACGAAAGTTCGGGTCCCCATTGACTTCCATTATGTTCGGAGTTCGGCTCGAACACCTGAACATCGCGGCCATGTTCGGCCTGTTCGGCCCGAACCCGAACATCTAGATGTTCGCCCAACACTAGTACACGCACCAGAAAAATTAGTGTAGCGGCCGCTGCTGGCAGCAGGCTTAAAAATTCAGGAATCCGCCTAGAGTCCTGGACCCTGTTTATGGTGGCTGAGAAGGCAAGCGGCCTGCAGGCAGAGATGCTGTGTGTGGGGACTGACTTAGTCTTCGGTCGTGCAGTAGCCCTCCATGATCCATTCCTCATTCATTTTGATAAAGATCAGGTACTGAACACTGTCGTGGCTTAGCCGACTTCTCTTCTCAGTAACTATGCCTCCAGCTGCACTGAAGGGCCTTTCTGACAGGGCGCTTGCGGCAGGGCAAGAGAGAAGCTGTATGGCAAATTGGGACAGCTCTGGCCACAGGTCAAGCCTGCGCAACCAGTAGTCCAAGGGTTCATCGTCGCTTTTCGCAGTGTCTACATCCACACTCAAGGCCAGGTAGTCGGCTACCTGCCGGTCCAGGCGTTGGTGGAGGGTGGATCCGGAAGGACTATGGCGAGGAGTTGGACTAAAGAATGTCCGCATGCCCGACATCACCCTGAGATCGTTGGAGCGTCCTGTCCTTGCCTGCGTGGACTTGGGAGGAGGAGGGTTACTGCCAGTGGTACCTTGATTGCATTGTGCAGCCACATCACCCTTAAACGCATTGTAAAGCATTATCGACAGCTTGTTATGCAAGTGCTGCATCCTTTCCGCCTTGTGTTGAGTTGGTAACAGGTCCACCACTTTGTGCCTGTACCAAGGGTCTAGTAGCGTGGCCACCCAGTACAGGTCATTCGCCTCGAGTTTTTTGATACGGGGGTCCCTCAACAGGCTAGACAACATGAAAGAGGACATCTGCACAAAGCTGGATGCAGACGTACTCTCCATCTCCTCTTGCTCTTCCTCAGTGACAGGACACAACTCTTCTTCCTACCCCCAGCCACGAACAATACCACGGGAACGTGGAGCAGCAGAAGCCCCCTGTGACGGCTGCCGCGGTTGTTCTCCTTCCGCCGCCTCTTCCTCCTCCACAGAAACACCTTCCTCATCACCATCATCAGAGTCTGACTCCTGTCCTTCCCCACACGACTCCTCTTCTTCCTCCTCCTCCTCCTCCTCCCCCCTCTGTGCTGCCGCAGGTGTTGTGGAAACATCGGGTTCGTATGTAAATCGCTCCCACGACTCCTGCTGCCATAACTGTTCTCGTTCACGCTCCTCCACAGCTGTATCCAACACTCTACGCACGGCACGCTCCAGGAAGTAGGCGTAGGGGATCAAGTCGCTGATGGTGCCCTCGGCGCAACTCACCAGTTTGGTCACCTCCTCAAAGGGCTCCATGACCCTGCATGCATTTCGCATCAGTGTCCAGTTGTTGGGCCACAACATCCCCATCCTCCCAGATTGTGTCCTTGTACTGTAATTATACAGGTACTGGGTGACTGCTTTCTCCTGGTCTAGCAGGCGAGAGAACATCAGCAGGGTGGAATTCCAGCGAGTCGGGCTATCGCAAATCAGGCCTCTCACCGGCAAGTTGTTTCTACGCTGAATGTCCGCAAAGCGTGCCATGGCCTTGTAAGAGCGCCTGAAATGCCCACACAATTTCCTGGCCTGCTTCAGGACGTCCTCTAAGCCTGGGTACTTGGACACAAATCTTTGCATGACCAGATTCAGCACATGTGCCATGCAGGGTATGTGTGTCAGCTTTCCCAAATTCAATGCAGAAATTAGATTGCTTCCATTGTCACACACCACGTTGCCGATCTCAAGCTTGTGCGGGGTCAGCCATTGCTCCACCTGTTTGTTAAGAGCAGCCAGGAGAGCTGCTCCAGTGTGACTCTCCGCTTTCAGGCAAGACATGTCTAACACTGCGTGACACCGTCGTACCTGGCATGCAGCATAGGCCCTGGGGTGCTGGGGCTGTGTAGCTGGAGAGGAGATCGCGGCACCAGCCAAGGAGGAGGAGGAGGAGGATGACGACAGCGAAGAGGTGGTAGCAGGTGGAGAGGAGGTGGCTGGAGGCCTGCCTGCAAACCGTGGAGGTGTGACAAGTCGGTCCGCTGCGCAGCCACGTACTCCCTGCTTGCTGCCATCGGTCACCAGGTTGACCCAATGGGCTGTGTATGTAATGTAGTGGCCCTGCCCGTGCTTGGCAGACCAGGCATTGGTGGTCAGGTGGACCCTTGACCCAACGCTTTTCGCAATAGATGACACCACTTGCCTCTCAACTGCATGGTACAGTTTGGGTATGGCCTTTTGTGAAAAATAATTGCGGCCTGGTATCTTCCACTGCGGTGTACCAATGGCCACAAACTTACGGAAAGCCTCTGACTCCACCAGCTTGTATGGTAATAGCTGGTGAGCTAATAGTTCCGCCACGCCAGCTGTCAGACGCCGGGCAAGCGGGTGACTGGCAGACATTTGCTTCTTACGCTCAAATACTTCCTTCACGGACAGCTGGGTACTGCTGTGGGCAGAGGAGAAGGAACCGCTGAAGGGAAGAGGCAGTGTGGAGGAGGGTGGCTGTGAAGGTGCAAGGGAGAAAGCAGGATGAAGATGATGCACCTGAAGTAGGAAGAGGAGAAGAAGGGTGGCTTGTTTTTTGTGTGCTGCTTTTCCTCAGGTGTTCTTGCCATAGCTGTTTGTGCCTTCTCTCCAGGTGCCTTCGTAAGGCACTTGTCCCTACGTGAGAGTTGGCCTTTCTACGGCTCAATTTTTGCTGGCAGAGAGAACAGATGGCTTTGCTCCGATCTGAGACACACGTTAAAAAATTTCCAAACCGCTGAGCCCCCCTGGGGTGATGGCGCTACGGTGGCATCAGCAGCTGACGTTGAAGGGCATGTTGGCTGGCTGTCCATAGCTGACGATACATGCTGCCGGACACTGCCCCTAGCTGTTTCTGAGGACGAGCTCCCTCTGCTTCTATCATGGAGTCGTCTCCTTCTACTCCTCTCTGACTCCCCCTCTGAACTGTCCCCCTGGTCATCTCCTCTACCGGGAACATACGTGGCATCCGTATAATCATCATCATAATCCTCCTGCCCAGCTTCGCTTTCCTCAGACACCTCCTCAACTGCACCAACTTCAGGTGGTTCATCACTCCCCTTCTCACACGTTACGTCCATACTATCGCCACCTAACTCAGACGTATGAGGTGGTGTACCTGCGCCTTCTTCTTGTTGTTGCAGTAGTGGCTGGGAATCAGTGATTTCACCACCACCACCAAATAACTCCTGCGAAGTGTCAAATGCAGCAGATGTGGTGCTTGTTGTAGCGCTGGTGGCTGCGGGAGATGAGGTGTTCTGTGTTAAATAGTCAAGCACGTTCTGATCTTGGGAAGTGATGGCACGTGCCTTCTTCTGAGCATTGTATTTTGGGCCAGGTCCGCACAAAATCACAGCAACACCACCTCGCACAGACCTGCCAGTGCCTGGTGGCCTTCCTCTGGGTCTGCCTCTACCTCTTCCTCTACCTGGTTTGTCCATTTTGTCCATCTTGGGGGGATGCTAAGTATATGCATTGAGCTGGGTTCACTCAACACAACAGGTAGTTATATGCAGTGAGGTGGGTTCACTGAACAGTAAAGGTAGTTAGATGCAGTGAGGTGGGTTTACTACATACAACAGGTAGTTAGATGCAGTGATGTGGGTTCACTCAACAGCAAAGGTAGTTATATGCAGTGAGGTGGGTTCACTCAACACAACAGGTAGTTAGATGCAGTGAGCTGGGTTCACTGAACAGTAAAGGTACTTAGATGCAGTGAGGTGGGTTCACTCAACACAACAGGTAGTTGGATGCAGTGAGCTGGGTTCACTGAACAGTAAAGGTACTTAGATGCAGTGAGGTGGGCTCACTCAACACAACAGGTAGTTAGATGCAGTGAGCTGGGTTCATTGAACAGTAAAGGTACTTAGATGCAGTGAGCTGGGTTCACTCAACACAACAGGTAGTTAGATGCAGTGAGCTGGGTTCACTCAACAGTAAAGGTAGTTATATGCAGTGAGGTGGGTTCACTCAACACAACAGCTAGGTATATGCAGTGAGGTGGGTTCACTGAACACAACAGGTAGTTAGATGCAGTGAGCTGGGTTCACTCAACACAACAGGTAGTTAGATGCAGTGAGGTGGGTTCACAGAACATTAAAGGTAGTTATATGCAGTGAGGTGGGTTCACTCAACACAACAGCTAGGTATATGCAGTGAGGTGGGTTCATAGAACACAACAGGTAGTTAAATGCAGTGAGCTGGGTTCACTCAACACAAAGCTAGGTGTATGCAGTGATGAGGTGGGTTGAGTAAACACAACAGGTACTGGGTATATGCAGTACTGGGTAGTACAATGTGCAGCTCCCTGTCACACACACAGGTAGTCACTGAATGTGCTGGGCTGCTGGCAGTGGCACACACACTATCAATTAGCAAGGCTGTGCGTGCAACAGAAGTGTCAGTTTGACACAGAAAAAAAAAGTACAGAATGAGCTCTGAGAAGAGCTGTTGAGGGGTGCTATAAAAGCAATAATAATCAGCCAGGAGCAAGCTAAGCAGCCAAGAACCTAACTAATCTGTCCCTAGAAGAACAAGTCTGCAGCAGCTGTCCCTAGTCTGTCTCTAGCAGGCACACGAGTGAGGCTAATGGCCGCTGCAGTCTGCCTTATATAAGGTGGGGGTGGGGCTCCAGGGTTTAGTGTAGCCTGAATGGCTACAATGTGCCTGCTGACTGTGATGCAGAGGGTCAAAGTTGACCCTCATAGTGCATTATGGGGCGAATCGAACTTCCGCAAAAGTTCGCTTGGTCCAGGCGAACGCGAACCCTCAAAGTTCACCTGGAACCGTTCGCCGGCGAACCGTTCGCTACATTTGTAGTCCTGACGCACACATTGAGCACTACGTCGGGCACCTCAGGTCTCCATCACCATCTGCACCAAGACGGTTATTGGCCACAGTAATCAGTAAATGTGCTTTTTAAAAATAAATAAAATGTTATGGACATTTGTGACAATACACTTTGCTGGTAACTGACTGTTTGAGTGTCACACCAAAATCCATATCATCTTACTGTTTGTTACTATGTCGGTGATATTAGTCCGTGTCAGTGAAGAGTCACAGACATTTCTGACAATACTGGCTGATCCTTCACTAAAACAAACATGATCTGGTGTGACTACTTTTTCAAATATTTAGGCAGGTAACTACTGCTTAGTTTTCCAGGCCTCATCTAGTGTGGCTGCTTTTTCAAATGTTTAGGCAGGTAACTGCTCAATTTTTCTGGCCTCACCTACTGTAGCAGCTTTTTAAAATGTTTAGGCAGGTAATGGTTCAATTCTTTAGGTCTCGCCTAGTGTGGCTGCTTTCTCAAATGCTTAGGCAGGTAACTGCTCAATTTTTCAGGCATCTCATACAGTGGCTGCACATAACTATTTTTAGGCAGGTAACCACGGTGGCCATTCTAAATACCTTCATTTGCAAAATGTAAAAACTAGATGTGATTTGTGTCCTTTACGCATGGAAAAAAAAAAAACCTCAGCGTAAAATTCGTATTTTCTGCGGAATATTTTGCCCTTTATTCCCCCTCTGTCCAGGTTTTTATACACTCTGTACACCTTTTTTAAAGAAATTGTGGCTGCAGAGGTGCCCTGAAGGTTTTCAAAGTTCGACTGCGATTAACATCAATGGGGCTCGCTGCGAACAATTGTGTTGCAAACATTGTTGATAAAATTTGCGAACACGTTGGTTTGCCCAAAACGTAATGTTCATACATCCCTTGTAGTTACCCTATTTATGTTCTCTTGGAATACTGTATCCCCAACTCCTTCCTAGGTTAACACTAGCCTGCAGGGCTTTCAGTCGAGGCAAAAAATATCTCCTGTACAAAGCCCAAATCAATCTGATACGTTTAATACAGCCATGGCAATCTTAGCAAATATCTTTTGATTGGAGTGGAGGCTTGAGTATTAACCCTTCTAGTAGCTTCAAAACCATTTATATATTTTCCCTGCTAGTTTTATGTTGTGTTTAATGCTTAGACCATAAATGAAACTTGAGTTTCATCTCAATTTAAAGGGACTACACATACCCCCCACCCCCCAATTTTCAGGAGATTTGACACAGGGAAGAGCCCCGTTCTCTCACCACTGGGACAAGCGTGCCTTGTGGAGCAGAGGAGGACTTGCTATCCTGCAGCAAGACCCCCTCCTAATGTAGGAGGTGTAGGGTAATACACATGCTCGCCAGCTGCCCTTCCTGCTGACAACTTGTCAGTATGGCTGGACAGTGGAAAAACAGAGCTGAAATCATACAGCCTCTAAGGATGTGTGGTGAAATGATAACATCCAATATTTTCTTGTAATGGTTGTGATAAACCTGTCCCCAGTTGACATCTACTTATTTTGCCTTGTCCAATGCGTCTAATGAAGGCTCGCCTATGGCAACACACCTGTTTAAGCATGCTTGCGCCTGTGAAGACACTGCCAGCTCCTCTGCATTTATAAAGCATAGGTGTGATATTAAATAGTGGTCTGGGTTTCAAACAATAAAAAATCATTATCCATGAAATCATCTTTCATTTATTTCAAGAACATCACTAAAATAACACCTGATCCCAGCTGAGTGAGGAGATGCCAGAGTTAATTCATGCTTTTGTATCCTTCTGGCCTGACTGCCTTGATCCAAAGTCTCCAGGAAAAAAGGGTTACACCAACAGCAGATGGTGCAGACTGCAGATGCCAAAATTTTTATCAAATCAATCATGATATCGCAATAGCAGATGGATTCTTCATTCATTACACTAGCTGTCTGTCAAATAAAGGATCACGTAAGATCAGCCTACAAGTCTTTAGAGCATTAAATAAACCTCAACTTCAGTAGCAGTGTTGCTTGCGAATTTTCGCCAGTCATTTTCTCATCAAAAATGCTATTTTTGATTTTGAGAATATATTTGGGAAAAAACGATGTATTTTCACAATATGGTCAAAGGAAACAATTTTTTTTTCTAATGCAAAAATTTGCAAAAAAAAAAAGAAAATCACGCTTTTTAACATGAAAATTTGCAAAGAATTGAAAGAATCATATCTTTTAACAGGGAAAATAAAATAAAAATTTGCCAAAAAAAAAAAATCACAAACGTATTACAAAATGATTTTTGAAGGCATTTTTGCTGGAAAATAGAATTTTACATTACTTTTATGAAAATGAATGCAAAAAGAATATCTGCAGTTTCGCTCATCAGTAATCAGTATTTAGAAAAATCGTACTGATATAGTACCGTTTAAAAAGGAGACTTAAAGAGACACTGAAGCGAACTAATTTTGCACAATTTACCTTATAATTTACTTCTGTGTTCTCATGCCAAGTAAACCGCCACGTCCCCGATGCAAAACGAGGGCTGCAGAGCCCCCAAATCCCTCTGCAAATATCCACAACCAGTTTGGTCGTGGATTTTGCTGCAATGAGAGTCAGAGCTTCCAGCTGTAGCTCTGCCCCTCCTGACGTCAATCGCTGCGCGGATCGCCGCCTCTCCCTGCCCTCTCTGTGAAGGAAGAGTGAGAGGGGCGGGGAGAGGCGGCGATGCACCGCGATTGGCGTCAGGAGGGGCAGAGCTGAAGCTGGAAGCTCTGCCCCTTCCAGGATATGCCGGCTGGATTGCCCATGGGGGATTTGGGGGCTCTGCAGCCCTCGTTTAGCGGCGGGGACACGGCGGTTTACTTGGCATGTGGCATAAGGTAAAATGTACAAAATTAGTTCGCTTCAGTGTCTCTAAGGAGGAACTGTAGTGAAAATAAACCTAATGAATAAAATTGCTTATTGTTTGCAATATTAATTTACAAATTATTTAGTCAGTGCTTGCCCATTGTTTCCGCTCCCTAATTTATATTGGTAAATGCATCACTTGTGGTGACATCTTTTGTTCTGCCTGGTGATCTGTATGGAATGCTTGTTTATCTAGAGTTCTATTTGGCAGTTGGAAAAAAGCTGTCATTTGCCACAAGCAATGAGGTTCACAGACAGCAAACTGTCAGGACCATGGTCATGACTTCACACTGGGGGGCTGGGGTCATGATCTATTTGAGAAAAGATTAAGATTTCTCCTGGGAAAGGGGATATCAGCTACTGATTGGGATGAAGTTCGATCCTTGGTTAAAGTTCCTCTTTAAGATCTAAAGAGAATCTAATTGACAAGAAGATATAGGGACGGGAATAGCCTTTCAAAAGATGCTACACTGTGATAAAGATCTGAGAATGAGGGACATGTTAGATTATTACGACTTGTGGCACCCATTGGCAAGAATTAAAATGTATCTGAGTAAATATTGGCATTTGCCTATATTTATGGGTCTGTACTCTTGGTTAATGGCTAAGAGGTGTAACAATGTACGACTTATTTTAAATAGATGTGAGTTTTAACTCTCATATACTGTAGCTTTACTGCAAAGAGTGCCAATGGAATGTACAAGTGTGGACGCTGTAGTGTCTGTCAATATTTAGCCCAGGGTAATAAGTTTTATAATTCTGACAGAAGTAGAGAGTTTAAGATTAATAGCTTTATTAACTGCTCAACAGAGCAGGTGATTCATCAATTACGAAGTGCGTGCAGATTGTTATACACTAGAAAAGTAAAAAGATCTTTGAATATCAGAATAAAGAAATATATTTTAGACACTAAAAGAAGTTCTTTTAAGAAGCTTGATAGCTATGTGTGTCAAAAGTCACACCACACTTCCGAATGCAAGGTCATCAAATTCAGGAACATATATGCCCTAAACATTAGTGCCAGAAATAGAGACTTTGATCAAGTTCTTCTTGAAAAAAATTAGGGAGGGAGGACCGAGAGCCCAATATATGGTGTAGTATATTGTGAACAGGAAGAGTAAGACAGATAGTCACAAAGGTGAGTTACCACCAAGGCAACCACTGAACAAACAGAAGGGGATTATGAACCTGTCCTCTCTCTTAGGTTAAAAAGTTGCTTTCTGGAGCTGTAGAATGTTCAGTGATACACCCCTCCACCCAGGGTGGACGAACATGGTAAATGTGTCAAAAACAAAGGTGCCAACTTAAAATAAAATATGCTAAAATCTGTTTAAAAAGGAGGCGGTGTTAGGCTTACCCCCAGGTAGTCGGATACTCAAAGTTTATATTCAAAAGCGATTCTTTATTCAATAAGAGAAAAGCATGACATCAACAAAAACTCCATTGTAAAGTGTGGCCGAACAGATGCTCCGCTAAATTTGCCTGAGGAAGCGGGGTGGCCCGCAAAACGCGTTGCAGTGGAGTTTATGTTAATGTCATTCTTATCTTTTATTAAAGAAATAATCGCTTTGGAATATAGACTTTGAGTGCCCAACTACCTGGAGGTAAGCCCAACACTGCCTCCCTTTTAAATGGATTTCAGCATATTTTATATTAAATTGGCGTCTCTGTTTTCTACACATTTACCTTCCTCTTGAAAAATAAAGCCTCTGGATTTAAAGCAAACCTTAACCAATAATAAACTCATGGTGTTGTGTATATATGTCACTAATAGTAAATAGAACATTAGTAACACAGAATCTAGTCTCATATTTTTATTTTCAGTTTAACGACTGGATTTTTTAAGACTGCATTTGAACCAGCAGTCATGGCAGTCTGATGTAAAATCTGCTTCAATAAGCTGCACTTTGAACTTTTTAGTGCTAAAATGTTATCAGCAGGGATTTCTAAGCCATGTAAAAGTGTTTTGTTTTCCTATTTACTTTTCAAGACATTGCATTCAAAAACTCATTTGCATAGATAAAAGTTCTAGTTTTTTTTAACACTTGCAGTGCAGGAAAATAGAAATGGACTTCAGACAATTTCTTACTAGGACTAGTACAATATGTACCTATGTTTATCTCTTCATGTCAGTTCAGGTACACTTTAAAAATATACTGCTCTGCACATAGGTTTGAACTTCAAAGTGTTTATTTAAAAATAGTTGTATTACCATGGATTTTGATCCTCTGCTGCTAATAGTAAATGGCTACTTCTCACAAGAAAGCCTAATGCAAAATTCACACTAGGGTTAGATGTCAGTATTTAACCCTTCACTACAATTGCTGCAGGAAAGTGACAAGTGAGCATTTGTGAAAACAGTGAAAAAGCAGTCACAAGGAAATACTTGCAAGAGGGGGCATAACACGAAAGCATGGGGTCCTCCTGTAAGATTAGCAGGGGTGGGGATCAACATTTTACTCCAGAACCCTTCCCTGCTAGTGCTGCCAGTAAAAAAAAATACAAAACACACGCACACAACTTCCCCTTCCACCCTCTGCCCACCTTGCCGAGCAGCGCAGGGAGCTTTCTTCCCAGCAGCCACATGCTACGCACTGCCATCCTCTGGCTTCCGATCACATGATTGCATCGGTCACCACCTGCACTACTCTGCTGAAAGAGGATTTCAACTGAATCCAAACAGCAACATTACTGATTGTCCATTTTTTCATGTAAAACAATCATAGTGACGAGCTTGTATTTTAAAATAGAACTTAACCACTTCAGGACCATGCATATTAAAATATAGGTCCTGTCTATGAATGCTAGTTTTCTGACACAGTGTAGATTTTTACTCCAGTGCCTCCGTTTGCATGGTATCGGTCCTGGTAATCTCTTCTACACATACGCAGCTGTAGGAAGCCCCAAGTATGAAATCTTTTAATTTGCACATCTCAGGTTTACTTTAAGTCAATTATGCAAGTACATTTCACACTTTTATTAGCATCAAACACAAGATGTGAATACTCACTCTAAGACAGCAACTTGCCATTTAAATAGGTCTGCAAACAGCCCATCAGCCAATAAAAAAGATGCAAACACTTGCACCTGTGTCTGCAGTACCAAATCTAGCAAAAGCTGAACAAATGGACCAAGGACCATACACAAGAGAGAGAGCTCATTCGCACACAATCGTAGATTATATGACCAGCAGGGGGCAACGCATGCAGGTTTCCCTTTCAAAAGCCACCCCTCCCTACCACTGACCTGTACACTAGAAGCTGCAAAAGTAAGATTGTAAAAAATCACAAAAGCACCAGTGCCCAAGAGGTGGGGGCCCCGGACTCTGCCACCACCCGGGACCAGGGCCGGTTCTAGTCTTTTTGCCACCTGAGGCAAACTGTGAGATGCCGCTGCTCCCCCCCCCCCACTGTATAATAACCCCCCAGAATAGGTAGCCTGGAGGGGGTAGCAGGCAGGAAGGGGGGCAGAAGGCACAGTGGCGGGACCCCCATCTCCCTCACCTGGGTCCCTCGATCTGCGCTCCCGCTCCAGCTATTAAGTGCAGAAGTGCAGTATGATCAGGCAGCGGGCGGGGATAACTCACCTCTTCCGCGTTCCAGCGTGCGTTCCACTCTTGTCACTTCCTGCAATGCCGTCCACTTACAGTACAGTGGGTGGCATTGCAGGAAGTGACAAGAGAGTGGAATGCACACTGGAACATCCCCGCCCGCTGCCTGATCATACTCCGCGTACAACACATTTAATTATGAGCACATATTCTAAAAACATTGAGTCATAAAATAAAAAATGATAGATATTTAAATGAAATCAGTTGAAATACAGCATATTTTCTTGTTTCTTTTCTGTCTCCTTTTTTTCCTTTAACGAGAAATCATGTTGGTATTTGAATGTGAATATATTATACGGTTTAATTGGAATGACAACCTTACACAATTGCATGGGTGGCCCGACGCTCTCATTGCGCATTGCTAGTGTGACATCTGAAAGGTTTTTACATCCGCAGTCTGCCCTGTGTTAATGAGATTGAATATTACCCTTCTATAATGTTAGATGTCAGAGCAGGCTGTGAAATATTTAGCATGTGTGGCTATTGGATCCATATATTAGTTGGCTGTCAGAATTGGTGATTGTTGTTATAGGTGGCCTCTATGGAATCGCTCTCCTTGTCTTGGCCTAATAAGATTTTCATTTACTGCCTGATATCTTGTGCTCTCCTGTGGCATTCTATATTAACCGGCTGATGTTAAAATTAACCACTGACAGGGTTGAGAGGATGTCTGAACATAAATACAAACAAAATGAGCTGTAGAAAGAAGAGTGCCAAGGAATGCACAGACTGTAAAAATATTTTCTGACATAACAGCTATGAGGCCAGCGGAAAAATAGCCGAAGAGCTCCGTGAGCCCAAAGCAGGAAAAAAGGGGGCAGGAGCCCTTTCAGTAAAAACGTCGTCACCATAGGCAACGCATTTTTGGCATGATAGGTAAATTTGGGCGCACAGCAGCAGCCTTCTTTGCTGCAAATCACGACTTTTAGAAAAGCTGAAAAACTGGGATATGCAGCTATGAAGGTAAATTTCAGTGCCCGGAGGCAACCAGAAGCTTGCGGGGGGAAAAAGTGGTTTGCAGATAACTAAAAGTTATCTACAAGCCTTTGTGGAAAAAAAATTGGCTTGCGAATAACTAAATGTTATCCACAAGTCAATTTTTTTCTGCAAGCCTGTGTTTTCGGAAACTGAGCCCTTTTGCTGCTAATCGATCATCTCCAAGCGACAAAATTTACCTTCATAACCGCATATTGCAACTTTGAGGAAGAGGATTAGCTGTAGGAGGGGGATTTAGGGTTAGGCGCCACCGGGGGGGGGGGGGGGGGTTAAGGTTAGGCACCGTGTTGGGTAGGGGGGGGCAGGTCTTAGGGTTGGACACTACCAGGGAAGGGTTCTGTGTGAGAGTAGGGTTAGGTTTGGCAATAGTAAAATATCTGTAAATATCCCGATATTTTACTATCAAAATGAGTAGCAGAATATCACTACGTTGAGTGATATTTTACTAGTGGCAATCCCCTGCACCCTTTTTTCCAGGCACCTTTTTACATGTATGTCTGTGAGCTACTTAGAATCTGCACCATTCATTCTGGTCACAGTGTTTAGCTATTCATCAATGCTTTTGAATTTTTTGCAAATCAGTTGTCTTCTCTGCTATAGCTGACAGAAACTGATATATAACTATGTCAGTTATTCTTCAATAAAGTAAAAGAGCATAACATTGGATGGCGCCGGACTGATCTTCATTCATTACGGATTGGATCCACAAGCTGTCAGTTCCTGGATCCTGGCACATCCCAACGCTATCTGGCGCTGGTAATGCGAACAATATCCACTTCTCCGCTATAGCTGACAGAAGCTGATATATAACTGATACATAACTGACAGCAACTGATATATTTCAATTCTGACAAAATGTTGTTAGGAAGTAGAAGGGCTCATTGTCAGAAGAAAATGGTCAGCTTCTGAGAGGAACTGATGGCAAGGCAACTATGTAATGTTCATTTGAAGTTACCTCATGTGTTTATTGTAGAATGTCATCAGTTATTCAGGATAACCACTTTTACGTTAAATATCCTGGTCTCATCATCAGAAAGACTTCCTATAGCTATATATTATATAATGCTAAGCATTATACAACAATATGCACAATACGCACCTAACTGAGCCGCCAGCGGGACCATGGAGGAAACCCAGAGGATGTCGAGGGACCTCGCGGGCTATGGGTGGCTGGAGGAAGCCCCATGTAAGTTCAGATTTCCATTTTATTCCTCTGCTCAGGGTCCCTTTAAGGGCTTCAAAGTGAACATGAGGCACATACACACTCAGAGAAAATCTGTATTCTTTTGGTGTAACCGTCTAATACATTGAAATGCTTTAGAGTACATTTTGGTCAACTCGGTTGGTATGAGTCCAACATATCTTCCTCTGGAGCTTAGGAAGTACATCTCCTCCCTGCGCAACCTTGCAGAAAACTATTCCTAGGCATCACGTAATTAAAATCCTTTCCATGAAACGTTACCCAGAATTGGCAATAGAATGTGAATGGAAGGAGGATTGTGCTCTGCAGGGTTTGGCTTGCTGCCAGCGTTCAGCCTCTGATTAGTATTTCAACAACATTATGGTAATGATGATTCTGGCTAATCTGGCCTGCTCCAATAGAGAAGGGAAAGCTCCCAATATAGTGGAGTCTCCGGTAATAGATAGTGCAATTTGCCACAGATGTTTTACAATTATACATAATAAAGTATTCCTTTTCTGAATATTGCTTTATGGGATGGAACATTGATCACTGATCATCATCAACTGATTTCACTGATGCTGTTTAACTAATTAAACCTACCTCAAATTTCTGCGCATTTACTCAGGGAGAGATGTCATCAGATATATATACATATACAGCTGTAGTGGTCCTATCCATTTCAGCCCGCAGGTATTTTTCACCTTATGGACAAGAGGAATTTTCACATTTCAGCGCTCCTCCCTTTCATTCCACATTCCCAAAAACGTTATCACTACTTATCACAACTAAATGATCTATACCTTGTTTTTTCCGCCACCAATTAGGCTTTCTTTAAATGGTACATTATGCTAAGAATTATTTTATTCTAAATGCATAATGGGAATAATAAGAGAAAAAGGGGAAAAAAAATCATTATTTCTCAAATTTCAGCCATTATAGTTTTAAAATAATACATGCTACCATAATTAAAATCCACACATTTTATTTGTCGATTTGGCCTGGTTATTGCAATATTACAATTATATCCCTAGTATAATGTATGGTTAGTGTTGGGCGAACAGTGTTCGCCACTGTTCGGGTTCTGCAGAACATCACCCTGTTCGGGTGATGTTCGAGTTCGGCCGAACACCTGACGGTGCTCGGCCAAACCGTTCGGCCACATGGCCGAACTAAGAGCGCATGGCCGAACGTTCCCCGAACGTTCGGCTAGCGCTGTGATTGGCCGAACGGGTCACGTGGTTCGGGCCCGAACGCGCTCTGATTGGCCGAACGGTCACGTGGTTCGGGTAAATAAATACCCGAACCACGTCATATCTCCGCCATTTGTCTGTGGGTTTAGCTTTGGGTAGGCAGGCAGGGTAGTTCGCTCTCCAGCCACGCTAGCCAGGGTCCCCCCCAGTCATTGTGTGTCGCTGCTGGGAACAGTAGTACACCGCTCGCTCAGCCACACTATATATAGCATTGTTTACTGCCACTGTGTACCTCGCTCAGCCACGCTATATATATAGCATTGTGTTTTCTGACACTCTGTGTACACGGCTTAGCCTGACTAATATAGCATTGTGTGTACTGCCACTGTGCACCTCGCTCAGCCACGCTATATATAGCATTGTGTGTACTGCCACTGTGCACCTCGCTCAGCCACGCTATATATAGCATTGTGTGTACTGCCACTGTGCACCTCGCTCAGCCACGCTATATATATAGCATTGTGTTTTCTGACACTCTGTGTACACGGCTTAGCCTGACTAATATAGCATTGTGTGTACTGCCACTGTGCACCTCGCTCAGCCACGCTATATATAGCATTGTGTGTACTGCCACTGTGCACCTCGCTCAGCCACGCTATATATAGCATTGTGTGTACTGCCACTGTGCACCTCGCTCAGCCACGCTATATATATAGCATTGTGTTTTCTGACACTCTGTGTACACGGCTTAGCCTGACTAATATAGCATTGTGTGTACTGCCACTGTGCACCTCGCTCAGCCACGCTATATATAGCATTGTGTGTACTGCCACTGTGCACCTCGCTCAGCCACGCTATATATAGCATTGTGTGTACTGCCACTGTGCACCTCGCTCAGCCACGCTATATATAGCATTGTGTTTTCTGACACTCTGTGTACACGGCTTAGCCTGACTAATATAGCATTGTGTGTACTGCCACTGTGCACCTCGCTCAGCCACGCTATATATAGCATTGTGTTTTCTGACACTCTGTGTACACGGCTTAGCTTGGCTCTATAGCATTGTGTGTACTGCCACTGTGCACCTCGCTCAGCCACGCTATATATAGCATTGTGTTTACTGCCACTCTGTGTACACCGCTCAGCCAGACTATATACCGTTGTTTACTGACACTCTGTGTACACCGCTCAGCCAGACTATATACCATTGTTTACTGACACTCTGTGTACACGGCTCAGCCTGACTATAAAGCATTGTGTGTACTGCCACTGTGCACCTCGCTCAGCCACGCTATATATAGCATTGTGTTTTCTGACACTCTGTGTACACGGCTTAGCCTGGCTATATAGCATTGTGTGTACTGCCACTGTGCACCTCGCTCAGCCACGCTATATATAGCATTGTGTTTACTGCCACTCTGTGTACACCGCTCAGCCAGACTATATACCGTTGTTTACTGACACTCTGTGTACACCGCTCAGCCAGACTATATACCATTGTTTACTGACACTCTGTGTACACGGCTCAGCCTGACTATAAAGCATTGTGTGTACTGCCACTGTGCACCTCGCTCAGCCACGCTATATATAGCATTGTGTTTTCTGACACTCTGTGTACACGGCTTAGCCTGACTAATATAGCATTGTGTGTACTGCCACTGTGCACTTCGATCAGCCACGCTATATATAGCATTGTGTTTTCTGACACTCTGTGTACACGGCTTAGCCAGACTATATAGCATTGTGTGTACTGCCACTCTGTGTACACCGCTCAGCCAGACTATATAGCATTGTGTTTACTTCCACTCTGTGTCTGCTGGGCCTGGGAACAGTAGTACACCGCTCACCCGCCACTGTATAGCATTGTGCTCTGTGTCGCTGCTGGGAATAGTGGTACTGTATAGCATTTCTGTACTGCCACTGTACTGCTGCCAGTCAGCGTGTACTGTAAGGATAAGTGAAATGAGGAAGAAATCCGGTGAAAGAGGAAGGGGCAAGGGAAGAGGTGTTTCCCCTGACGGTTCACGTACAGGCCACAGGGGAGCACCCAAGAAAACCCACTCAATACCGCCCATGTTGTCCAGGACAACAACCCTCACAAATCCAAAAGAACAGGACCAGATAATTACTTGGATGACCTCTCAAGCGTCCAGCAGTGGGTTAAGCAGCACCAGCACATCACGCACGAGGTCCGAGTCCTCAGCCAGTTACAAGGAGCCAGTGGGCACAAAGCTGACACAACCGGCAGCGACACCACGCACACAACTGCCAGATAACCAGTCCTATGAATTACCTCAGGACACAATGGGGTATTCGCAGGAGCTATTCCCAGCCCAACAAACTTCCACCTATGAAAGGTCAATGGAGGAACAGCCAGAAATGTTGTGCCCGGATTCACAACCATTAACTGTGGGAAATGCACCGCGCACTGAAATACAAGGCGAGTCCGAGGAGGACTCGGAAACCCAAATCCCAGAGCAAGTTGGGCAGGAGGGGTTGCAATTGCAGGAGGTCGGCCGACAAGATCTGGAAGACGACGTTGGAGTGAGCTGCGCAGAGGTTGTTCTGGGGAGCTCTACTCCACGGCGGCGGCCCCCCACAATGACATATGATGAGTTTGAGGATATGGAAGAGGAGGGTATGGACAATGTGGACAGAGACCCAGATTTTATTTGTGAACGAGAACATCGCCGTCGTAGCAGCAGCACAGATGAGTCTGTTGAAGAACCCACTGCTGCACGAGTTCGCCTTGTGCCACAAGGTAGGCGGCGCGCAATTTCAGGCACCACAAGCGTGGAAGTTAGAGTGAGAGGCAAAAGAGGAGGAAACAGAAATCGCCAGCAAGGAGGCAGGTGCTCCAAAGTCTGGGCTTTCTTTGAAGACTGCACTGAGGATGTTACCATGGCGATTTGCAAGGTGTGCAAGACTCGCCTGAGCAGGGGGAAAAGTATTAACAACCTCTCCACCACCAGCATGAGCCGCCACATGCTATCCAAACATCCCACTCTGTGGGCAAACGCGGCAGGACAGGGTACCAGCAACACTGCCTCCCTTGGGTTCACAAGACTCACCACCAGACCCGCCTCAGCAGCAGCAGTAGCCCAGCCATTGCGTGGTTCACAACATTCACAAACATCAGACGACGCTGACACTGTCACTTTCCGGAGTAGTGCTCTTGAGGTCTCCCAGTGTTCATCAAACACAACAACCAACAGCCCTTCCGTGTGCAGCGCTACGGTTCAGTTGTCTGTGTTGGAGATGTTTGAGCGCAAGAGGAAATTGCCAGCAAATGACCCCCGGGCCGTGGCAGTAACAGCCAGCATAGCCAAGCTTCTGGCCTGCGAAATGCTGCCATATCGAGTGGTGGAGACAAACAGCTTCAAGGGCATGATGTCAGTGGCCATCCCACGTTACGTGGTTCCCAGCCGCTACCACTTTGCGCGCTCTGCAGTGCCTGAGTTGCATGAGCACGTGGTCAGCAAAATAACCCGAAGCTTGAAGAATGCCGTTGCCTGCAAGGTTCACCTCACCACTGACACTTGGACGAGTGCGTTCGGCCAGGGTCGATACATCTCCCTTACCACGCACTGGGTGAACCTTGTGGAGCCTGGCAGCGATTCCTCACCTGCTACGGCGCGGGTGTTGCCCACGCCGCAAACAGCTGCACCGCCGTCCCTCCCACTGGATAACAACAGCAGCACCTACCTCTCTGACTCCTTCTCCTCCAACGCATCTCAAAGCTGTACCTCATCCGGAAACGCTAACCCAGCAGCAGTAGGATCATAAAATTCTCAAGAACTCGGCGAGCACCACCTCCTATACTACTCCTAAAAAATACTGTGGGTATGCTGCACAATAAATTATGTAGTACTAACATAGAGATATCACAAAGCTTATATAATTATGCGCTGCCTCACAGTCCACTATACTTAACAGAACAATGTCAAGTCCCACAGATCCAGACAGTTCAGAAGTTTCTTCTATCCTTGGAGCCGGAAGGCCTCATGCAAAAGAGAGGGGAAAAGAAAGAACAAAAAACTTCATCGCATAGGCTGCCACGGCAAATATCAGTCCTTCACCAACTATGGCCCGTGCACAATTCTATTGCGTATCACCACTCGTCGTGCAAAACCACCACCCTTGTGGAGCCTGGCAGCGATTCCTCACCTGCTACGGCGCGGGTGTTGCCCACGCCGCAAACAGCTGCACCGCCGTCCCTCCCACTGGATAACAACAGCAGCACCTACCTCTCTGACTCCTTCTCCTCCAACGCATCTCAAAGCTGTACCTCATCCGGAAACGCTAACCCAGCAGCAGTAGGATCGTGGAAGCAGTGCAGCACAGCTGTTGGCATGCGTCAGCAAGCATTGCTGAAGCTGATCTGCCTTGGGGATAAGCAGCACACAGGGGAGGAAATTTGGAAGGGAATAAAGGAACAGACGGATTTGTGGCTGGCACCGCTGGACTTGAAACCGGGCATGGTTGTGTGTGATAATGGGAGTAATCTCATTCGCGCTTTAAGGTTGGCTAAGCTGACACACATCCCTTGCCTGGCGCACGTGATGAACCTAGTAGTTCAGCGGTTCCTGAGGACATACCCAGGCGTGGCCGATCTTCTGTTGAAGGTGCGTCGAGTGGCCAAACATTGTAGAAATTCCAGTACTGCTTCGGGGGCACTCGCCAAGATGCAGGAGCGCTTCAATCTCCCCCACCATCGCTTGCTGTGTGATGTCCCTACGCGCTGGAATTCTACGCTGCACATGCTAGCACGCTTTTGCGAGCAGAAGAGTGCAGTGGTCCAGTACATGACGGCGCAGTACCGAGGCGCATCCGGACAGCTGCCAAGCTTCTGTGGATCCGATTGGGCCAACATGTTGGACCTCTGCCAAGTCCTCCAAAATTTTGAGCAATCCACGTTGCTTGTGAGCAGTGACAACTCTTCAGTCAGCATTACCATACCACTGCTGTGTTTACTGAGGAGGTCAATGTTGAAAATCAAGGAAACAGCTGTCATGATGCAACTGGGGGAATCTGAAGGAGAAAACGATCAGCGTGATGGTACCAACATCAGGCCATCCGCCTCAGGGAACGCTGGCCCCAGCAGCTATGACGAAGAAGAGGAGGAGGAACAGCTGGAGTTGGAGCAGGAATTTCATGCCACTACTGACAAGGGCCAGAGCGGTGCACGTTGGACTTCCACAATTCAACGCGAATGGTCAGCAGAAGCAGACCAGGAGGAAGGTGACGACTATGATGCATCACAACAACTATCACAACGCTCACAAGAGGATGATGAGGATTCTGGTAGGACTCTGGCACACATGGCTCAATTCATGCTAGACTGCATTGAACGTGACCCACGCATTGTGCGCATTCTGGACAACACCAATTACTGGGTTTATACCCTTCTGGATCCACGGTACAAACACAATGTTCCAAAACTGCTTGAAGAAAGAGTCAGACAGGTCAAAATGGAAGAATACCAGCAGGCCCTTGTGGAGACTTTAGAGAGGAGATTGACATCCTCCCCCTCCTCTAGCCAGTTGTACGCAGACAGACTGACTTCCACAAACCCAGGACGACCAGGAGGGCAGCAAACAACGCAAGCCGCAGCTAGTACCCAAAAGGGAACGGTATCGGCAGTGTCCTTGGAGTGGGAAAATTTTCTGACACCCATGCAGCAGCAGCCCACTGAACAGCAAGCGTGCCGATCCACCTCCAACACCGATCGCCTGGAGAAGATGGTCAAGGACTACATGTCAGATGACGTAGCTGTGTCGAACAATCCATCTGCACCCTTCAACTATTGGGTATCGAAGCTAGACACCTGGCACGAACTGGCAATGTACGCAATAGAGGTGCTGGCTTGCCCGGCAGCCAGCGTTATGTCGGAACGCTGTTTCAGTGCTGCCGGAGGCATCGTCACAGATCGGCGTATCCGCCTCTCTACAGAAAATGCAGACCGTCTGACTCAAATTAAAATGAATCAATCCTGGATTGGAAATGACTACGCAACACTCCAGGACCCCAACCAAGTAACATGACCAATCAACATCTGGGATGGTGTAGCGTTTCCGGTCCCTGTTTATTGAACCTCTCATCTGTATTACATTTATGACTGCATGGCGGCAAAAAGCATTGCTGCTATATCCGCACGCTTTTTGTCCTCATGCAAGGCCTGGGTTGTTGTGTCTCAAAAACCGTGGCCTTCTCCTCCTGCGCCTGCTCCTGTTCCATCACGTCTGCTGCTGCTGGGTTAGCGTTGCCGCGTGGTCCCTGTTTATTGAACCACTTATCTTTATTACATTTATGACTGCATGGCGGTACAAAGCATGCTATCCGCATGCTTCTTGCCCTCATGCAAGGCCTGGGTTGTTGTGTCTCACAAAGCGTGGCCTTCTCCTCCTGCGCCTCCTCCTGTTCCATCACGTCTGCTGCTGCTGGGTTAGCGTTGCCGCGTGGTCCCTGTTTATTGAACCACTTATCTTTATTACATTTATGACTGCATGGCGGTACAAAGCATGCTATCCGCACGCTTCTTGCCCTCATGCAAGGCCGGGGTTGTTGTGTCTCACAAAGCGTGGCCTTCTCCTCCTGCGCCTCCTCCTGTTCCATCACGTCTGCTGCTGCTGGGTTAGCGTTGCCGCGTGGTCCCTGTTTATTGAACCACTTATCTTTATTACATTTATGACTGCATGGCGGTAAAAAGCATGCTATCCGCACGCTTTTTGTCCTCATGCAAGGCCTGGGTTGTTGTGTCTCACAAAGCGTGGCCTTCTCCTCCTGCGCCTCCTCCTGTTCCATCACGTGTGCTGCTGCTGCTGCTGGGTTAGCGTTGCTGGTCCCTGTTTATGGAACCTCTTATCTTTATTACATTTATGACTGCATGGCGGTACAAAGCATGCTATCCGCACGCTTCTTGCCCTCATGCAAGGCCGGGGTTGTTGTGTCTCACAAAGCGTGGCCTTCTCCTCCTGCACCTCCTTCTGTTCCATCACGTGTGCTGCTGCTGGGTTAGCGTTACCGGTCCCTTTTCCTGGAACCTCTTATATGTATTACATTTATGACTGCATGCCGACAAAAAAACATGTTACCTGTGCAAAGAAAACAGACATTTCCCGCATTTAAAAGACAGTTTTCCCTTTGAAACTTTAAAATCGATTTTCAAAAAAACTATAAGCTCTTTTTGCTAATTTTTTTTCCTCTTGTACCCACTCCCAAGGTGCACATACCCTGTAAATTTGGGGTATGTAGCATGTAAGGAGGCTTTACAAACCACAAATGTTCGGGTCCCCATTGACTTCCATTATGTTCGGAGTTCGGGTCGAACACCCGAACATCGCGGCCATGTTCGGCCTGTTCGGCCCGAACCCGAACATCTAGATGTTCGCCCAACACTATGTATGGTGACAATATTTTATTTGGAAATAAAGGTGCATTTTTCAGTTTTACATCAATCACTAATTTTTAGCCATAATTTAATAATAATATGACCTCTTGACATACATATTAAAACATTTTTATTCCCTAAAGTCAGTAGGTGTAATTTTACTATTTGACCACAAGATGTCCCCGCTGAGTACTTCCTTTTCACGTACAATAAGTACGCTATACGAAGTAATGTGTTGCTACTTTATAACCAGGGAAGTGACGCAGGCATCAATGGATGCCTTCAATCACGGTGGCCTAGAGGCGAGATTAATGAATAGGAACTGGCAGCTCTATTTAAGAATGAACACTGTTTTTGAACTAAAATAGTGTTCATTCTCAGCGGACATGTACGGATTGGCTCACAGGACTTTTGTCCCCTGCAACCAATCCCCCCTGTTGCCGGCAACATCGCAATTGTGTGCATTTGCCTGCACGATCATGCGCACAGCCCCCCAAGCTGCAGGGACCCTATCGTATCACTGCAATTATCATTAGTTAGCACATTATTACCGAATAGTAAAAGTTCCAAGCATGAATTACAGTGACACAGTAACTATTCCCTGAACACGGTGACTATTCCCAGCATGAAGGCAGCTCTCTCTTCCTTCCTTCGTCCATACACCCCTCCCCTACCCAAGCGTGCAGTCAGTGTGGAAGTACAGCAAGCAGCATCTCTTACCAAAGGTGCAGCTGCCTAGGACTCCACACTCTGTCTGCTTCCTGTTACAGCACGGCACCTCCTCCCTGACATTACATCATGTGCCTGCCACGTCACAAGGAGTAAAACCATGGCAATTGAGGTCAGTTCAGGAGACAGGACTAAGGGCGGCAATGCTGCAAAATAAGATGATATATATATACGGACAATGTTCCCCTGCCTGCTGCTGCCTGTCTCCTACCATCACGATGCGGCTATATTACTCCACGGCGGGGGCCGGTCAGATTGAATTTTAAAAGGGGCAATGGGGAAGCCTGGGGGCCTCTTCAGACCCTGGGGCCCTAGGACAATTGCCCCCCTTGCCTTTATTGTAGCGCCGGCCCTGTCCATTTCTACACACATTTTGCTAGGGGCTTTACAGTTTTTCTAAATAATTCATGCCGACCACGAGAGATGGATTAAGATGTAACATTAATAATAACATGTTACTAATAACTAATAACATTAGCTTACACCTTTTTAGGCTAGGTTCACAGTGAGACGTTATTGGCCTGTGTTATAGACTAACCAGCAAGCTCATGGTGAACCAGAACTCATTGGAGGGGCTACAATGGTCCTAAAAGCTCCCTTACTAAAATGCTATGGAAAGCAAATGTTTTAAGAAAGCTAACTTTTGTTTTCCTGTGTTATAAAGCCCTCTAATGCAGTTTACCACACTACAATGTTAAGTCTATGCGAAATTCACGTTGTAAATGTTGCATTATGGTATCGCACTGCTGCAGTGCATTGCCTCCAAACGCACACGTTAACAGATATGGGGAAGCATACTTTTTATTATCTGTGTGCTTCACTGTACCTAGTGTATGCGACGTTGCGTTGTGACTTTAACACCCCACTGAGAACCCAGCCTTACTCTACAACATATACATTTCCTAACTTCTTTACAATATTTTAGAGTATTTGCGATCCTGCTACATTTATTTTGGTGTATGTTTGCAAATTGCATTTCACGCAAGTTGTGTTTTTACATTTAAGTGTTTAAGTTTCCGCTCTGCTTCCGTAATAGCACACACATAATTTACACCAATGAATATCAAACTAAACAGATCTGCACTTTTAGCCATCAGCTAAATGATTTTAAAGATTATCCTGAGTTCTTTGCCTATTTCTGTTCCAATTTTGTGAATTAATAAAATGTCTTTCAAATAACATGTACGCTAATAAGGGGTGTTTATAGAGCACAGCTTCCATTTAATCTCCAATTTTTGCCCGCTGTTATCTTTCAAAATATACAGCTCTCTAATGGAGCCGTATAAATTTCCAGCGCGTTTGTGGTGTGCCGTCTGTGTGGCTGAATAGGAATTGTTAAAACATCATTTTAACTGAAAAAGCTCTGCAGGAAGAAAAGTATAACAGTGTTGTGAATACCTCATTTGTTGACTTACAAATATTTTTCCTTTTTAAAGTGGCAGTGTACTCATATTTACCTGAAGTGTATGTACTTATATGTACATGAAGTGACGCAATGAGATAAATACAAGTTCATTAAATATTAGTCCGACTGAGAAATTGTCTTTGTTTTCCTGCATATCGAGTTTTAAAAAATAAACTAGTGCTGCTATCTATGTAAATGATAAAGTGTAGAGAAACCGAGAGCCCAATATAGTGTAGTATGTTAAGCATAAATGAAGTAAAGGTTATCGTGAGAAAATTATACTCACAAACGTGGGTTACCACAAAGGCAACCACTGTATAGGCAGGTGAGGGGATTAGACCTGTCCTCACTCAGGGATAAGAAGTCGCTCTCTGTAGATGCGAAAGGGGGTAGATCACCCCTCCACCAGGGGTGGACACGGTATAGCAGTAGGAGAACAGAGGCGCCAGCAGGATAAAAGCGGATAAAAACTTTAAAATTTGCGGATAAAAACTTTAAAATTTGCTGGGAGGAAGCGGTGGACTTACCTCCATAAAGCAGACACGAAAGACTGTCTGAATAGTAGCAATCACATTTATTAACTAGTACCCCAAAACAGTGCAACGCGTTTCGCAGGCCCAGCCCGCTTCATCAGGCAATAAACATGGGGACAAGACAGAATTTCAGCAATAGCAGGTGTAGCGCCTCAGTCACTGAGGCGCTACACCTGCTATTGCTGAAATTCTGTCTTGAAAGAAAGAATCAATTACTTTTACTTATTTTTAAGTAAATTGTACTTTGGCTGCATTTTTTTTGCCACAAGACACTATTCCAGTTTCATTTTTTTTTTACATTTCTTTTACTATGATTATTATGAATGAGCATGGCCCCTGATCGGGGTCATGTCCATTCATTCCAGGCACTTCAATTGGCTCTGGGAACACGTTCCCCTTCACCAATCACTGCTATTTAAATTCCGGTGTGAATTCCATGCTCACCTGCCGTAGCTACACTGGACGTGAATACCCGTCCAGATAGAGCAGCGCGGCTCCTATCTGGAAAATAATAGCCATCCACATAGAATTACTAGTTAATTGGCTTTTTTTCTGAATTGGAAAAATATCTATGGAATGTATTAAATTGTGAGCCATCTGAGGGATAGCTAGTTACAAGACCATATACTCTGTAAAGCACCGAGGAAGATGAGGCATAAGCTGTAAACATATACTGTAAATACTAACACTTTTCATCAATAGGGATGGTCAGAAATGTTGATTTCCAATTCCGCAGAATTTCCGATTTCCCCCAATGCCGATTACCGATTGCACAGATTTCCGATCGGTTTTCGAATTCCGAGTAGTGTTTTTTTTTGTCATTTTTTGCATTCTCTGATTGGTCCAATGCTTCCGAGTTCTGTGACTGGGCTAAAATTACTGAGTTGTGGTAATGTGTATTTCTACAGAAAACCGATTTCTGAGTTCCATTTTCCAATTTCCGAGTTCCGATCGGAAATTCAGATTTCTGATCGGAAATTTGGAAATTTCGATTCTGCGAAATCCGAATCATTAACACTTTTGTGTTTATATGTGATAAAGAATGTTGGTTATTTCACTATTCTTTGTATACACCTATTTAACTATTGTATGTAGTAGCAACAGAATTTCTGTATCGTGTTAGCCAATACAATTATATAGGTAGAAAAAAAAAAACTTTTGCAAAAGTACTAATACCTTCTAATGGCTAACTGATAGCGTGTGAGGCTTGGTGGCGTATTCTCCACAGTCAGCATGCAACGCATGAGCTGGCGTGGAGGAGGTACACACACTAGCACCAGGAAACAGGCTATCCCTAGTATAGTGGAGGGGAGGACTGACTCCAATAGGAGATTGTGGCGCACAGAGCCAGTGCAGATCTGACAGCCACAAACAATGCTTTCGTTATAACGTCTCAGCGCAAAGTAGCGCTGAGCGCATAAACCAGAACTGAGGAGATCAGGACAGGTAGTCAGAATGAACGCTTGCTAGCTAGCGGCTACTTAGCGACAGCAAGCGTCCAAAACCAGACAGACTGGAATGAGGCAGCCAATGCGATGCGGCGATGGCGTGCCTCACAAAGACAGGACAGGATAGTCAGAAAATAGCAGGATTGAGATAGAAGAACGTAACACAGATAAATATACAATAAGTATGTTTTCCTAGCGTATTACAATTACAGCTATCAATGAAACTATTTGTTACGTCTGACTAACATATGTATATATCGGCAATGAACCGATATATGACATAAGCAGGAACGCTGACTAGGAATGGAGTAACACAGGGAACAGGACTCAGAAGGATTCGCTATCTCTTCGCAGAGATGAACGCAATCCACAAACGGTAACAGAACAGGATTCAGAAGGATTCGTTATCTCTTCGCAGAGATGAACGCAATCCACAAACAGAACCAGGAGCAGGGTAACTACCTCAGCACGGGTGGTCACGGTACGCGCAACCTACCAAAACGTGCTGGAAAGCTGACTAACTGCACACAGGATATAAACAGTTCGTGTACGTATACATCAGCGACACTGATGTATCACGTAACACAAATACAAGGAAAATAATAAACGTGCTGGTATGCATATATATTGGCAATGAACCAATATATGATGCAAAGACCAGCAAAGTATCTTTATAACAAGAAACACGATCGGGGGCTAAAGCGACAGCAAGGCAGGCTTAAGCTGAAGCTATGAAAACCCAAGGAAACCCTGCAGGAAGCAGATCTTTATACTGAGGTCATCCAATGGGAGCAGACATGCAGATTCCCACACAGGTGAATGATAATCAGTCACAAGCTGACAGCAGGGAAAGACAGACAAAGCTATGCAACTTGCATGGAAATAGATCAGAACTGCCTGAGCTGCAGCACTACTTCCAGCAATAGCTGCTGCAGCAGCGATCATTACAGTACCCCCGCCTTTAAAAGTGGATTCCAGACGCTTTTCAAAACTGAAATTTCCAACAAAACAGTCTGACTGATAATTCATGATGACCGGGACAGCCCGGCAAGACCGAATTCCAGAATCAGTCCCCACAAGACTGGACCCATCAGAACCAGAACCTACAGAACCATGCCCATCAGTACTACAAGCCCCAGTGTGACACCCATCAGAACCATGATTTCCAGAAGAAAGCCCTCCGAAACTCCCTGAGCGATACCCACCGCCTTCCAGGAACCGTTCAGAAACGCCAAAGCCTTTGCAATGCCCACCGGTACTGTCTTTACCAACACAAAACCCACTGTTGAACCAGTCCAAGGCACCAGGACAAGTTTTCTCAGAGACCTCCCAGAACACCTTGAAGCTCCAAAGAGATCCCCATAGGTCAGAATGCCCTTTAGGCTCACATGGAGAACTATCAAGAACCCCTATGGAACCTAGGGCAATTCCCGAGTCAGGGCCACAAGGACAAACATCAATATCAGGGCTTTCAGGGACCAGAACCATCTCTGGGCATGCAGGCAGACTGGCAATATCAGAACGTGTTCCCACTAAGGAAGCATCAGAGCACGCTAACACCTTAAACACACTTGGGCATTCTGGCACACAAAGAACATCTGGGCACACTGGCACAAGAGAAACCTCTGGGCATGTCAAGGAACTGTGAGCCTCAGGGTCAGCCAAGACAGGACCAAAACCAGGACTGGCCAAAAAAAAATCATCATGACTAGACTTCGCAACTACTGGATTTTTACACGAGAATGCAGGATCAGACTTAGATGTCGCTGATTCCAGCAAAGTCAGTAACAAATCAGATTCAGGGGCACTAACAAGACAGGACAAATCTTCTGATGTATGCACTGAACCAGATAGGGACTCCACAACTACCTCTGGACTGAACAGAGACTCATCTAATACACTGGATTGGAGCTCATGAGGCGCTGCAGAACAAGTCAGCATTGCAGCAGCCCCCACTGGACTAGGCAAAACTGAGGAATTCCCTGGACAGGAAGGGGACTCTGGAACCTCTGCCACAGCGGCCAGAGAACCAGAATCTTTCAGGATACAGGGCTGGGTTTCAGGAACACACATCAGACCGGACTGAAATTCTGAGATTTCTATTATTTTGACCAGAGAATCAGAATTATCCATGTTACAGGGCAAGACTTCTGAAACATTCAGAGGACAGGGCTGGAGTTCCTCGGCTGTTACAACACTGGAGAGGGACTCAACATCATTGGTTAAATCAGACTGTGTACAGGGCAAGGTATCTGACACACTTGCTGACGAGGACAATATTTCAATGGCTTCTGCTTTGCTGGGCAGAAATCCACCAAGTTTTATTAGAGCAGACTGTAATTCCAAAACAGCTGCTAGACAAGTGAACATTACTGCAACACCAACTGAGGTAAGCAGTGCCTCAGCCTCCTCTGCTAGAGGGTTTAAAGTATCCAAAATACTGGGTGAAGCATAAGACTCCGCGACCACAGCCCCACTGGACAGGATCACTGAACAGTCCATATTGCAGGGCAAAACCATGGAAGCACCTGCTGGACAGCACAACGATTCTGTGACCTGAGTTTCACTGGAGAGATCCACTGCACAATTCACGGTACAGGGCAAATGTATTGGAAAATTTTCTGAACAAGGTAATAATTCTGCGATTTCAGGTTCACATAGCAGATGCTCTGAGCCATTCACGAAACTAGAGCGAGGTGCAGAAACAGGAAGATCAAGACACAATGTTTGCGCATCTGCCGGATCAGACAGGAGTTGAACTTTATTAACACAGGTAATTTCTGCAGAAGTGTTTGCAGAGACAGACAAGATTTTTCTGGTGTCTGTTTCACCAAACAAAGAGTCATGAGTACTGGCTAGGCTGGACTCGGAAGTCAGCAGGACCCCTGGACTCTCCGCTGAGAAATTTGCGCAGGGCAAGGTTAAGAATGTATCAGTGGCTTCTGTTTTACTGGGAAGCAACACTGAGTCATCCATGGTACAGGGTGGAATTGCAGGAACCTCAATTTCACACAAAAAGAGCTCCGAATCACCTGCTGAATCAGCCAAAGGTGCTGAAGCAGGCGGGTCAGAACGCCAAATTTGCGAATTCGGAGTCACAAAAAAATCATCCAAAATCAGTTCCCACACATCAATCAATGGAGCCACAAAGTCATACTCACACACACCAGTTTTTATTAGGTTATAGGCAGACTTAATGCATGCATTCAATACCAATTCACTTTTTGCACTGTAAAATTGACAAAATGAACTTGAATCATTCTTCCATTCATTGACCAGAGCTTCCATCTCTCCTTTCTCAAATGGAGGATTCCAAGCATACTTAACAGGCAGATCATGGTTTGCAGATATGATTGTGGCAGGCACATGTATAGGGTTAATTAGCAGGTGATTGGCAGATTCCTTATTCTTAAGAATCTCCAATACCTGTAGCAATTGTTGAACTGTAGTGTATGCAAACTTCCCTTGGTTCACAAATAAGTTGATTTGTTCAATACTCTGTAATATCTCATCATAATCATACTCAGATAATTCTTTTAAACAAAAATCTTTATTTTCCCTAGCCAGGGAGGAAAGTTCATTAGTAGTTTCATAAGTCCATTTAACTCCCCTGAAAGACAATTGCATTTCATTATCTGTTAATGGCAGAATCTCATTATAGGTCTCAGTCGCTAAGGATAACGATTCTGCAGATTGGACACGTTTCTTAGAACGTTTGCGTTTTGCCTTTGACCTTGCGGTTTTTGGTGATTTATTCAAAGCTGCAGGAAAATTATCAGTAACACTTTCTGCTTGCTGCTCATTCTTGCAAGCAATTGAAGGAGCAGCTGATTGGCCTGCTGCCAGGAGTTCATTAAGAGGAAAAGGCAATGGATCAATGCGCAACCAGTTATGGATCACAAACGCTAGAAATTCCAGTGGTCTCTCTTTCAAATCGGAATGATTGAGAACATCAAATGCCCACTGGAATAATTCCCCTTTAAACAAAATATAACTTAGTTGGAGTGCCCAGGTTGAAACAGGAGTCGCTTGGAGATCAGGATTGGTCAGGAACCTGGCACATTCAGAGAAAAACTCATTTTCTGTTTCAGAGCTAAGTTCTTCAAATTTCTTAAAGGAACAGGAACCATAATTAACAGTGTCATACTTTCTGGGAATCCCCCCCACAATGGGGATTGGTAATGGGGTTTTCATAATGTGAGGCTTGGTGGTGTATTCTCCACAGTCAGCATGCAACGCATGAGCTGGCGTGGAGGAGGTACACACACTAGCACCAGGAAACAGGCTATCCCTAGTATAGTGGAGGGGAGGACTGACTCCAATAGGAGATTGTGGCGCACAGAGCCAGTGCAGATCTGACAGCCACAAACAATGCTTTCGTTATAACGTCTCAGCGCAAAGTAGCGCTGAGCGCATAAACCAGAACTGAGGAGATCAGGACAGGTAGTCAGAATGAACGCTTGCTAGCTAGCGGCTACTTAGCGACAGCAAGCGTCCAAAACCAGACAGACTGGAATGAGGCAGCCAATGCGATGCGGCGATGGCGTGCCTCACAAAGACAGGACAGGATAGTCAGAAAATAGCAGGATTGAGATAGAAGAACGTAACACAGATAAATATACAATAAGTATGTTTTCCTAGCGTATTACAATTACAGCTATCAATGAAACTATTTGTTACGTCTGACTAACATATGTATATATCGGCAATGAACCGATATATGACATAAGCAGGAACGCTGACTAGGAATGGAGTAACACAGGGAACAGGACTCAGAAGGATTCGCTATCTCTTCGCAGAGATGAACGCAATCCACAAACGGTAACAGAACAGGATTCAGAAGGATTCGTTATCTCTTCGCAGAGATGAACGCAATCCACAAACAGAACCAGGAGCAGGGTAACTACCTCAGCACGGGTGGTCACGGTACGCGCAACCTACCAAAACGTGCTGGAAAGCTGACTAACTGCACACAGGATATAAACAGTTCGTGTACGTATACATCAGCGACACTGATGTATCACGTAACACAAATACAAGGAAAATAATAAACGTGCTGGTATGCATATATATTGGCAATGAACCAATATATGATGCAAAGACCAGCAAAGTATCTTTATAACAAGAAACACGATCGGGGGCTAAAGCGACAGCAAGGCAGGCTTAAGCTGAAGCTATGAAAACCCAAGGAAACCCTGCAGGAAGCAGATCTTTATACTGAGGTCATCCAATGGGAGCAGACATGCAGATTCCCACACAGGTGAATGATAATCAGTCACAAGCTGACAGCAGGGAAAGACAGACAAAGCTATGCAACTTGCATGGAAATAGATCAGAACTGCCTGAGCTGCAGCACTACTTCCAGCAATAGCTGCTGCAGCAGCGATCATTACATAGCGTATGGTATGCTTTTAGAGAATCTTCATCTTTACTGTTTACCTGCATCAATGTTATACTTCACCTAACATCTGGAAATATACCTGAAGAAGGGCACAGGTTCTCTGAAAGCTTGCGTAGCTAAACTTTATCAGTTAGCTTAGGCCTGGGCAAAATTTAAACAGCTGTGGACCACATTCTCTTTTTTTCTCTCCCTCCCTGCAAAGTTGCGAGCAGGCGATAAGAAGAGGGTAAAGTCACCTAATCGCCGCTTCCAGTGTCGGGTCTCCATAATACATGCGCTGGCACATTCTGATAGCATGTCACATAACGATGCTGTGGCCATGGAGACCCAATGCTGAAAGTGGTGATTAGGTGAGTTAACCCTCTTATTATTGACTGTTCTCAACTCTGCTGGGAGGTAGGGAGGAAGGAGAGGAACACAGCAGTGGGCTGCATTCACAGCACATGCGGTCGTAGTTTGCACAGCACTCAGTTAGCTATTAAAAGATTTTATTTTTTGAACTTTTTTGTTTCAATCTATACTATTGTATATAAAATGTACTGTATATTGCACCTGGATCTATTTTCCCGTTTGTTGTTGTGTTCAGTAGTTAGGGAGGCAAAATAACTGGAACTAAGTTTATGTACATGCTTGAGCAGAATTTTCCTCTGTGTCCTCCTAACCAGCAGAAAACAGGAAACAACGAATGACATCAGTACAGATAATCTTATGCAGTCATCACTGCGCCATCTACAGGCCAGGAGTATGAACAACACAAGTGTCCCTCAGTTTAATCAGCAGTAATGAGAAAAAAAAAATCCCCAAACACATGCAGTATTATTGCCTCAAGAAATTAAAGAAAATGATATCCTAAATGGCAAAAGCCACTGATCAATGAGCTGGCAGCTATACAATTAGTCAGCAACCAGCAATTAGCAAGCTCTGATTGGTTCAATTTAAGTGGTCAGCTCGGAGTAGATTTGGAAGTTCTTAGTAAGGTATGAAACATTGGAAAGACGGGATACACTGTGCAGCTGTTCCAATACACACACTGGACAGCATTACAAATCTTCTGGCCTGCCCCACTTGACATTTCATATATATTGTATTTCAAGTGTGTATTTAGCTGTTTGCCTGAAGTTAAGCTTTAGAGGAAAATCATACTTCAATGCAACAATGACATTATATTTTATCTCAGTTTTTATGGTATTCTCTTCCCATTTTTCAATGGTTATGTTCTCTCATGCAATATCTGACTATCACATCCCATTCTCTGGCTAAGCAACTGTGAAAGATTCCCCTTTTTTACCTTTCAAAAGATTACTCTAGCATCATCCATGTCTTTTTCAATGTGTATCTCAAATGGCAATCTGAATGCTGAATTTCCAAAGAAATATCAGAGCTGTAAATGGAACAGTGTGTATTGTTGGGGGATGAACGTGCTTTACAGCCTTTGGTGTTTCTGCCTCCATTGTCATCTGCCAATCTACAGCATTTGTCGGATGCGAAGGCGTGAGGATTCTAAAGCCTTATGACAGTTCCAGTCAACAATTAGGCCGTTAACAGAGTTCAGAATAGAGCTAAACTGCCTGGATTCATTCTGACATGTGTTTATTCTGGTAGATCTCTGATAGCCACTGGAATGGAAAGCTGGCAGGCTACCAATATTTCAGTTTTGGATGCCCCGATAAGAATAGGTAGCTATTAATAATTTCAGGGTTAGGAAAGTAATTTTGGTGTTAAAGCTACCTAAGCCAAGCAGGCACAAAGGTATGTTCATGTTTGCTTCACACACCTCTGTCTGTGTTACGTTTCTCTCTGTGTCCCCTCCTGGTCCCCGTATTCACTCATTGATAAATCTGACTTTTGCGCAAGTCAAATTTTCAGACAGGAAGAGGCAGTCTTTCTGTGATGATCCCACCTATCACCCTTCCATTCCCTTCACTTTCCCACCCTACCCTTTCTTCTTAAGAGGAGGGAATGGAAGGGTGATAGGAGGGAACATCACACTTGCCTCTTCCTGTTGGAACATTGACTTTAACTAAAAGTCCAATTTTTCAAGGAGTTATTATGAAGACTGGGTGTAATGAGAAGAGGAATGGACAATGCACAGAGGTATGTGGATCCAGAATAAACATACCGCTGTGCTTACCTTAGGGAGCTTTGCCTCAGGTCAGGTATCCTTTAAGGTACGATAGGGTTTTATTTAAATATTTCAGGGTTATATGTTAGTTCTTGTTTTGTGTTAATGATAAAGAATCCAAAAGATGAGTGTTAACATTTATTAAGGTTAAGGTGTTGTTTAAGTATAGGTGAAATCTTGGCTATCATTAGGCATTTGAAAGGAAACAGGTTTAGTTTGCATGCAAGATTAAAAAGGAACCATAATGATAGCTAGGAGAACATTATACATTATTCAGGATACAAATCTTTCAGTAAGTCAGACTCTGACTGTCTTTGCACCTAACGCCAACTTCTATTTTGATTTTCGACTTTCATATAATCCTGCATGGCCTTTCTCTTGTATAATAACAATAGTGTGCCAACACAGCGTAAAACTGTATATTAAAAAGAAAAAATTACAATCAATCAATGTACTTACATAGCATAATTCAGCTAACGGCACAAAGAGTAACTATGCATGAATTCCCCACATTTGCTGGCCTTGGATGGCATGCATGCCCATCCAGTCTCACTCCACCACTCATATTTTCTGATCCGCCACCCTTGTGCACCACCAATATGTTTTCAATTAATGTTTTCAGCATATAGACTTAACTCCAACATGTACAGTATCTCTAAATTTGTTGCAGTTAGATTTGAAAATCGTGTTTGACACCTAAATTGCTGAAACTAAAAACACTTCCTGGTAGATTGGCAATGGATTGAAGTCTGAAGTTGGCCACAGTTTCAGCCATCTTGAAGATTTCAGTAGATGAGGTTTGGATTGGGAGCTAGATTAAAGCTGAAATACCATCCTTGAAGATACTGAAGGTGGACTGGGTAGCAGGCAGCAAGGAAGCTAAAGTAAAGATGACAAAAAGCAATCATTTGAGTTTAAGATAGGTGCCCAAAGGGGGGTTAATATTAGATGGTGGAGTATGTTGAGGTTAATATTATTAGGGAACAAGGTTAGGCGGTAAAGAGGTTGGGGAAGTTTATGTTATCAGTTAGAATAGAAGTTTAGTATTTGGAGTCAATAAGGAGGGTTAGAATTATGAAATAGGTTAGGGGAGGTTAGTTTTACCAGTTAGGGTTATACATCAGAAAAGGAATACTGTTAAGTGGGGAAGGTTATTGCTAGAAATTAGAAAGGAGGTTTTATCTGGACGACATTTAGTTTAGGTCAATTAAGCTAGGATCAAAGTCTGGCATAACATACAATTAAATCCTTTCTCTTATCTCCTTATTGCCCATATAATTATCCTTCTTCCTTCTTGCGTATAGCCTATAGGTAATGTCATCTTTGTGAAACATACAATATACTAGGCTATAAATTCAAGGACAGCTTCACCAGGCTGTGAGGGGGAGCATTCTACAATTCTAATTGGTGCACCTGTCAAAAAATCAGTCAATCAGATAACCTTTCTAATTTTTTTACTTTTTAGACAGAAGTATTTATTCTCTTCCCTGTACATTAAAGTGGAGATGCAGGAAATGCAACAACATACATTTTAACCATTTAAATGTTTTTTTATTTTTTTATGTAACACTTCTAAGATTTCATAATGATCTGGCAAGTACATGGAAGCAGAAAACCTTTTATTAGAATTATTTTTAAAAGTTAGAGTAAGTGTTTGGAGTTTGGTTAGGTAAGCGTTAAGGTCCACATAATTTTTTTTTTTTTTAACAGAGAGAGCTATAGCAAAACCTTGTGTAAAATATGCTAGCTAAAACGTAAGTTTTAATGTACCGTATCATATAAAGCAAACGCATCGAGGATCTAAATAATGAATGAATCTGAATACAAAAGGTAATAAAGTGACTGAAAACAAACAGCTGAATGCGGTTGAGGGTCTAATGTTGCTAAGCTATGGTATGGGACTCAAAATTGGGTATTAAACCCTCTAAAAAGCCTTTTTATGCACTAAAACTGCCTAACATGTATTATTATTATTTATTATTTAGATAGCAATAGCATTGGCATCTTTCACAGCACTTTACAGAGTATATATATATTGTCTTGTCCCTATCTGTCCCTCAGATGAGCTCACACAATCTAACCCCTACTATAGTGATATGTCCATTGTAGTCTAGGGCCACTTTTTATGGGGAAAGCCAATGAACTTATCTTTATGCCTTTAGGGTATGAGAGGAAACCCATGCAGACACAGGGAGAACATACAAACTCTGTGCAGATAGTTCCGTGGCTGGGATTCAAATCAAGGACTCAACACTGCAAGGCAAGACAGACAAATCAAGCGAACATGTTTTGCCTCCTTGCTTTGGGTGCTTTGTCAGAGATGCTTAAAGGACTTCCGAGGCCAAAATCCGGCCCCCAAATGTAAAAAAAGTTATCTACCTGTATGACTTTCTAAGGCACGGAGGACGCCGTGCGCGGCCTCCGTGCCGTTCCGCCGGGTCCCCGCCTCTCAATACGACCCTGAATGGCTCCCGACCCCACGGCCAGGGTCGGGCTCTGCTGCCTGTATAAAGATGGCCGCCGACCCTGGCCGCGGCTGCGCACTCCGCATGGCCGCTACTGCGGCTGCGCAGCACTAGGGCCAACCCCCCGATCCACGCAACAGGCTGTTTCCTGTAGCGTGGATCGGGGGGTTGGCCCTAGTGCTGCGCAGCCGCAGTAGCGGCCATGCGGAGTGCGCAGCCGCGGCCAGGGTCGGCGGCCATCTTTATACAGGCAGCAGAGCCCGACCCTGGCCGTGGGGTCGGGAGCCATTCGGGGTCGTATTGAGAGGCGGGGACCCGGCAGAACGGCACGGAGGGCGCGGACGGCGTCCTCCGTGCCTTAGAAAGTCATACAGGTAGATAACTTTTTTTACATTTGGGGGCCGGATTTTGGCCTCGCAAGTCCTTTAAAGGACTTACGAGGTCAAATGGTAAAAAAAGTCAAATACCTGTATGCTAATTTAGGCACGGAGGACGCCGTCCGCGCCCTCCGTGCCATTCCGCCGGGTCCCCTGCGTTCAATAGCACCCCGGCCGGCTCCCGACCGCTCGGCCCGGGTCGGGCTCTCTTGGCTGCACAAAAATGGCCGCATGAGCCGCCCGTGGCTGCGCAGTCCGCTTAGCCGCGAGTGCGGCTGCGCAGCTCTAGGGCCAACCCCCAGATCCACGCTACAAGTTGCCTTTACCTGTGCATACAATGAGGCTACTATTGTATACGTTCACAAATGAACCTCATATAGTCTTCTTTCTTCTGGTTTTGAGTGATACTGGCAACAGCCAACATTAGATCTTGGTACTAACTTTGGAGGACTATTCAGATGTGCAAGGGACATCAGGTTTCAAAGACTAGCCCCAATATCCAAAAACTTGCCATCCTATTGTGACCTCTCTGTATCAGAACACCAAAATCAATACCAAATTAGCATTACCCATAACCATCTTGCTCCTTTGACAAATACAAATCTTAACCAGTTTCGTTTTGCTTCCACCACAATAGCCCAACTCAGTAACCTGAGCTATAGGGAAGCAGCTCTTTTAGTCTCTGTCTTGAGGCTGACTACAATATGCCAATGCTTAGATTCTATGTACAGCATTTGACCCTTACGAGGTCAAATGGTAAAAAAAAGTCAAATACCTGTATGCTAATTTAAAGAGACTCCGTAACAAAAATTGCATCCTGTTTTTTATCATCCTACAAGTTCCAAAAGCTATTCTAATGTGTTCTGGCTTACTGCAGCACTTTCTGCTATCACAGTCTCTGTAATAAATCAATGTATCTTTCCCCTGTCAGACTTGTCAGCCTGTGTCTGGAAGGCTGCCAAGTTCTTCAGTGTTGTGGTTCTGCTATGAACTCCCCCTTCCAGGCCCCTCTATGCACACTGCCTGTGTATTATTTAGATTAGGGCAGCTTCTCTCTTCTCTCTTATCTTTTACAAGCTGGATAAATCATCCTCTGAGCTGGCTGGGCTTTCACATACTGAGGAAATTCAGACAAGGGCACAGCTGTTTGCAGGAAGAAAAGAGCAGCCTGAAACTTCAGTGCATGAGAGATGCAGGGGGAAAGAAAAACACAAATGATCTCTTGAGATTCAAAAGGAAGGGTGTATACAGCCTGCTTGTGTATGGATGTATTTTCTATGTGTGGACATACTGTACATCAACCTACTTCCTGTTTTGGTGGCCATTTTGTTTGTTTATAAACAAACTTTTTAAAACTGTTTTTATCCACTTTTAATGCGGCGGGGAGCGGCGAAATTGTGACAGAGGGTAATAGGAGATGTCCCCTAACGCACTGGTATGTTTACTTTTGTGCGATTTTAACAATACAGATTCTCTTTAAGGCACGGAGGACACCGACCGCACCCTCCGTGCCATTCCGCCGGGTCCCCTGCGCTCAATAGCCCCCCGGCCGGCTCCCGACCACTCGGCACGGGTTGGGCTCTCTTGGCTGCACAAAGATGGCCGCATGAGCCGGCCGCGGCTGCGCAGTCCGCTTAGCCGCGAGTGAGAGTATGAGGTTCATTTGTGAACGTATACAATAGTAGCCTCAATGTATGCACAGGTAAAGGAGTTTTTTTTAATAAACGCCAGAATAAAAATATATATTAAGTAATGTCCTGCATCACATGAGCCATAGCATTTACAGTAACTCCTTCACTGCTGGCATTCTGTCTGACAGCTGCAGCTCAGAGGGTTACCCAGACAATACAGCTACAACACACTTCTGATTTGTCGGGGAAGTCTTTCCATGCTAATCTCTGTTCTCAGAAAACAAATAGCAGTGAGATGGCAAGCTCAACATTCCCCAGCAAGTACCTAACCTGATGAAGAGCTGATAATTGCTCGGGTCTCATTAGAGGCAGATGGTCCAGCAGACTAATGTATGAGATGTAATGGCACACACTTTAAACAATAAGACATGACAGAGCATCTGTTATGTGAAGCTACCGCGGCACTAGTAATAATTAATGGGAGTGGAAAACTATTTATAGGAAAGCCAGCAATAACAACATTAGAAAAAGAGGTGACATAGACGTCACACTGAAACAATAATGGCTGCTTGTTTACCTAGGAAATTACCATTCATTGTTAAGTTTGTGGGAGGAATGTTGCAGTGTCGTTACTGACAGCATTAGAAAACTGCTAAACAGCTAAATAAAAGACCAAACATGTGATCTAGTATCAATTTTAGCTTCTAAAAGGCGTGTAAAGCAATGTAATTACTTCAGTGATTTCCCTGCTTCTCAGGGCTACAGAATAAATAAGGATAGAGACACCCAAAGAGCCCAATAACAGAACTTGAAAGAAATGGACCAATCAGAAAATGCTGATTTTTTTTCGGCAGAAATCGGATTATGGCTATAATTTTAAGCCAATCAGAAAACACTAAATTTTTCCATGGAAATCAGCACGGTAATTTTAGGCCAATCTGAAGACTTTGTAAATATTAGGCCAATCATAGAATGCAGAATGTTTCAACGGAAATCAGATTACTGCAGTCATTTTAGGCCAATAAGAAAACTTCAGGAGTATCACGCCAATCAGTGAATGCAGAAGTTTACCTCGATTGCCAATCGGAAATGCGGTTTCCACATAATAGTGTACATCCGCAAAAAATAGCGTATTCTGCATTTATTTATTTTTTTATTTTAACAATGAACTAGCTTTATTAACAAAACAAAAAAGACATTCTGCGCAATTCAGAAAATCAATCATGACACTTTTTGGTAAGTGAAAATTTCCGATTGGCATTTCCGACCATCCCTAATAATAGAAAGATAGATAAATAGATAAATTGTAGATAGGTAGATAAGCAGGTAGAAAACCAGCAGAGGAGTAGTAACAGCCCATAAGGCCCCCCTGCAAAATAGTCCTGAGGCCCCCTGGAATCCAAACTTCTCCCCACCATACCCGATCTCCCTCCGCACACACCTTGCCCCAGTAAACATGCAGCATAACACAGGAACCAGAGTAATATTTACCTGCTGCTGGTCTCCTCTATTTATCACAGCTGCACACTCTCGGCTGCCATTCGCTGGCTCCCAATCATGTGACTTGCATTGGTCATGTGATCAAGAGCCAGCGAATGGCAGCAGAAAGTGTGTGGCTGTGAAGCATGGAGAAGATCCATGGTGCTGGAGCAGGCAAACATTACTCTACTACCTGTGCTAATCTGCACGTGGGTAAGGAGAGGGAGGAGAACTGGGCTCTCCAGTGGTTGCAGGGGTTGCAAGGGCTATTGTTATGCCACTGTAAACCAGATTGATAGATAGATAGGCAGATAGATAGAAGGTTATGGAAGTCCAGTTTTTGTTAACCAAACACTTTTCTTTGATCGCCCACCATAACTTGTTTATGCTAGCATGCGTTCCGAAGATAAACTCCACATAAAATGATAACAGCAGTAATAACAATAAAAGCAAACAGACATTACTGTGTTTTGCCAAGCATACATTGCATAACTTCCCAAACATCTGATTGCTGCAGAAATCTAAACTTTAACAAATTGAAGAGAATCTGCAATAAGCTTGATGGATTTTTTTAAATACCAGCTAATAGTATCACACTAAAGAGGGGGGAAGAAAAAAAAATGTTTTCCTGGTACGACAATAATCATTATTTTCTTCAGACTCCTTTCTTCTCTTTCAAATGCACTAAAGATTTTACCGTCAGGCCTGGTAAGAATTAGAAAAAGAGTTAATTAGTGAGCTTATCGAGTGTCTTTTTAATGAAATACTTGCATGCTGTTCGAAATGAATGAGCTGTTCCGAGATGGGCTGAAAGGCCAGTACAAAGTACAAACAATAAAAAAGAGAGAATCAGATATCGTCAACATTTTTTTCCCACCCTGAAAGGCTAGACCTTAGCAGTACCCGATCTCAGCGTCTCTGCTTTGACAGCTTCAGCTGACAAAAAGCGTACATAAAAATCTTTTGCAAGGCGCTGGGATGTATGCCAGGTGGCTGCGCTGCCTTGAACACCTAAGCACGGGAGAATATGACAGAAAGAAAAAGGCTTGAACTATCTCTCCGCTTTTATGTAACACGGGTGAATTAAAGTCACCACGAAGATGTGAAGATCGCCCCGACTGCAACATGCTAGACAGTACATCCAGTACATAAATCAGACAAGTTCCCTGTTCCTTTCTGCCTAGCGACTGGGACCTGTTGTAAAAGCAGATGGTTGTAAAGACTGTCTCAGTTGCCCGCATTTGTGAATACAGGAATTTCTCCTGTTATACCAGCCTTGCTTTGCAAGAAGCATACAACTAGACAATGGTTTTCCATTGAAAATATAATAATTGCTGTAGCTGTTTTACAATGCAAGATGGGAGGAGGTGCCCCAATTGTGATACAATGTGTAGCAAGTGGAGTTAAGTAATAGGAAGTCTTACCTTGTGATAAGAGGTTAAGATTTTTATTGTTAGACACCATTAAAAAGACAACACGTTTCCCGGGACCTGCCCACTTCCTCAGGTCAAAACGAGAACGTGTCTGAGCTGTGTATCTCTGTTTCAGAGCACCAAATGAGTAGCTGCTTTAGGTTTGACATGTATGGATATGGCATTGGTGGTTTGTGTACCTAAAGATTGTGGTTTAGTATTTGACAATCTGTTCGCATTTCAGGTCTGCAAGCTTCTTCTACCTACTTTTATCTTACCCTCTAGTACTAATTAATAAATAAAGCTAACCTCCTCCTCCACCCTACCCACTAACCAGCCTCATCTACGCCTAACACTAGAAGATAGACACCTCATTTAGTCTTTGAACATTCCTTTTAATTTACCTTTATTGCCCAATCCTTCACATTTCTGCTGAAATCTCGTTGGGCATGTCGCTATGACTTCCACACACCAAAGAACATACAAGTTTGCGGGAGTGTAAAGGAGTATAATAAACAGATTGAAAACTGCTAAAAAAAACGGTGGTGTGGTGTAGTATTATTCATTGCCATTTTATTCAAGGCAATAACTCTATAGAGAAAAGGGAGTTGTCCCCTCTCAGTCCCAAGATGGGTCACAGGATGACTGTTACTGCGGAACTCCAATCAGGATGTAATGGCGAAAGCAACTCAGTAGTAAGTACAGTTGTAGAGGCAACTCAGTGTGTTAAAGGAACGCTATCAAACTAAGAGCCCTTTTACACTTAATTAGTTGCTCTCAGTTAAAATGGAAAGAAAACTGATTTTCAAAGTAATGCCCATGTTTTCCTATCGCACCTTTCACACGTAATGCGTTTTAACTAAAATCTTTTTCACAATGCACTGCTATGGAAAAAACGCATACAAACGTGTACCAATACGTACTAACGCACACCAACTGATTCAGTGTAAATGGGCCCTAAGTATAATGTCTGAACAGCTGTGTAAATATTTTCTTACTTTTCATGTTAAGTATCAGAGGCAACAGCTGTAATTCCTTGTATGTAGATTTTAGCTACGTTTGGAATGTCTCATTTGCATAGGTGAATCTCTGCAGTCTGACATGCTAAGAACAGTGTAATATTGAAGCAGAGTTATATGAAATGCTTCTGGCTTCACGCACTATTACAAATGTTTATGTTGCACATAAGATACATTTCCTTTGCTTTCTGGAGACAGCTCTCCGAGAGCTTTCTCTGACTAAGGGTTAACAGATGCAGTGTGAGGGAATCCCCCTCCCCTCAGGTTCACACAGCATCAGTTTTGGCGACACTGAAGTGTGAAAGGAATTTGATAACAGTAAACAAAGAAATAAGCATTCAAATGGATACACCAGTACTTAGCAGCACTTTCCAAACTATTCCTATCTCAATAGAAAAAAAACAACATGTTAATCGATAGTATTCCTTTAAAATGATTAAAAGGACTAAGCTTAGTTTTGGAGGAGACATACTGGGCCCGATCCTATTCACTTTTTTTCTCCTAGGATATAGTTTTCCATCCTCTGTTTAAAATAACTTTTCAGCATTTAGCAATTTTAAAAGTGCCAAAACGTAGGTGAAAAAGTACTATCAAAATTATTATGAATATTTCCGTGCTTGCTGGTGGCTTAAAGGGCATATTTTTGTTAAAATGTGGAAATATCACCTAGGAGAAAAAGTGAACTGGATTGGACCCATGTTGTACCTTCTCATTTGTAAGAACTACTCATTTGTGGGACAAAATGAGTAGTTCTGCAGGGGCGTAGCAATAGGGGTAGCAGAGGTTGTGACCCCATCGAGGCCCTTGGGCCAGAGGGGCCCCAAAAGGCCCTCCCTCAACTACAGTATTAGCTCTCTATTGGTCCTGTGCTCATAATAATCACTTCTATAGATGCTTTGAACAATGGTAATCATTAACAAACTGTTCCCCATCCCCTTTTTGCACCTCTGACACTGTAGTTGCCATTGGCAGGTTTTGGTGCGCCGTATCAATTGTTATGTATAGAGTGCTTGGGGGGCCCCATTGTAAAACTTGCATCGGGGCTCACAGCTCCTTAGCTACGCCACTGCTGCTCTGTCTGATGTACATAACACAGATTGATGTCCTATAAATGGTGTGAGCACCTCTGTGATACTTGTACTAAATAAAGTCTTTCAGGGTGTGTGTCTGCCATTCTGTAGTTCTTCCATTTGAGGAGGTACATCTGCTCCACATGGAGCCTACCTGTCACTTTTACCTGAAGAAGCAGGTAAAAATTCATGAAACACATTGGCCTCAATTCACTAAAGACAACTTGGGAAAATAATTTTTGTTGGTAAAATACCGCATTCGATATTTTACACTTTTTTTCAAATTCACTAAAGATTTTCCACATAATGTAGAAGTTTGTTAATTTACCAAACAAACATGGTACAATTCACTAAGCCCTGCTTGGTAGAGATGGCCCGAACTGTTTGCCGGCGAGCAGTATTCATAGAACATCAGCTGTTTGCATTCGCAGTGAATAGCGAACATTTGGCGTGTTTGATTCGCTCCCTATACATCATCATTGAGCTAAATATTGACCCATTACCTCACAGTCAGCAGACACATGGCAGCCAATCAGCTAGCACCCCTTACTGAACCCCCCCACCCCTCTATAAAAAGCAGTTGCGGTGTCCATATTGGATCAATTCTCTGCAGGCTGCTGACTGTTAGTGAGGGCAGGGTCAGACTTGCTGCAGATAGGCAGGGAAAGCATTAGCTAGACCTGTATTCTTGTTTCTTGCTTGCTGTGAAAGCACCCCAAACAGCCCTATTGAGGGCTAGCACATTGTTCTGTGTTTTTTGTGTGTGTTACACTCCACTGCCCACTGACACCCAGAGCTGTGTGCACACTACTGCTGTTGCCTCATAAAGTTTCAGGCACAGAACCACTCCAGTGCATATTATTTACTGTATTCTGATAGTACTATTGCATTTCTCTGTGTGAGACACTCCACAGCCCACTGACACCCAGAGCTGTGCATAATGTGATTTCTGCCCTTTAGGGATTAAAACCCGACTTTGCGTCAACTCCGTAATCTTTGGTGAGACCTTTGGCATGGACCCCCCTCTAGCATGCCACAGTCCAGGTGTTAGACCCCTTGAAACAACTTTTTCATCACTTTTGTGGCCAGAAACAGTCTTTGTAGGTTTTAAAATGCACCTGCCCATTGAAGTCTATGATGGTTTGCCAGTGTTGGATATGATTTCTATCCAGAACATTGGCATAGGTGACACATGGTGAAACCGTCTCATAATGAAGGCTAAGAGATAAAAAACAGCTTGCTGTGTTACAGAAACTAGATCAAAGAGACGTTCAGATCACTGCTATTATCTGACCCTTGGGAACAGAGCTCAGTCAACAGGGAGTGGTTTCCCAGAAACTGTTGTTAGAATGGGACCCTTGATACTAAGCCATAAAAACCAAGGACAATAGATCTTGTTAGCAGATGGACAATACCCCAACAGTTTCTGTATGCCTGAGACAATGAAGGGATGGTCACCTTTCAGACATGAAACACCTGTGTGAGTGACCCCTGGGGTCTTAACACCAACATCACAGGACTTCATGAGTCAGGTTACAGCACCACCTAGAGGTCTAAAGAAGACATAGCTGGCAAGGACAGGGGGACGGAATGATACCTGAGCTGGAGGTGGTCATGTGGGTGTGTGTATGTAATGAATTAATTTCTTGGCTATTTAAGACATAGGGACTCCATGCGTGAGAACTTCCATAACATCCCAAAAGAAGCTTCCATAAGGCTCTAGAGATTCCACCAGCAGGAGCATAGAGACATCAGACTATACCAAGCCTCCATTTTGATGTGAGAAGTAACCATCTTCCTTAAGATATAGTACCTGCATTTATACGCAATTGGTCAGAGTAGATAGGACTAGAGGAGTGAACCTTAATTTGTAACTTTGATTCTACTTTTTTATACTTTCTTTAATTTGGAAAAACAATAAATAGTGTTACTGCAACAAAAGACTGTTATTTACAAAAGTAGAACTAAGAAACCAAGTAGCAGATATATCAGCCAGATTCGCCTGTTTGCTTACAGTTTTCGGAAGTTCGCATTCACGAACAGAAAAAATCTATGTTCGTAACATCTCTTCTGCTCGGTAAGTGTCACTTACCAGCTGTGGAGCAGGTCCACAGTCAGGAAGCTGTGTATGAGTCGAGGTTTTCTGTCCATCCCTTTAGATGAGCTGCAGCCACCAGGTGAAATACACAGATATTCACATCTATGGGGGTGCAGAAATGCCCTATAAAATGTCTCCTTCTCCGGCTCTGCAAGAGTGAAGTCCCGCCTTCCAGGATATTGGACCAAATCAGGGTGAGAAGCAGGGCTGTGTGGCTCTTCCTATTGTTTGCCTGACTCTCCCCATTGGCTGTCTGCTACATCTGTCAATATGCTACTGCATGGAGAGTGTGAGTTATCGGCTGGTCAGAGCTGGAGGTAAATACTGGACACATTTGCTTGATTTACTGAATGCGTTAATTTTTGTGAATTGCAATTTCTTGACATTCCTTGAGGTATTTACCGTGCAAGTTGGTAATTTACCTCACTAGTATCTCTGCTTGTTAGTGGCCCCTATATATTCATTCTAAATTCCCTGGTATACTCTACCAGCCACCTATCAATGATTGTACATATAGAGAGAGATCACTTTTGCTCCCCCAGCTGTCCACAATGAGGCATGCCGCTCTATTCAATCAGTAAAGCAGGCTGAAACATTGGGAGATTGTTTTGCTAGTGGAGTTAATGTGGTGGTGTGTGTATATGTTTGCATTTCTTTTGTTTTCTTTCTTTTCAACAAAGGGAGTCAAGATAGCGGAAATCTTTTTTTAAATGAAACACATTTCAATGAAAAGACACAAATGAGTTTGGTGTTTTGCCAGAAATTACCAAGTAAAAGAAAACTGTTTAAATCATCCATTTCTGTGACAGTGATTGTCTGACTCCGGAAGATGTGAATGACGGGAAAAAGAAAAATATACATGGCTTAATAGGAATTTTGGAATCCATCTCTGCACATTGGCTGTAAGACTTGGCTGTGGTTTTGCTGGGCAGTTGAAATGGTAAAGATGAAATAAGTGAATTTCAATCTGCTGATGATTTAGTAATGTAAAATACTGAGGAACTAGGCTTATGCTTCATTAATGAGCTGGTATTAAATATTCCTTATTAGAGTATAAGTTTTCAAAATACATTAAGACAAATGACCCAGGATTCCACCCAAGTTGTGCTGATTTCCATCTTGCAAATATAGGAATAGTGCAGGTTGCAATTGTCATATGAATATTGATATAAAGAAGCAGCAACGTGCACCATCCGTCAGTTCAGCTTAAATTATTGTGCCTGGTATAAAACGTGTACATCATCAGGGTAACATCAATCAAACATGTACCTTGTCATGCTGTTGTGGCATAGGTGGGGTGGAAGTGGGTGTCAGGGCTGCAAAGGGGTCAGCCGACTTCCACCCCGCCTATGCCACAACAGCATGACAAGGTACATGTTTGATTGATGTTACCCCGATGATTTACATGTTTTATACCAGGCACAATAAATGAAGCTGAACTGACGCACGTTGCTGCTTCTTTATATCAATATTTTTATAACATTCTTCCTTCCAATTTATGTACGTAGCACATGTCAGCAGCTACTGGGACAGTAAGTGTGTAGGGGAGCGGCACACTCGGGGAAGTAAGGCCAGTAAGAGTATCTACCCACAGACCTTCCATATTCTACTGCGAGTGCCACACTGATCTTTTCTTCTGGACGCTGATGAACCACAAGATGTCTCTGTTGTGTTCCATCTTGACATTTTTGTGTCTAAAGGTGGTCATGAGGGATTAGTCAATGAGATGCAAAAAGTTTACAGTTGATAAGGGATTATGCAAATTGTGCATGCAAATATATGCAACTTGGAAATGAACCAATCAAATCTCACCAAGATGACATTTGATTGATCCATTTTCAAGCTTCATACATTTGCTAATGAAATTTGTATAATCCTGCATCAACTCAGAATTATCTGCATCTCACTGACCATCCTTAATGGCCATATATGGCCTTAATACTGCCCTGCTGGGCTGGCACTGTCATTACTGCTATGCATGGACTAATAATGGTATTGGTGAAATACCTAAGGCTAAGTGGTTTTACATGCGATTTTTCCCACAGGCGTCAATTTTTTTTTTTGAGCAACAAGGGATTGTTTCCACGATCTTGCGCTTTGGGTACGATTAAGCGAACAACGCTTTGTGATGTGTGGTGATAACAACCATCACAGCAGTTCGGCCATGCCCGATGACTCCTGCACAAAGTGCCCTGATTGTTTGGACTCTTGTTTGCACCCATCATGGGCTGGTGCGTGATGTTGCATGTGCCCACTGGTTGGAAGATGGATCAGGGAACGCTCATACATCGGGATGCATTGCTGAGCATTCCCTGATCCATCTAGCTGTGGGTATGGGGCTTCAGTGAATGCCTAAGGTCTGACAAACAAATTAGGTGTTGCTGAACCATTTATACTAGTAGTAAGACAGTTTGAGAGGAGACCTCTGTCAGTCTGCAGGGAAATCCACCAGAAGGCTACATGGATATCACTAAACTATAGTTGTTTTTTTTTTTGTAAGTTAGTCACATTGCCTTATATGTGTAACGTTTGCGGAATTGTTCTCGTGGTCAGCGCACGTGATGCGCACTGACACAGCGAAAACCTTCCACAAGCGTATAATTGGGTGAACCCAGGCTAGGTGCAATGCACCAGCAGAGGGCAATTCCCACCGGCAGATGACGCTGTGGAGTGCAGACGAGTACAATCGCTGCACGCCCACAGATGCCAGATGGGGATTGTACAGATCAAGACAATGCGGGGCTGAACAGCCCATAAAGAGAAAATGCACAGGGACAGGACGAATGTGTGTTCACCAATCTAGTCGCGACCCTGCGACGGTGAACACACATCAGCAGAAACAAAAGTAGGAACGCGATCGCGAGGAAGGCGATCGCCAGAAGTGACACAAGACAGACTAGAACAGAACACAAGAGGAGCAAAGGCACAGCAAATAATACAATGAGAATGATAAAGAAAATAACAAACGCTAACTAAACGCGAACACCGCACTCATTTGCAACAGGGAACGCGTTTATCTCGCGGTCTCCGCGTGTTAAGCACAACAGAGACAAGCACGCCTAACTAACCACCGACAGACAAACACGAAACAAAGAACGTGAACGCTTGCTTAACGGTTACCTCACCGAGCCTACAGCAAGCGCCCGTATCAGACAAGACAGACAAATGAGAAACAAGAACTAGGCAGAAAGGATCCACCGCTCTTCCGCCAGAGCAAGTGTGATCCAAGCAGGAACACAGATCAGAAAGATCCACAGCCGCTAACACTAGCGGCTAGTGCAATCTAAACTCAGGAACAAGAAAACAGATCAGAAGGATCCACAGCGCTAGCGCTAGAGGCTAGTGCGATCCAGGAAGACAGAACAGAAGGATCCACAGCACTGGCGCAAGGCGAGTGCGATCCAGGCAAGACAGATCAGAAGGGGCTACTAGTAACAACCGCTGTTCCGGTTAGCACCCAGACACACAGAACGATTTCCTGTCGACCACCACTGGGACAGGACAATTGCAACAAACAAACAGATATGCAATCCTAACTGCACTAGAGAAACTACCTAGTGCAGTCCCATGAATTACTCTAAGCTAACTTTAACTAGACGTAGCATGGCTGACACTCTAGGAGTGTATACTACAAACCCTGAAGGAATGACCAGCAAAGGACTCTGGGAAACATAGCTCTTTATACTGCCAGTCATCAAAGGAGGCAGGTAGGGGTTTTGCATAATGAATGTATGCAAATTCCTCAGCAGCAGAACAGACCAGAAACTTGCAATGGAAAGACAGGTCTCTCTTCCAGAGACCTGCAGCCCACAGACTAGAGGAATGGTCAAACAGCTGTCTGCCAGTGCATCCAGCTGAGCGGATCCTCACTAGAGTTGGGCCGAACCTCCGATTTTAGGTTCGCGAACTTTCGCGGAACGTTCGGTTCGCGTTAAAGTTCGCGAACCGCAATAGACTTCAATGGGGATGCGAACTTTGAAAAAAAAAATAATTATGCTGGCCACAAAAGTGATGGAAAAGATGTTTCAAGGGGTCTAACACCTGGAGGGGGGCATGGCAAAGTGGGATACACGGCAAAAGTCCCCGGGAAAAATCTGGATTTGACGCAAAGCAGCGTTTTAAGGGCAGAAATCACATTGAATGCTAAATGACAGGCCTAAAGTGCTTTAAAACATCTTGCATGTGTATACATCAATCAGGTAGTGTAATTAAGGTACTGCTTCACACTGACACACCAAACTCACCGTGTAACGCACCGCAAACAGCTGTTTGTACTAGTGACGGCCGTGCTGGACTGGTGCGCACCATGGCGAGAGTGCAGGTTTTGGTGGCTTTACAGCCCATATGGTCGGCCTGGCTGATGTAGCTGAATGACAGAACAGTGACTGTCCAGCTGATCAAATTTGGTCTGACCACAATGAAGCAACGACCTTATTATCTTTTGTGTGCCCCCCGAGACACTCATCTAGGCGCCGGTCATTGCTTCATTGTGATACGCAAGCCCCTTCACCACGGCAAGGTAATGATCACGAAGGGGAATGGGCGCATGTACATGCCTTTTCTTTTGTTGTTGCAGCTGCCCTCAGTGCAGCCAGAAAAATTAGGCAGTCATGTACACGCACCATAAAAATTATTACAGCGGCCGCTGCTAGCAGCGGCCTAAAAAATTCAGCAATCCGCCTGGAGTCCCGGACCCTGTTGGTGGTGGCGGAGAAGGTAGTGAAGCGGCCTGCAGGCAGACATGCTGTGTGGAGGGACTGGGAGCGACTTAGTCTTTTTGGGGCAGGCCAGGCAGCCAGTCACACGGCGTGCAGGCAGAGATGCTGTGTGTGCGGGGACTGACTTAGTCTTGGGGCGGGCAGCAGCCCTCCGGGATCCATGCCTCATTCATTTTGATAAAGGTGAGGTACTTAACAGTTTTGTGACTTAGGCGACTTCTCTTCTCTGTGACAATGCCTCCAGCTGCGCTGAAGGTCCTTTCTGAGAGGACGCTTGCGGCAGGGCAGGAGAGAAGTTGGATGGCAAATTGGGACAGCTCTGGCCACAGGTCAAGCCTGCGCACCCAGTAGTTCAAGGGTTCCTCATCACTGTTCACAGCAGTGTCTACATCCACACTTAAGGCCAGGTAGTCGGCTACCTGCCGGTCGAGGCGTTGGTGGAGGGTGGATCTGGAAGCGCTACGGCGAGGCGTTGGACTAAAGAACGTCCGCATGTCCGACATCACCATGAGTTCGCTGGAGCGTCCTGTATTTGACTGCGTGGACACGGGAGGAGGATTAGTGGCAGTGGTACCTTGCTGGCGTTGTGCTTTCACATCACCCTTAAAGGCATTGTAAAGCATAGTTGACAGCTGGTTCTGCATGTGCTGCATCCTTTCCACCTTCCGGTGAGTTGGTAACAGGTCCGCCACTTTGTGCCTGTACCGAGGGTCTAGTAGTGTGGCCACCCAGTACAGCTCATTCCCCTTGAGGTTTTTTATACGGGGGTCCCTCAACAGGCAGGACAGCATAAAAGACGACATCTGCACAAAGTCGGATCCAGTACCCTCCATCTCCTCTTGCTCTTCCTCAGTGACGTCAGGTAAGTCAACCTCCTCCCCCCAGCCGCGAACAATACCACGGGAAGGTTGAGCAGCACAAGCCCCCTGCGACGCCTGCTGCGGTTGTTCTCCTGCCGCTGTCCCCTCCTCCTCCTCCTCCTCCTCCCCCAAAGAAACACCTTGCTCATCATCCTCTGAGTCTGACTCGTCTTCTGCACACGACCTCTCTTCTTCCTCCTCCTCCCCCCTCTGTGCTGCCGCAGGTGTTGAGGAAACAGCTGGGTCTGATGAAAATTGGTCCCATGCCTGTTCCTGCCGTAACGGTTCCTGGTCACGCTCATTCGCAGCTTCATCCGCCACTCTACGCACAGCACGCTCCAAGAAGTAAGCGTAGGGAATTAAGTCGCTGATGGTGCCCTCACTGCGGCTCACCAGGTTGGTCACCTCCTCAAACGGCCGCATGAGCCTGCATGCATTTTTCATCAGTGTCCAGTTGTCGGGCCAGAACATCCCCATCTTCCCAGACTGTTTCGTTCTACTCCAGTTGTAGAGGTACTGGGTGACGGCTTTCTTCTGTTCTAGCAGGCGGGAGAACATGAGCAGGGTCGAGTTCCAGCGAGTGGGGCTATCGCAAATGAGGCGTCTCACCGGCATGTTGTTTTTATGCTGAATTTCTGCAAATCGTGCCATGGCTGTGTAAGAGCGCCTCAAATGCCCACAGAACTTCCTGGTCTGCTTCAGGACATCCGCTAAGCCAGGGTACTTTGCCACAAATCTTTGAACCACTAGATTCATGACATGTGCCATGCAGGGTATGTGTGTCAGCTTCCCCATATGCAAAGCGGAAAGCAGATTGCTGCCGTTGTCGCACACCACGTTGCCTATCTCCAGGTGGTGCGGGGTCAGCCACTCATCCACCTGTTTCTTAAGAGCAGCCAGGAGAGCTGCTCCAGTGTGACTCTCCGCTTTGAGACAAGCCATGTCTAAGATGGCGTGACACCGTCGTACCTGGCATGCAGCATAGGCCCTGCGGAGCTGGGGCTGTGTAGCTGGAGAGGAGAACTGCCACTCAGCCAAGGAGGAGGAGGAGGACAGCGAAGAGCATGTAGCAGGAGGAGAGGAGGTGGCAGGAGGCCTGCCTGCAAGCCGTGGAGGTGTCACAATTTGGTCCGCCGCTTTCTGCTTGCCATCGTTCACCACCAGGTTCACCCAATGGGCTGTGTAGGTAATGTAGCGGCCCTGCCCGTGCTTGGCAGACCAGCCATCCGTGGTCAGGTGTACCCTTGACCCAACGCTCTTCGCAAGAGATGACACCACTTGCCTCTCAACTTCACGGTGCAGTTGGGGTATGGCCTTTCTCGAAAAATAAGTGCGGCCTGGCATCTTCCACTGCGGTGTTCCGATGGCCACAAATTTACGGAAGGTCTCAGAGTCCACCAGCCGGTATGGTAACAGCTGGCGAGCTAACAGTTCCGCCACGCCAGCTGTCAGACGCCGGGCAAGGGGGTGACTGGCCAAAAGTGGCTTCTTCCGCTCAAACATTTCCTTTACGGACACCTGACTGCTGCTGTGGGCAGAGGAGCAGGAACCGCTCAAGGGCAGAGGCGGAGTGGAGGAGGGTGCCTGTGAAGGTGCAAGGGAGAAAGCGGCAGAAGCAGATGATGCACCTGAAGGAGGAAGAGGAGAAGGAGGGTGACTTTTCTTTTGTGTGCTGCTGCTGATTTTGCTCAGGTGGCCATCCCATTGCTGTTTGTGCCTTTTCTCCAGGTGCCTTCGTAAGGCACTTGTCCCTACGTGAGTGTTGGCCTTTCCACGGCTCAATTTTTGTTGGCAGAGCGAACAGATGGCTTTGGTCCGATCTGAGGCACACACATTAAAAAATTTCCACACCGCTGAGCCACCCTGGGATGTGGGCACTATGGGGACCTCAGCAGCTGATGCTGAAGGGCAAGTTGGCTGGCTGTACATAGGTGGCGATACATGGTGCCGGACTCTGCCACCAGCTGTTTCTGACGAAGAGCTGCCCCAGCTTCTTTCAGCAACTTCTCTCCTCCTACTACTCTCTGACTCCCCCTCTGAACTGTCCCCCTCTTCATCTCCTCTATTGGGAACATACAGAGGATCCCTATTACCGTCATCATCGTAGTCATCCTGCCCAGCTTCGCTTGCCTCAGACAAATCCAAACTTGCACCATCAGTAGGTCCTTCATCCTCCTGACACGTTACATCCATAGTGTTGCCGCGTAACTCAGACATATTAGCTGGTGAAAATTCATCTGGCTGTAACAACAATGGCTGTGCATCAGTGATTTCAACACTAAATAATTCTTGCGAAGTGTCAAATGCAGCGGAAGTGGTGCTAGTAGTAGCGCTGGTGGCTGAGCAAGATGAGGTGTTCTGTGTCGCTAAATACTCAACCACGTCCTGACAATCTTGGGAGGTGATGGGACGTGCCTTCTTCCGAGCACTGTACTGTGGGCCAGGTCCACACGAAATTACATTTACACGACCTCGCGCAGACCTGCCGGGTGGCCTTCCTCTGCCTCTGCCATTACCTCTTCCTCTTCCTCTACCTGTTTTGTCCATATTGGGTATGCACGGAGTGGTATATCACACTGCGTGCACTCACGTAGGTAGGTGGGTTCACTTAACTGCACAGGTATGCGCACTGATGCGGTGGGTTCACTGAACAGAACAGGTATACAGTGGCGGGTTCACAGAACAGGTATGCAGTGGCAGGATCACTGAACACAATAGGTATGCAGTGGCGTGTTCACTAAACAGGTATACAGTGGCGGGTCCACTGAACAGAACAGGTATACAGTGGCGGGTCCACTGAACAGAACAGGTATACAGTGGCGGGTCCACTGAACAGAACAGGTATACAGTGGCGGGTCCACTGAACAGAACAGGTATACAGTGGCGGGTCCACTGAACAGAACAGGTATACAGTGGCGGGTTCACAGAACAGGTATACAGTGGCGGGTCCACTGAACAGAACAGGTATACAGTGGCGGGTTCACAGAACAGGTATGTAGTGGCAGGATCACTGAACACAATAGGTATGCAGTGGCGTGTTCACTAAACAGGTATACAGTGGCGGGTCCACTGAACAGAACAGGTATACAGTGGCGGGTTCACAGAACAGGTATACAGTGGCGGGTCCACTGAATAGAACAGGTATACAGTGGCGGGTTCACAGAACAGGTATACAGTGGCGGGTCCACTGAACAGAACAGGTATACAGTGGCGGGTTCACAGAACAGGTATGCAGTGGCAGGATCACTGAACACAATAGGTATGCAGTGGCGTGTTCACTAAACAGGTATACAGTGGCGGGTCCACTGAACAGAACAGGTATACAGTGGCGGGTTCACAGAACAGGTATACAGTGGCGGGTCCACTGAACAGAACAGGTATACAGTGGCGGGTCCACTGAACAGAACAGGTATACAGTGGCGGGTCCACTGAACAGAACAGGTATACAGTGGCGGGTTCACAGAACAGTTATACAGTGGCGGGTCCACTGAACAGAACAGGTATACAGTGGCGGGTTCACAGAACAGGTATGCAGTGGCAGGATCACTGAACACAATAGGTATGCAGTGGCGTGTTCACTAAACAGGTATACAGTGGCGGGTCCACTGAACAGAACAGGTATACAGTGGCGGGTTCACTGAACAGGTATACAGTGGCGGGTCCACTGAACAGAACAGGTATACAGTGGCGGGTTCACAGAACAGGTATGCAGTGGCAGGTTCACTGAACACAACAGGTATGCAGTGGCAGGTTCACTGAACACAACAGGTATGCAGTGGCGGGTTCACTGAACAGGTATACAGTGGCGGGTCCACTGAACAGAACAGGTATACAGTGGCGGGTCCACTGAACAGAACAGGTATACAGTGGCGGGTCCACTGAACAGAACAGGTATACAGTGGCTGGTTCACAGAACAGGTATACAGTGGCGGGTCCACTGAACAGAACAGGTATACAGTGGCGGGTTCACAGAACAGGTATGCAGTGGCAGGATCACTGAACAGGTATGCAGTGGCAGGATCACTGAACAGGTATGGAGTGGCAGGATCACAGTACAGGTATGCAGTGGGCTGAGGGCTCACTGAACAGAACAGGTATGCAGTGGCAGGATCACTGAACAGGTATGGAGTGGCAGGATCACAGTACAGGTATGCAGTGGGCTGAGGGCTCACTGAACAGAACAGGTATGCAGTGGCAGGATCACTGAACAGGTATGCAGTGGCAGGATCACTGAACAGGTATGCAGTGGCAGGATCACAGTACAGGTATGCAGTGGGCTGAGGGCTCACTGAACAGAACAGGTATGCAGTGGCAGGATCACTGAACAGGTATGGAGTGGCAGGATCACAGTACAGGTATGCAGTGGGCTGAGGGCTCACTGAACAGAACAGGTATGCAGTGGCAGGATCACTGAACAGGTATGCAGTGGCAGGATCACTGAACAGGTATGCAGTGGCAGGATCACAGTACAGGTATGCAGTGGGCTGAGGGCTCACTGAACAGAACAGGTATGCAGCCAGGAAGAAGTTAAGCCTAACTAATCTTTCCCTATATGAGAGACTGCAGCAGCTCGCCCTACTCTCACTAATGCAGGCACACGAGTGGCCGTAATGGCCGCCGCTGCCTGCCTTATATAAGGGGGGGTGGGGCTCCAGGGGCTAGTGTAGCCTAATTGGCTACACTGGGCCTGCTGACTGTGATGTAGAGGGTCAAAGTTGACCCTCAGTGCATTATGGGGCGAACCGAACTTCTTCCGCAAAAGGTTCGCGTGCGGTACCCGCACGCGAACCACCTACGTTCGCGCGAACCACGTTCGCCGGCGAACCGTTCGGCCCAACTCTAATCCTCACAATATGGTTTGCTTTTCATCTGTGTATTTGGTCTTTCCAGCAACTAGTTTGGGTAGTTATATTAGCAGATATTAATTGAATAAGAGCCATGGGCTCATATGCAATTACTTTTTCTCCTGAGTTTTCTCCTAAGTGATATTTTTAAACATGTCAATAAAATCCATTTTAAACCACCAGCAAGCCAGAAAATACTCAAAATATTTTTGATAGTACTTTTCACCTACTTTTTGGTATTTTTTGAATTGTAAAGTGCTGAAAAGTTATTGAAGATGAAAAATCCTAGGAGAAAACTGAGAAGAAAAAGTTAATTGCACATGGGCCGTGGAGTACAAAGACCGGGCTATCAATATGAACACAGTACTAGTTTTGTCATCTTACCACCCCTTATGAAGCTTCATAAAGCTGTCCCCACAGACCTATTGGCTTATAAGGGTGTAATTCTGATCTTGGTAATATACACACACACACACACACACACACACACACGCGCGCACACGCACACGCACACACACCATTCTGGACTCAGCATGTCCGTTCTTTAAGTGACAGGCATAGATGATAGCTAACAAATAGGAGAATAGATGCTAATGAATTTACTCTGCTGTCGTGTTACAGACATTTGCTAAGAAAGGAGGATGAAAAGAACTGATTTAATCTGTCATCGTCTGGCCTTCAATTCACTTATTAAGGCTGAAATTCCAGAGGAAATGGAGCCTTTGTCACTGCATGATGGAATATTGGCCACCTGTAAATGTCAGAGGAAATGGAAGACGTTTGTGTCACTGCTAGGAGAGATGAGGACGGCTAGTGACTCTCATCTAATCCACATCCACAGGTGGTATATATTACCTTCTATTGCATATTTAGCAATTGAACATGGGGCGGGGGCTACTACAGGGCACCTTCCAGATACCACAGGGCACCTTCCAATTATCACAGGAAACCTGCCAGATACCACAGGACGCCTTCTAGATAACTCGGGACACCAGCCAGATAACACGGGACACCTTCTCTTGTAGAGTCCAGACCTACATAATTCAGAACTGTTTTGTAAGCACTAGTGAATGATGTGATATTCAGCCTGGAAGTTTCTCTTGTTCTAAATTAGCATCAATTCTTCTGGGCTGAACAGGAACTTTGCACAGAACTTATCAGGTATTCAAACCTAATCTCTGCCATCATTATTGATTATTCAGTTATCAGGTAGTTAATCAAAGGTTTTCTAACCTGATTAGCCCAGTTTAAAGTGTAACTGTCGGGCATAAAATAAAAAAATCAATTATTTATTTTTATCTGGTAAACAAGTAACAAGCATGCTAACCAGACAATCCAAAAGTTAAAAATCACTCTTAGGGCCCTTTTCCACTAGCAATCGCTAGCGTTCACGCTGAACGCTAGCGATTGCTGAATCGCAATTAGCGGCGATTCCCCGACGTTCGCGGCCACGATTTTGCTATGCTATGCACTGCATAGCAAAATCGCGGCAATTATCGCTCCGCCGCGCGTTCGCGTTCCCGACAAAAACAAATCGCGGTAGTGGAAATGACCTACCGCGATTCCTATGTTAAAAAGCAAACCGTAGCGATTGTAAAATCGCTAGCGGTTTGCGTTTTTGCGATTCAGCCAGCGCAAACGCGCTGGTGGAAAAGGGCCCTTAGTTTTCTTATCCATAAAACAACATTCCCCAGTTTACGTGGCTTTTATGTGGTACATCTGCCGCATAAAAGAAGTTGCAGGACATGCTGAGTTGTCTTTTTTTGCTTCTCTACTTTCTCCTTAGAATTAACTAATGTAGCTTGATTAGCTGATGCCTCTTTCCCTCCTGTTTTCCCCTCCTACACTTCTGTTCCTCTCTGATTGGCCAATATTTCTCATGCTGAGAGAATGCACTTTCTATTGCAGAGCTGGGTGGGAGTGCCTGAAGACTGGAAGGAGGGCAGGCAATGCATACATAATCAGGCAAAGGAAAATAAGGGAGGAAATGATATCAGGATTGGCTTAAAAATAGCCATAGTTAAGAAGGAGAATCCCAGGAAGGATTTTCTCTTTTTTTACTATAAAAACATCACTAAAATCAAAACATGGACAGTGCAATACATATGTTATGTACGTAGAGCAAGTATTTATCTACTTACTAGCTGATGACCCAGCGTTGCCCGGGATTGTATTTGGCTGGTGTTGGTCACTTTTTCTAACCCTAACACACAAACACTCAATGACCAAGTTTGTGAGCTCTGTGGTCTTTGGCATCAATAATTTGTATATTCCCATAGAAATTGAACAAATCAGATTGGCTGTTTGTGGATCCGCCCATCTCCAGCATTTGAACCTCAGTCACCCAATGATGAACTGTAGCAGGTTTGAGACATCTGCTATATTAACAGAGTAAAAATCGCAGCAATTTAAATATTTCCATTGAAAATCAACAGGTGAATTTTGATTAGCTATTATAGGCTCATCCCATTTCCCTGAATATTAATCTCAGTCACCCAGTGACCATCTGGGCAAAGTTTGAGAACCCTGCCATTAACAGTGTAAGAATGGCTACAGTTTATATTTTCCCAGTTAAATTTGGTTTTAGCTCCACCCACTTTTTGTAACCTTGACACACAGTCACTGAATGACCAAGTTTGTGAGTTTTGGGGTCCTCGGCATCAATAATTTGTATTTTCCCAGTGAAATTTGATTTTTTTTTGATTAGCTGTTTGTGACTCCACCCCCTTTTCTGAATTTGAACCCCAGTGACCCAATGACCAACTGTACCAGGTTTGTGGCTTGTGCCATTAGCAGTGTAAGAATGGCAGCAATTTAAATATTACCCTTAAAAAACAACAGGCAACTTTTGATTGTATTTTTTAGGCTTAACCCACTTCTCTGAATATTAATCCCAGTCACCCAGTAACCAATTGTGCAAAGTTTGAGAACCCTGCAACAGTGAAGAAGGGCTGCAGTTTACATTTTCCCAGGAGCATTTGTTTTTGACTCCACCCACTTTTTGTAACTTTGACACACAGTCACTCAGTGACCAGGTTTGTGAGCTTTCGGGTTCATGGCATCAAAATTGTGTGAATGTAAGCAGTTTATCCAGCAAAGAAATCTGTTGGTTGTTTGTTGCTCCGTCTCTAGTCAAGAGTGAATTTGAACCCCAGTCACTTAATGACCGACTGTAGCAGATTTGAGGCCTCTGCCATTAACAGTGTAAGAATGGCAGCAGTTTCAATATTCCCCTTGAAAATAAATCGGTACATTTTGATTGGCTGTTGTGTGCTCAACCCACTTTTCTGAATATTAAGCCCAGTCACTCAGTGACCAACTGTGTCAAGTTTGAGAACCCTGCCATTAAAAGTGTAAGAATGGCTGCAGTTTATATTTTCCCATGTAAAAAGTTAGTTGTATTTGGCTCTGCCCACTATTTCTAACCTTGACATACAGTCACTCAATGACCAAGTTTATGAGCTTTGGGATCCTTGGCATCAATAAGTTACATTTTTCCCAGTGAAATCAAACAAATCTGATTGGCTCCTTTGTGGCCCGCCCCTTTTCAGAATTTAAACCCCAGTCTCCCAGTGACTGACTGTACCAGATTTGAAGCCTCTGACATTAAGAAAGAAAGAATGGCAGCAATGTAAATTTTCTCTTTGAAAGTCAATAGGTGAATTTTGATTGGCTGCTGTAGGCTCTGCCCACTTTTTGAATATTAATCACAGTCATCCAGTGGTCAACTGTGTCAAGTTTGAGAACCTGAAATCAATCTATTACATCTGATTGGCTGTTTGTGACTCCACCCCCTTTAGTTAATTTGGACCCCAGTCACTCAATGACTGACTGTATCAGGTTTGAGGCCTCTGCCATTAAGAGTGTAAGAATGTCAGCAATGTAAATATTCCCCTTGAAAATCAATAGGGGAATTTTGATTGGCTGTGGTAGGCTCCACCCACATTTCTGAATAATAATCCCAGTGACCCAGTGACCAGCGGTGTCAAGTTTGAAAACCCTGCCATTAACAGCGTAAGAATGGTTGCAGTTTTATTTTCCCATGTAAGAAGAAAAATTAGTTTTGACTCCGCCCACTTTTTCTAACCTTGGCATACAGTCACTTTATTACCAAGTTTATGAGCTTTGAAGTCCTTGGTATAAAGAATTTGTATATTCCCATTGAAATTAAACAAATCTGATTGGCTGTTTGTGACTCCACCCCCTTTCTGAATTTGAACCCAGTGAGCAACTGTACCAGGTTTGAGGCATCTGCTATTAACAGTGTAAGAATGGCAGCAATTTAAATATTTCCCTTGAAAATCAACAGGTGAATCCTGATTGGCTGCTGTAGGCTCCACCCATTGTCCTGAATATTAATCCCAGTAACCCAGTGACCAACTGTGCAAATTTTGAGAACCCTGCCATTAACAGTGTAAGAATGGCTGCAGTTTATATTTTTCCAGTGAAATTTGTCTTTGGCTCCACCTACTTTTTGTAACCTTGACACACAGTCACTCAATGACCAAGTTTGTGAGCTTCCGGGTTCCTGGCATCAAATATGTGTGAATGGAAGCAGTTTATCCACCAAGAAAATCTGGCTGTTTATGGCTCTGCCCCTTTAGTGAATTTGAACCCCAGTCACACAATGACCGACTGTAGCAAGTTTGAAGCCTCTGCCATTAACAGTGTCACGATTGTGGAACTTTCCCTGTGATCAGCGCACAACACGTGCGCTGACACGGCGGAGATCCTCCACAAGCGTATAATTTGCAGGAACCCAGCAAAAGGTGCTATGCACCTGTAGAGGGAAATTCCTGTCGGCAGATGGCGCTGGGGAGTGCAGAGGAACCAATCCTCTGTACCTCCACAAGTGCCAGACAGGAATTGTACGAAGCGCAGAACGCAATCGCAAGAGAGGCGATTGCGAATGAGATTGAGCAAAAGGGATAGGTTGTATGTGTGTGCGCCAATCCAGTCGCCACTCCGCGACCGCGCACACACAACAGCAGATATGAAATAGGAACGCGATCGCGAGAGGTGCGATCGCGAGACGTGACACAAGGCAGAACAGAATAGAATACGAGGGTAGCAAAGGCACAGCAAATACAATAAGGAGATACGGAAAATAACAACCGCTAGCTAACCGCGAACACCGCACTCATTCGCAACAGTGCACGCGGTTATGCGCGATCTCCACGTGATAAGCACAATAGAGACAAGCACGCCTAACTAACCATAAACAGACAAACATGAAACAGGGGACACGAGCGCTTGCTTAACGGTTACCTCACCGAGCCTGTAGCAAGCGCAGCGGACAAGACAGACACACGAAAAACAAGAACTAGGCAGGAAGGATCCACCGCTCTTCCGCCAGAGCAAGTGTGATCCAAGCAGGAACACAGATCAGAAAGATCCACAGCCGCTAACGCTAGCGGCTAGTGCGATCTCAGCAAGACAGAACGATTCGCTATCAACCGCCGTTGGTGACAGCGCAATCGCGACCGACAAGACAGAACAAAAGGATCCCCAGCGCTCGCACAAAGTAGCTAGCGCGATCCCAGGAAACAGAACAGAAGGATCCCCAGCGCTAGCACAAAGTAGCTAGCGCGATCCCAGGAAACAGAACAGAAGAGATAGCTGGCAGCAACCGCTGCACCAGCTATACTCCAAGAACATAGATCAGAACCATTTCCTGTCAACCACCATAGGGACAGGACAATGGCAAACAGGCAAGACAAGACAGAACAGGCAATACAGATAATACAACCTGACTGGGCTAGAAGGGGAGCCTAAAGCAACCCCCAGGAATTAACTATACTAGATAGCAATGGCTGACACTCCAGCAGTGTCCATCAGGAACTGAGCATGGAAGGGAAATGTCCAGCAAAGCATTGTGGGAAAGACATAGTACTTATAGTACACGCCTCCAATGAATGTGGCCAGGCAATTTGCATGACAACGTATGCAAATTCCTCTGCAAGCACAAGCTGCAAAACTGACAGAAACTCTTCTTTCCAGAGTCCTGCAGCATGCAAACTTACACAATGGTCAAAGGGCTGCCTGTCTGCACAGGCAGCTGAGCAAATCATCACAGTACCCCCCCCTCCAGGGTCGAATTCCAGACGACCCCCAAAACTGCTATTAGCAACAGACTCAAACTGAAGACTCATGAAGGTCGGGGCAGCCCGACAAGGTCCAATTCCAGAGTCAGTCCACCCGAAACCGACCTCATCGGAAACAGAAGCCACCGAAACATGCCCATCAGTACTACCAGTCTCAGTATAACACCCATCAGGACTGTGAACGCCAGAGAAGAAGCCATCGACACCCTCCAGACAATACCCACCACCTTCCACGGAGCGTCCGAAAATACCAAACCTGCCACAATACCTGTTCGAAGTGTCCCTTACAACACAAAAGCCACCGTTGATCTTATCCAGTGTACCAAGCAAAATTTCTCCCGGAATCTCCCAGAACCTTTTGAAGCTCCACAGAGATCCCAAGAGGGCAGAACAATCACCAGGCTCACATGGAGAATTACCAAGAACCCCCATGGAACCAATGACAATTCCGGATTCAGAATTACTAGGACACCCATCAAGATCAAGACTTTCAGGGACCACTTCTGGGCATGCAAGCAGGCAGGCCATATCAGAGCATGTCTCCACCGAGGAAGCATCTGAGTACGCTGGTAACCGAGACACACTTGGGCTTTCTGGGTCACAGAGCACACTGGGGTACACCAGCACAGGAGAACCCTCAGGACATGTCGGGGAACTGCCAACCTCAGAGTCCAGCACGACAAGACCAAAACCAGTACCGGACAGAGAATCATCATGAGTGGAGGTCACAGGCACTGGACTTCCAAAAGAAGACTCGGATACAAATTCAGAAATTTCTGTGACAATAATATCATCTTTGACTACATATGAGTGAAGTTCCATCAGAGCTGAAAAGGTAGCCAGCAAGGCAGCAATGCCTACGGAAGAGGGTAACCCCTCAGAAGAACTTGGGGGGCAGGAGACATCTCCTACAAGTTCTGCACCCTTTGGGAGGAACTCGGAGACCTCCAGAACATCCAACAAGACCTCAGGAGCATCATTTTTCAAGTTTTCTAAAAAGGATTCTGAACTATCCATGTTACAGGGCAAAACTGGAACTTTATTTTGTGGACAGGGCAGATGTCCCAGGAATGGTTCCACCATAACCTGAGACTGGATCTCATCATCATGAGGGGAATGTACAGGTATATTTACTGGAACACACACTGACTCCCTAACTTCATTCTCACTGTACCCAGAATTCTGTGTGGCAGTCAAACTAGCTTGTAACTCCAAAACTGCAGAAAAACAAGTAAAAATAGCAGCAATACCTAGACGAGCCTCTAGGGGCAGGGCAGGAGATATTGTACAAGGCAATGTTGACTCATCCAGAGTACAGGGTGGAGAGTCAAAACTTCCCTCAGAGCAAGAAAGGGACTCACAAATGTCAGTGTGATTGGACATCATATTGTTATTCATGGTACAGGGCAGGTTCAGAGAAAGCGTCTCTGAATAAGGCAAAGAGGGTTCAGCATCAGATTCGCAAAACCGAAGTGCTGTCTCACTCTTAGATTCGGCTAACAATGTCGAATCCGAGGAATCAGAACGCAAAACCTGCGAATCAAAATTCACTTTAGGTTGTGAAACTGACGCTTCTATAGCGCAAACCTCCGCGATCTGCGGAGCAGACTGCAAGGCATCTAGGACCGAAACGCTGGAGCAACTGTCCCCAGGCAACGGGCCCTTACAGGTGTGAACAGGGTGAGACAGAGACTCATCTGCAGAAGAAATAGTGACATCAACAGGACAAGCTTTATTAGGCATATTAATTTTACTTTTGACGCTGCACAGTCGAGAAACTTTCCCCATAGCAGGGTCACAGACGGAAGATCTCAAAGATCTGTTTCTAAATGACAAAGGATCCCACACATCCTTGAGGAAACCGGCAGACTCATGCCGATCACAATCTGCAGGAACATCCGAGAAACAGGCATCAGATCGCACAGATTCAAACTGCACACTGTCAGGAGCGAATCCTTCAGGATTCGCACAGGAATCAACCACAGCGGCACACTCATTCATTTCAGATTGCACAAAGTCAAGACTCACATGCTTTACCCCAGAAAGGCAGGAACAATCATCCGACAACGATGTCTCTTTATTGGAATCAATTGGTTGGTGTGTGTGCAACTCATCCAAAATCGTTTGCCATACATAGATCACCAGATCCACATCATCCTTGTCACATTCATCGGAATCAATCAGAAGGTACATAGAGTCAAGACAAGCATTCAAGACATCTTCGCTTTTTGCGATGTAAAAATCGCAAAAGGCTTTCCAATCAAAATCGAATTCCTCCAGCAAGGCCCCAACATCCCAGGAAGCAAATGGGGGTTCAAACAGGCCAGTATCCAGATAATCTCCATAGGGGTGGAGTTCAGGAACAAGAACAGATTTTTTAACTGCTTTAATGTAGTGTGCGATCCTACCTATAGCAGGATCCACATAAGCTTTGGATTGGGGCAGAAAACCTGGAAACTGATCAGCAGATGCATTATAAACATCATTATCATACTGCATGGTTTTGCCCATTTCAGACTTGACAGAAATAACCTCTCTATCTGTGGTTGCCATGGGCAACGGATCTTTCCGCTGGGAAGCCTTCCTAGATCTTTTACGTTTAGACTTAGAGGCTTTGGATGGCTGCTTTATGGATGAAAGAGTAGATGGAACAGCTGATTGAGCTGCTGACAACAACTCATTAAGGGGGTATGGTAATTGAGGTAATCTCAGCCAATTGTGAATTAAAAAGGCCAAGAATTCCAGGGGTCTTTGACTCAGGGTGGTATGATCTAACACATCATAACCCCACATTGACATTTCGCCCCCCAACAGAATGTAGACCATTTGGGGGGCCCAGGTAGACACTGGGGTGCATTGGAATTCAGGGTTCGCTAACAGTTTCGTACACTCAGACAAAAATTCGTCTGCTGATTCAGGTTCAAGTTTTTTAAATCTCTTAAAGGTACAAGAGCCATATTCGACAAAATCGTACAAATCGGAAATTCCGTCTACACTGGGGTTTTGGGTTGGGCTGGTCATTCTGTCACGATTGTGGAACTTTCCCCGTGATCAGCGCACAACACGTGCGCTGACACGGCGGAGATCCTCCACAAGCGTATAATTTGCAGGAACCCAGCAAAAGGTGCTATGCACCTGTAGAGGGAAATTCCTGTCGGCAGATGGCGCTGGGGAGTGCAGAGGAACCAATCCTCTGTACCTCCACAAGTGCCAGACAGGAATTGTACGAAGCGCAGAACGCAATCGCAAGAGAGGCGATTGCGAATGAGATTGAGCAAAAGGGATAGGTTGTATGTGTGTGCGCCAATCCAGTCGCCACTCCGCGACCGCGCACACACAACAGCAGATATGAAATAGGAACGCGATCGCGAGAGGTGCGATCGCGAGACGTGACACAAGGCAGAACAGAATAGAATACGAGGGTAGCAAAGGCACAGCAAATACAATAAGGAGATACGGAAAATAACAACCGCTAGCTAACCGCGAACACCGCACTCATTCGCAACAGTGCACGCGGTTATGCGCGATCTCCACGTGATAAGCACAATAGAGACAAGCACGCCTAACTAACCATAAACAGACAAACATGAAACAGGGGACACGAGCGCTTGCTTAACGGTTACCTCACCGAGCCTGTAGCAAGCGCAGCGGACAAGACAGACACACGAAAAACAAGAACTAGGCAGGAAGGATCCACCGCTCTTCCGCCAGAGCAAGTGTGATCCAAGCAGGAACACAGATCAGAAAGATCCACAGCCGCTAACGCTAGCGGCTAGTGCGATCTCAGCAAGACAGAACGATTCGCTATCAACCGCCGTTGGTGACAGCGCAATCGCGACCGACAAGACAGAACAAAAGGATCCCCAGCGCTCGCACAAAGTAGCTAGCGCGATCCCAGGAAACAGAACAGAAGGATCCCCAGCGCTAGCACAAAGTAGCTAGCGCGATCCCAGGAAACAGAACAGAAGAGATAGCTGGCAGCAACCGCTGCACCAGCTATACTCCAAGAACATAGATCAGAACCATTTCCTGTCAACCACCATAGGGACAGGACAATGGCAAACAGGCAAGACAAGACAGAACAGGCAATACAGATAATACAACCTGACTGGGCTAGAAGGGGAGCCTAAAGCAACCCCCAGGAATTAACTATACTAGATAGCAATGGCTGACACTCCAGCAGTGTCCATCAGGAACTGAGCATGGAAGGGAAATGTCCAGCAAAGCATTGTGGGAAAGACATAGTACTTATAGTACACGCCTCCAATGAATGTGGCCAGGCAATTTGCATGACAACGTATGCAAATTCCTCTGCAAGCACAAGCTGCAAAACTGACAGAAACTCTTCTTTCCAGAGTCCTGCAGCATGCAAACTTACACAATGGTCAAAGGGCTGCCTGTCTGCACAGGCAGCTGAGCAAATCATCACAAACAGTGTAAGAATGGCAGCAGTTTAAATATTCCCCTTGAAAATCAACAGGTGAATTTTGATTGGCTGTTGTAGGCTCCACCCACTTTCCTGAGTATTAATCTCATTCACCCAGTGACCAAGTGTGGCAAGTTTGAGAACCCTGCGATTAACAGTGTAAGAATGGCTGCAGTTTACATTTTCCCATTAAAAATGAATGGCTGAATTTTGATTGGCTGTTTCATGCTCCACCCACTTTTCCTGGATTTGTAACCTCGGTCACCAAGTGACCAACTGTGCCAAGTGTTGGGACTCTGGCTTGAGTTCTGAAAGAATGGCAGCCTTTTTCATTTTTTCCATTGACATGAATGGATGGAATCTGATTGGCTGTTTGTAGCTCCGCCCAGGTGTGCAGGGGGGACGCAAGACCCCCAGAACATATCATCCCATGTAGTCAGGCATCTGTATACCAAGTTTTGTTCAAATCGGTCAAGCCGTTTTCGAGTGATCGCAGCACATACGCACGCACGCACGCACGCACACTTTTATTTATATATAGATATATATGTTTTTTTTTCTGAGATAATATTGCTGACAGTGCCTCTTTAAGGTTTCAGCTTTGTCCTCAGGTGTGTACACCGACTTCCTGTGGAGAAAGAAAATGATCTAAAGTTGACATTTCAGCCCATCTCTAGTCAGTGGAGGAGGACCTGCACACTATTACATAGGTGGTTGTAATGTTTTGGCTAATATTGGAGAACTGCAGGGCAAAGAGAAAGTTATAAATGAACACTGAATTACAAAAATTCAATTATGCTTTAAAAATCCTTTTAATGTACAGAACTAATTTGGAGAGGACCACTTTCTCTCCCATTCATGTAAAAATTATAATCCTCAGTATTTGCTTACATTTCAGACAGTCTTTTTCCTTGGAATGTATGTACATATTAGGCATTCAATCCACAAAACAGACTGTGTCCTTTCTGCAGGTTGTATATGTTACGGCCAGAACCCGAAGTGTGGCCACTTCGGGTTCTGGCCGGCCAAAGTGCGAACTGGCCGCTGCGCTGCGGCCAATGTTAGAAATGGAATGTTTCCCCTCGCAAGATTAATGTGTTTTCTGGCCGTCTCTGGCCAAATGTTGCAAAAAGTTAGGTAATTTAATAAAATGAACCCGGCGGCTTCCGTTCTCTCTCCTCCCCTCTGCCTCCCCAATACTAGCAGCCGGATGGGGGGGGGACATGTGTCCCCCAGAGTCATTCGTCGCGGCAGGTAATCCTGCCGTTCCTGCAGAGCGGGTGCTGGCAGAAGCGATGTCTGCAGCCTCCCCGCTCTGCTTCCCTGCAGCCACGAACGACTCTGGGGGGACTCGCGTGTCCCCCCCCCCCACACCTCCCGCAGCGCCCATAGGAGAAAGAGAAAGAGAGGCAGGGGGAGGAGAGATAGCTTAAGCCGGCGGCTTTAGCCGCTAATTGCCGCCGGCTTCATATCATTAACTAAACTAACTTTTTGCTACATTTGGCCAGAGACGGCCAGAAAAACACATTAATCTTGCGAGGGGAAACATTTCATTCCTCACATTGGCCGCAGCGCAGCGGCCAGTTCGCACTTTGGCCGGCCAGAACTCGAAGTGGCCGGCCAGAACGCAAAGTGGCCACACTTCGGGTTCTGGCCGTAACATATACACTAATCAACATCAACTGTGACATGTCCATTTTTGGCGAAAGACGCCTGTTAAAAAAAAAAAAAATTAGACATCTTTGCTTTAACCTGTTAGACCGTGGAAAAAATTAGCTGGCGCTTGCTTCCGAAACCAGGAATTAAAAGTCACTTGCAGCCGGAGCTGGTCTCTCTCTGTAATTTATACTCCTTTGATTAAAGAAATTAATTACACAAAGTTGAAATTGGAACTTTGTAGTGGCACCGCTATTCAATTATCCATAGAAAATAATTTTCAAATGTTAGGCTAATGCGTTTTATAGACGTACAAAAATAAAATTAACAAAATCATTACACTTATTACGGGGCCCTAATTTTCCATTTATTTCAGAATTGAAATTATTAGAGATTAATTTGCTAAATCGCATAATTATGATTGACTTTTAGTTGTGTGTTATAGTAGTGTATGCTTTACTGTAACAACTGGTCGGAAAGTGTTTTTTTCTTTTAATCAAAGTCCTAATGATGTCCAAGATCAAACAATTGCTTTTACTGATTATAATAATTTGATAATTATCCAGGAGACAAAAAGCTATTTGAGTATCTTAAAAACAACAACGGTTGTTTTTATGTTCACTTTAAAGCACACCTGGAGTATGAGGGGTATGGAGGCTGGCATATTTGTTTCCTTTTAACCAAATTGGCCTCAATTCACTAAGCTTATCTCCTGTCTTTAATAACGTTTGTAGAGTTGTTACCATGGTGATAAGGCATGTAGTATTCAGGAAACATTTTACCTCAGGCAAACCTAAAGTTAACTCTTCCGTCTTTAAGTTAACTCTCCAATCCATAAAATAACTCCAGAGTTAAAGACAGGCTGTTAATTAACTGCATATGAAAACAACTACAGAGGAGGTAACTTAAGGAATGAAGAGATAAGATAACTCTCTCACTGTGTGGAGGTAAGTTTTCTCTTGCCTTATTATCTCCAGCATGATCTTAGTGAATAGAGGCCATATGAACATTGTTTGGCTGTCCTTCTAATCCTCTTCATTTTATACTGGGAATACACCATACAATTTTCTGTTAGATTCTTCTGTTAGATTTTTCTGTTAGATTTTCAGTTAGAATGCATAATTAGATTATTTTCTGTAGAGAATGGTCATTATCTCTGGCGCATTGTCTTCTGTTTATCTCCTGCTGAGTAGAACAATGCCTAATTGCTCGGCAGATAGATGGTAAGATAGATAAATTTCCAACATGTTGAACTTCATTTATCTGGCAGGTAAATCTAACAGAAAATGGTATGGTGTATTCCCAGCATTATACTTTTTGCTATGGACCCCAAACAAGCATGCAGATCAAGTGCTCTGACTGGAGTCCAGTGGTGCTCGGATACCCCTAATCACGAATTCGACTCAGCCCACTTACAAATTGACTCGTGATAATGATCACAAGTAGAAAGGGATATTAGAGTCGAGTGCGGTTTTGAGTCGAATAACCACATATAATCATCAAGAATCATGAGTTGGTATTCGTGATTAAAAACCAGCCGACTTTAACTGTTAATAGCAAGGCTCCCTTACATGCAAGAAACACCAAATTTGCCAGATATGTTAAGAAGAACAATGGGCACAAGAGGAATTTAAAAAAAAAACTTATAGTTTTTAAAAAAATCGATTTTAAAGTTTCAAAGTAAATAGTATACATTTAAATGTGGTAAATGAAAGTTAATGTATTTACCGCATTTATATGTGTAGTTTTTTCTTTTGAAACTTTAAAATCGATTTTCTCAAAAACTATAAGGTCTTTTTGATTTTTTTTCCCTCTTGTGCCCACTGTTCTTCTTCACATATCCGACAAATTTGGTATTTCTAGCATGTAAGGGGGCATTGCTATTAACCGCTAAAGTCGGCGGGTTTTAATCACAAATACCGGCTAGTGATCATGAGCAACTCGAGTGCAATCAGGGTGTATTCATGATCGGCATCCATGATCGAGAGCCGATCACTAATGCCGATTACAATGTGACTGCTTGTTCCAGGTGTGTAATTTAGATACTACTACAGATAAAGAGATCTGTTATGCTGGACATACACGGCTTGATTTTGAGCCATTAAGATGGCTAGATAGATAATTTTCTACATGTCCGATCTCCAGCTCGATTCCGGATAGCAGTGAATGGAAAAAGGTAAGAAAAACAAGCGGAAGATAAGAGAATTGACTGCGGAATCGAGCGGCAAAACGATCAAGCGGGAGAATCAAGTGGCAAAATCGATGCATGCATGCCCAGCATAAGGCTGTCAGACAACTTGTATTGTTTAAAAAGAAATGAGTATGGCAGCCACCTGCTTCTCACTTCAGGCTATCATAGGAAGTTATCACAAATAAGCATTTCTTGTATCCTAAATTTACACTCTGAATTGGTCTAATTGGTCTGATAGGTTACCAGCTACTTTCTGTATTGTTATTTAAATGTATAGTTTTTCTAGTCTTCACCTCTTGTCTAGTTGAAAGGACCACAATAAGGTCTGGTGTACATGGCCCTTTAAACTCCCTTTGACATAATTTTAACAGTAATAATAATAATAATCCGAACATTTGTATAGCGCTTTTCTCCTGACGGTCTCAAAGCGCTCAAGAGCTGCAGCCACAGGGACGCGCTCAAGAGGCCACCCTGCAGTGTTAGGGAGTCTTGCCTTGAATTCCTTACTGAATAGGTACTTGACCTAGCCAGGATTCGAACCCTGGTCTCCCATGTCAAAGGCAGAGCCCTTAAAGAGACACTGAAGCGAAAAAAAAATATGATATAATGAATTGGTTGTGTACTATGAATAATTACTAGAAGATTAGCAGCAAAGAAAATTTTCTCATACTTTTATTTTCAGGTATATAGTGTTTTTTCTAACATTGCATTATTCTATAATATGTGCAGATTACACAACACTCAGCATTCAAAATGATTATTTCAGAGCAGTCTGTGAAGTAATGACCTCTCCTCTAGCAGAGAAAAAGTAAACAGTTCACTTACAGTTGAGATAATAAAAGTCAGATAACAGCCCTCTCCACGACTAACTTAGTCGGAGAGCTTAATGGCTTGTTTGCATAGAGATAACAACTGGAGTTTCTCAACTCTTCCTGTACTGGAAACAATTAGACTGATGTATCTGATCTTAATGTTTTATTTCTTAGCTGTACTACACATACAAATCATAATATCATAATTTTTTTTCGCTTCAGTGTCTCTTTAACCAGTACACTATCCAGCCACTATAACTGTAAGTCAACTGCAGGTCATTTTATTGGTTATAGTTATAGTTTTTGTGTACATGGACCAATTTGACCTTTTTTTGAGCCCCTGCTTCACATTCACCATTATAGCTGGAACATGAACTGCATGTCAACTGTAAAGGAACTGAACTCAAAGGTCTGTGTACAGTAGCTGTAATTATCATATGGTTTGAAAGTGTAATAATAAATTGTGTAAACAAGGTTGAAACATTCCTGCCATATCGAGGGGAAAGCAGACAACTTGCTCTCCTTTATTTGCACATTAATAACTTAATGAGTCAATCTGAAAATTTGTCCTGCAGCCATTTCCAGCTGATACCATACCGTATATTCTGGCATATTAGACTACTGGGCATATAAGAGGACCCCCCAAGTTTACCAGTTAAAATATAGCGTTTCGGATATACTCGCCATGTAAGACTACCTCTTTTCCAATGCACATCAAATAAAAATGAAGAAAAAACATCATATACTGATGCTATGCATGAACAGATACTGGTGCTGTACTGTATGTGGTACCCAGTATGTAACAGTATACAGGTGATTGACTGGTTGGATTGGTCAACTCTCCCTAAGTGTATTGGTCAGCTCTCCTTGTCTACCTGTTTATCGGAGCGGTATGGAAGTATAGATTGCACTGTGCCCATAAAACACGCCTCTTTCACCCTTCTGACCCTCCCTTGTATCCTATTTACCTTCTTCTCTGCCTCTCAGATCTCACACGTGTGCGCCTGGGCTGCTTCACTACAGTCCTCAGCAGCGAGATCTGAGAGGCGGTAACAGGATAGGGCGCATCACCTGGCATCAATGACATCTGGCATATAAGACGACCCCTGACTTTTCAGAATATTTTAAAGGGTTAAAAAGTAGTCACCTCTGTGCTCACAGAGGTGCTCTGCTTGCTATAACTGAATTGCTGTTGTTTATCCCCTGCTTATTGCCTGAAGAAGTGGGCTGTGCCCGCGAAACGCGTTGCATCTTTGGGGTATTTTCAATAAATGTGTATATCTATATATTTACAGTCCTTGGTGTCTGCTTTAACGGAGGCGAGAACACCACTTCCTCCCAGCAATTTTTTAAAAATTTTATGTACTTTTATCCTTCTGGCGCCTCTGTTCACCTACCAATATATTTGAGTCCACCCCAGGTGGAGGGGTGATCTACCCCCTTTCTTCCTATCTACAGAGAGCGACTTCTTAATCCTGAGTGAGGACAGGTCTAATCTCCTCACCTGCCTAATGAGTGGTTACCTAGGTGGTAACCCGTGTTTGTGAGTATTACCGTGTTTGTGAGTAACCCGTGTTTGGGAGCATGTGTGGCTGGTTTCCATGGTGTGTGGACAGTGGGCACTTGCGGTGCTGCTTGCGGGTTGTGATCCCAGGAGGTGCAAGCACTTGGGACCCCACCTGTACTTCTCACCTCTGTTTGGAAGCTTAGGGCACCCGCAGGTGATGTAGCTCCCAAGCCACATAGTGGTTAGGAGGGGACATGAGACAACATTGACCCTGCTAATCACGTAGTTGCATTATTAATTGAAACTGATGTCTCTTCCTAGGACAGAGGAGATAGTTTAAAGGACAACCGAGGTGACATGTGACATGATGAGATAGACATGTGTATGTATAAAGCCAAGCACACAAATAACTAGGCTGTGTTCCTTTTTTTTTCTTTCTCTGCCTGAAAGAATTAAACATCAGGAATGCAAGTGACAATTTCTTTTCAGGTCGGGACTGCGTCAGACTATAGCATAACCCTCACTGATAAGGAATTACAGTCATAAAATATGTTCCTGTCAGTAAATGGCTTTCTGAAGCAGGAAAGAGATACAAAGGATCAATAATTCATAGATTTAAGCTCTAGCATACTTCAATGAAGGTTTCATTAAGCAGAGACAATGAAACAGTAAAAACTTAAAAACTAGATTTAACCACTTTGTCCACCACTACAGTATATCTACGTCAGCTGTGGCACCCTCCAAGCCACAGTGACGTAGATATACTGACTTAATTGCAGCCCTGCTGTGCACTATCGGGTGCTCTTTAGAGCGCACCCTTCGGCACTGTCAGCTGCATTACTAATTGGTGGAAGGGAACATGTTCCCTTTTGGCCAATTAGTCCACCCCCCCCCCCCCCTCCCATGAATGAGTGAACTGCAGCGATCCTTCATCTGTCCCCCTCCGTGCAGAAATAGTTAAAATAGTAATAATAGTCATCAAGCCGGGACCCGGGTTACCGGCATTACGCGGCTGACTGCAGAGCGGGGATCGGAGGCTCGGGCTTCAGGATATTTGCAGGACTGAGGTAAGGGGAGTGAGACTGCTTGCTTGTGCATTTTTTTTTTTACTATTTCTGCACGGAGGGGGCTGCCTGATGGGGGGAGCAGGGGGGCCATCTGGCTATCGATTCTTGGGGGAGGGAAAGATATGTCAAGGGGGGTATTAAACTGACTGGGGGACATCTGCGTAACCAAGGGGAGGCAGGGGCTTAATAATTTGGCACATCTGGGCACCTGGGGGGGCCCATAACTTAATACTGGGGGCACATTTGGCTATAATGGGGGGCAACGCTAATCCTGGGGCTACATCTGACTATAATGGGGTAATCCTGATCTCGGGGACACATCTGGCTATAAATAGGGGCACTATTCCTGGGGGTGCATCTGTCAATTTATTCTGGGGGTGACAAACACAGGGGACACATCTGGCTATGCTGGGGGGGGGGGGTGATATTGGGTACACATCTGCCTATACTGGGGGGGTGATACTGGAGACACTTCTGGATATCTATACTGGGGCGTCTTTAACTGGTGGCACAGTTTTTATGTCAATCGCACTTTTTATTTTTAAACAGAAATTAGTCAAAATTGAGAATTAATGCATTTTTTATTTTCCCTCCTTTTCCCCACTAAAATGCATAGAGAGGAACATTTTATTTGGGACCAAATACCCCCCATTGAAAGCTTAGTTTGTCTTGAAAAAAATGATATATAGATTATTTAAGTGGCACGAGTACAGATGAAGTTATTGGTGATTAAAAAGGGACACCTCTAAAGCGTCAAAACTGCTCTGGTCCATAAGGGGAAAACAAGGTCTGGATGCGAAGTGGTTAAATATAACATAAAACTGTGGGGTATCTAAAAAGTCATTTTTAGGAGAAGGAGGATGGATACAATTGTTTTTATCATCAGTTTATTTTCACCTCGGATGTCCTTTAATCGGTTCAGCCCTTGCTCGATCTGGTAATGCAGGTGTAGGTACACTTGCTGTGCCTTTATATTTCCTGGCATGCGTCTCTGCAAATTATTTAAATAGCCAGATGCTCCTTGGGAGTGAGCACTTGTCATTCTTTGTGTTGACAGATTAAATTATTGCAGTAATGAATTAGAGGAGTACAAATTCACTTAGGCCCCGTTCACACTTGGGCATTTTGGCAAGTAAACGGACCTGATCCTGATCAGAACCGTACGGTTCCGATCCGGATCTGATCCGGATCCGGTCCATTTGTATCAGGCATGCATCAGGGTGCCATCCGGATCCGTTGGCAAAAAATAGTCAAATTTAAATAAAAAAATGTTGGGGTCAGCAGAAGGTGCACCTGGTGCACCTGTAGAATCAGGTTCCTCCGCTGTAGGCCTCACCTCCACCTCCGACATTCTGCCAAACAGCTCCAGCACGTCTGTCACTGCTGCTCCACTCCAGACATGCTTGGCCCATGTGTCCCCATCTGAAATGGCCGCTTGGACACGCATAGGAAGTGGGGTAGAACGTCAGGTTTTTGTAGGCAGCGTGTTCTGTGCCTTCCGTTCCCCATTGGTTTCTGTGTTCCGGATGGTGCTATCAGGCTCAGGTCCGGCTCCGGTCCGGGTGCGTGGGCCGGAGATCCGGACCCAAAAAATAGTGCATGCTGGAAAAGTGTCCAAAGTCCGGATCCGGTCCGGCTCTGTACTGTACGGAGCGGACGCGTGTGAACGTCCGCATAGACTTTGCATTGCTATGCGGAACGTATGTTCCGTTTGTACAGTATACGGTCCGGATCAGATCAGAAAAATCCGGGCAGGGAACGCTAATGTGAACCGGGCCTTAACCACTTCGCATTCCTGGGTTTTTACCCCCTTCAGATTCCTGACAATTTTGATACTCAGCTGTGTTGCTTTTAATACAGTAATAACTTTTTAATTACTTATGCTATCTAATTGAAACATGTGTTGTTTTTTTCAGGACAATCTAGGCTTTCTCTCAGTAATATTGTTTCCAAGCAATTATTTTATTTCATATGTATATGACAAGGAAAAACAGATGTAAAAGCAGAAAATATACATTTTTGTCACTTTTCACCCTGCCTAATTTTCACATTACAAGTGATTTTGATATAAAACACTTCAAAAAATGTTCTTTGGCCCTTCCTGGTTAAAATGATGTGCCATAGGCCTTATTTTGTTACTAGCTGACCACGTAGTGGGCCTTTATAAGAGACCTGCGTACTTGGATTTTTGAAGGGCATTTTTTTCGCTTTCCTTTTTATAGCGTCAGGCTTCCTTCACAGAGTCCTATGTGTGTCAGAACAGAAAATAAGTACTACAAGTGCCACCATTTTGAAAAGTAGAGATCCAGGGCTATACAAAGATGGATATATTGTGTCCGTTACATTTTTGGGGTTTTGCTGAAAATTGCATAAGTGTGACCACTTGTTTGAAAATAAATATTTTTTTGACTGTTGGTGACAGTTTGTCGCTAAGCATTTTGAAAGTGACAGGTGCCACTGAAATAAAACACTGGAAAATGTATTCTTCAGCTTCTCACGATGAAAATGATGTGCCATAGGCCTTATTTTGTTACTAGCTGACCACGTAGTGGGCCTTTATAAGAGACCTGCGTACTTGGATTTTTGAAGGGCATTTTTTTCGCTTTCCTTTTTATAGCGTCACGCTTCCTTCACAGAGTCCTATGTGTGTCAGAACAGAAAATAAGTACTACAAGTGCCACCATTTTGAAAAGTAGAGATCCAGGGCTATACAAAGATGGATATATTGTGTCCGTTACATTTTTGGGGTTTTGCTGAAAATTGCACAAGTGTGACCACTTGTTTGAAAATAAATATTTTTTTGACTGTTGGTGACAGTTTGTCGCTAAGCATTTTGAAAGTGACAGGTGCCTCTGAAATAAAACACTGGGAAATGTATTGTTCAGCTTCTCACGATGAAACTGATGTGCCTTAAGCCTTATTTTGTTACTAGATGATCATGTAGTTGACCATTATATTCAGCCTGTGCAGGAGCAGCAGAAAGAATTTGTGGCCCCTTCATCTGCCATTGTCAATATAGTATCCTATGCAGGGCAAATGGCAACATCCACCGCAGAGACTGCATAGCCACTTTGTGCTGATAAATCAAATATAAAATGAAATGAAATATCCACTGCATTTTGCCAGCTTTCGCTGTTTCCACCAGGCACCACATGGAGGTAGCAGCAATGCCTAGCTCTTTTTTTTTTTTTTTACTTTTTTTGTCTTTTTACTTTTCTTTTACACTTTTTTATTGTTTGATATTCATTTATGTGTATAACTGCAACATAAAAAAAACCGTGAACAAAATACAGTCATAAACAATGACCAACTGTAAAAATAAGAATATAATGTGGTGGCCAGCTGGGAATGGTGGCCCTTAATTAATGGCACATGCCTTAGGCTGCCCCTGGTCTATTTTCTTTATTTTTGGAAAAGTTTTTTTTTTTTTTTTTCAAATAGAGCTGGTGGCTACAGAAATTTTTTTGGGAGATAGGCATGGTTCTAATAATTGGTGACCATATGGTATATTTTATAACACGGAGTAAAGCAGAGGCCTGGGTTGGAGGGACAATCTGGACAGTAATATCTTGTGTCCTTTCTTATTTGATGTTTGGCACACACTTTGCACCTCTTCTGAGGATATTTTTTCAGGGGATTAGGAGGGAGTGCTTCCATAAAGTGCCTGTCGCAGAGTCTGATTATGTCTTCACACTGGGATTGGTCACTGCGTACTGGTGTTGTGCCAGATCCAAAAAGGAAAGATGCAATGATCTGTTCCTGGAACTGCAGGTATGACCCGGTATTGCCTGCTTTTCTGTATGCCACATGGGCGTTGAACATTGCCATTTGTAGCAAATAAATCCCTACCTTCTTGTACCAGGATTTAGTTTTTCTAGCTACCAAATATGGGGCCAACATCTGGTCGGACAGATCCACTGCTCCCATATGCTTGTTGTAGTCATCAATCGCAATAGGCTTGACAGTCTCTGATCGGTGAGACATCCCTAACACTGTGCCCTCTGTGTGCATGGTGGAAAGCATAAGCACATCTTTTTTGTCCTTGTATTTTAGTGCCAGAACTTCATTGCTGCGCAGACTACAAGTCTCCCCCTTTTTCAATTTTTTTTTCAGGACTTCTTGCGGAAAGCCTTTTCGGTTTGCCCTGATGGTACCACAGGCAACGGTGTCAGACGAAAAAAGAAATTTAAAAAGTGGCAAGCTGGTGTAGAAATTGTCTACAAATAGATGATACCCCTTGTTTAGTAAGGGGGTCATAAGGTCCACCACAATTTTTCCATTGGCTCCCATATCTGCTGGGCACCCCTCTGGCTGTAGCATGCTATCTCGCCCCTCATAGATGCGAAATGCAAAGGTGTACCCTGATCCGCTTTCGCAAAGCTTATAGAGCTTTACCCCATACCTGGCTCGTTTACTGGGGATGAATTGTTTGAATCCAAGCCGGCCATGAAAAGGCATTAGAGATTCGTCTATTGCGGTTTCTCTTCCTGGCACACAGATTTCACAGAATTTTAAATTTAGGTGATTTATAAGCGGCCTTAATTTAAAAAGCCGGTCTCTGCCTGCATTGTCTGGACTCTTGTTTTGACTATTGTCATTGAAATGCAGAAATCTCATGATCATCTGATAACGCAGCTTTGGCATAGTTGATGAGTACAGAGGGGTGTGGTGTATGGGATTTGTACTCCAGTACATTGTGAGCTGTGATTTTTTTGTTAGCCCCATGTTGAAAGTTAGGCCTAGAAACACTTTCAACTCCGACAAGTTTGTTGGTGTCCATTTCCGGGTGTAAGTGGACCTGGGGTGGGACTCAATGAATTGAGAGGCATACAAATTTGTCTGCTCGACAATAAATTGCAAAAAATCGTCATTGAAGAATTGCTGGAAAAATTCGACTGGTGACATATTCCCTGTCATGTCAACCATTAAGCCACTGTTTGCAATGAAAGGAGGGATTTGGGGTGCTTGCATGTTTGGCGGTACCCACAGTAGGTGTGAGTGACATGTCCAGTGGTAGCTGCTGACTTTGCTGCTGGCTGCAAGCCCCTGGAGCACTAGTGCCATCTAAAATGTCCATGGGTTCCTGAGGACTTTGCTTCTGGCTGCCTGCCCCTGGAGCACTAGTGCCTGCTGTGCTCCCTCCTCTGCGATCTGATGACGCCTGTGTCTCAGAGTCGCTGCCACTGGGAACTGATGCAGTGACAACAGGATGCACAGTAGCAACTCTTGCCTGCTCTGATGGCCCTTCACCTTCATCAGAGCTGGAGTCGCCGTCTGACAGCGGGTCGGAATGTTCAACCGTCAGATTCGCAGTCAGATTCTTCGTCGCTGCCGCTGATTTCCATCAAGGCAACGATCTCCTGTTCTGTGTATCGCCTCTTTGCCATTTTTTATAAATAGGGTACAGAACAAGATAAAGAGATAATAGATAGAAAGATTTTTTTATTTTTTTTTATATGAATGAGGATGAGAAAAGTGCTGGGAATGGAAGTAGAAGAGAGGACGGTGATGTGAGAGGGAGAGAAATGAGATCAGAAGATCAGATGATCAGATGACGATCGAATGATCAATAAGGGGTCAGCAAACTAAAACACTAATAGGGGGGGAGGGGGGCAGTATAAAAAGGGCCTAGGACAGCTAGATCAGCTAGATTAGTACAGTGTGATCAGTACAGTGTACTGAACACACAAGGGATAGTTAGTGTGGGAAGGGGTTAAAAACAGCAATCAAATATAATTTATTTTCACAGTGGATCCACACAGCTCACACAGCTCTGCACACAAGCTGCTCCACCTCAGATCTCACACTGACGAGAGATCTGAGGCTTCAGCAGCTTTAGGTGGCAACAATGTAATATTTACATTGTCACAGTGTGAATGAGAGCTGTCATTGGCTATGGCAGCTGTCATTCACAGTAAAAACGATCTCATTGGTTCTGTGAACTTCTGTTCACTTGCACCAATGAGAGGATCGCGCGGACTCGCGGGCGCGCGCATGCGCGCGCACGTGCACGCACGCGGGCGCGCACAGCGCTGCTTAGACTGCAGGACGTGAGTTTCACGTCTGGGAATGCAGGCAGGGACAGAGCATGACGTGAAACTCACGTCCAGGAATGCTAATTGGTTAATCATATTTTTGCAATGTAATTCACAACTACAATGCAAAATTGTAAAGCGAAATGTCGGAAAAATGATAATTAATTTCGTTTGGAACCTTAATTTGGTGAATACGCATAATTTCTCTACAACTTTAACGGTTAGTTGCAAAGCCCCCTACATGTTCTTGTCACCAAAATTGCTATTTACTGTATGTTAAGTGGAATATTTTAAACAAATAAAAAAAATAAAAAAAGGCCTTGTAGTTTTTGAAAAAATTGATTTTACAAATTCAAAGGAAAAATGTTTTGTGAACTCGGTAAAATTACATTTTGCTGTGGTACCGATTTTATCAATAACTATAAGATCTGTTTAAAAAAACTACTATTCCCCTTAACATATGTAGCAATTTTAATGACTATGGTCGGTGTGAAATGATGCGCAATGACGCAAAATAACAAATAGATTGCGTACAATTATAATTTTGAATTATTAAATCATAATTATGTGTGGTAGTAATTACAATTTTTTTTAACGCAAAATTGTAACAGATTACGATCATAATTCACTACTAATGAGGAAAGGGAGAAGATAATACCTCCAGTGAGCACAGTCACCGGGTACATGGAGCCACCTTCAGTTTATTGTATTTAAGGTCTATTCAGTGCAACCTTTTCTCCTCACTACCTTCCTATAGTTAAAACAAATAAACTTAGGATAACACTAACCTACCTTTAGGAGAACCAGGGACAACCACCTTCGCTTGTCCTCACCTTCCCTGGTTTCTCTAGAGTCAACTTTTTTAAATACTTATCCATCATGCTTAGCACTGCTGATAACACTGGTAATAACTCTGATCCTACATATAACTCAATGCCAGAACTTACTGCTTTACCCACCAGTGCTTGTGCCACTTATATAAGACTGTTGCTCTGCATGGAGCCATCTGTTCTCATCTGCAATAACCGGCAATGAATGCAGGAAGACCACAATCATTGCCTTTTGTGTGGCCGAGATAGAATGTTATTTCTCTTACTGGAGTTCTTCAAAAAAGAAAAAGAGAAAAAGGCCAGTTAACTTCATCCAAATTACCATGCTGTTTGTAAACAGCGAAAAAAGTTAACGTCCTTAATTTAAGTATCTCACCCTGTGAGCCAACTTCAAATTTGTTCTACTTTTCCTTAGCACAACATTTAAGTGGAAACAGTAGGGGACACCCAACCTTCAGGATACATGGGGCTTCACACAAAATCCATTTTACAGTTAATTGAGGATGGAAGAGGACCTATTTTTGGTTATTGCGCTGTACAGAAGTAGGTGGTATATGGATACATCTGTGTTAACAGATGCCAGGAAAGTTGCCTGTAAAGAAAAGAACAGGAAATGGAATTAAAACATCGTAATCAAGAAAATTGTAATATTGTGCTCTTAGCACAACGGGAGACCAATTTTTTCGCTTTGTTATGTGTGTTTTTTTGCTGTGCTATGTTTTTCCTAGCATGTAAAACCTCCCTTGTGGAAAATAAGAACATAATGTGCCAATAGCGCAGTTATTGGTTAGAAGTTGTATTTAAAGTGCCCACATTCTGATCAGCCATTGAATGGACACTTGTAATAGTCTGAATAAACATTCTCCAACTAGTGAAACAGCAAACGTCATAATTGTCTTTGCTTGGAGTGACATTCTCTATTTTTTTAAGTAGATCCTTCCTCCTTCTTCATTCTTCTGTTGTTATTTCTTTGGGTTTTTTGTATAGGTCAGTATACAGTAAATATATTTTTTTATGTGCTTAAAAGCTACAAGTGTTTATACCTTGCATGTAACTTCTAAATCATTGCATTGCTCACTCTTTGGGGGGTCGGCTCCATAGCTTGGCAGCTTCTATACATGCATGTGGTTATTTCTGCAACTGCACAGAATGCTCCTGGCCTCAGGAGCGCAGCTGTGCATGCTCGTAGCCCCTAAACCTGCCTGGGTTGCCTGCTACGGAGGCAACCTCAGAAGAGTGGCTAAAGGGCGAACTGCGGCGAGGGAAATCGAGGCTTATAGGGGCTGGAGGAAGCCCCAGGTAAGTAAATCTTCTATAATTATTTTTACCTCATGCATCCTTTAAGCTATAAGGTTATGGGAGGTTAATGTTAGGATCTGGGCCCGTTTAAGGTTAGGATAGGATTTCTGGTTTAGATAAAGGGCAAATGATCAGTTTTGATTTAGGTTAATTATAAACTAGGTTATTGTGAGGCAAGAGTTAGGCCTAGGTTGGGTTAGGTATTTTGGTAAGAAAAGTGTTAAGGTAAAAAGCAGGACAGAGGTGCCCACTGCCCAGATTGTAATAAAACATTGTTAAAACCAATTAAAGTGGAAAAGGGATGTGGCAAACTTAAGAGATTACACAAAATTAATTCAAAGTACCACTTGCCGACCAGGGGTGATTTGCCTGATCTGTGCTGCGTGGGCTCTCCAGCCTGGAGCACAGATCAGTATTATGCCAGGGCGATCAGACTTCCCCCTTTTTTCCCCACTAGGGGGATGTCCTGCCGGGGGGGTCTGATCGCCGCCGGCCATCTGCGTTTTGCGGGGGGGGGCTCCTCAAAGCCCCCCTCCGCAGCCATTTCCGCCCTCTGCCTCCTTACCTCCCTCCCTCCCTCTCTCCGTAATGCGCAGGACGGAGTTCCGTCCTGCGCATTGAAGGATAGGCTTCCGCCTATCAGATGCCGGCGATCCCCGGCAAATCATAGGCCGGGGGTCGCCGATCTGCCCTATGGCGCTGCTGCGCAGCAGCGCCGTATGATGTAAACAGCGAGGATTTCTTCCCCGCGTGTTTACATTTTGCCGGCGAGCCGCGATCGGCAGCTCTCCGGCTGTTCACGGAGACACCCTCCGTGAACTGACATGGAAAGGCCGCTCGATCGAGCGGCCGTTTCTATGGTAACCCGCAGACTACCAGTTTACGCCAATCGGCGTTAGCTGGTCGTCAAGAGGTTAACAGCTTTTATTGGCAATATGTAAATTAAGATTGATCATTTTTTAAATAAATTCAGTGTCATCCCTGAGCTAAGCCACTCCCTTTGTATGATTTTATTGCTTTTAACACAGTTTCGTTATAACCGGGGCTTTCTATTGTCTACCAGGTAGGCTTCAAACTGCACACACTGACCGTTTTTGTACTCAAGAAATCTACCACAACTCAAGAGCATCCATCTAACCTGAGTGGAGATGGGAGTTCTACACATGCCTATTAGTTGGTTGCCCACCTGCGCAACCTAATTTTGTGAGTACGACTTACCTACTCTTGCTCAATTCTTAGTGCATGCTGCTCTATTCATGCTTCCTTTGTTTCTGTGTTTATTTTGGAGGTACAACCTGTCTCTCAAGTTTTGCTGTTAAGGCAAAGCTAGAGCTGTCATAACAGCTGGAGTTAAGAAGAGATGGGGTTATGAACTGTGTTAAGCAATTGAGGGAAGAAGAGGTTAGGGTTAGGCATAAAGCAGGGGATACAGTTATAGATAGACTAGGTGGGGTCTGAGACAGTAGAGGTCACACTGGGAAATGATGTAGCAACAGAGGATTCAGGAGTTGTGCCCCTAAACCAGAGGCGCCCACTATGGGCTCTCCTGCTGTATTTGCGCTCCATTAGCACTATGATGGAACTGATCACTGATCATTTCTGGATTTATATCACCAGAGCCTATAGGCACAGATGTTCGGGCACTATAGACTTCACCCTCCATCTACCCACAAAGTGTGCTGGCTGGCCCAGCTGTTACCTCTTCCCTACTTCCCTTGTCCAGCATGGGTAGCCACAGGTGTCCCCAAGTATTAGGTAGCTAGAGATGCCGCCAGCTGCAGGGAGATCTCATTAACACTCTGCTTTGGACTCTGCATAGGGAAGGAGGGAAACACTCCGGGATGGTAGTGAGATGCCTTTTCATCATTAGCCGCCTGTGGGTATGAGCCTACAGTGCCTTATGGGAAATCTGGTCCTGTCTCTGCTATATATGCTATGTATTGTGGTACTCATTTACAAACTGTGTCCTGTGTGACTTTCCTCCTTAAACATCTCTGCAGCTATCCATGGTGGGTTATTATTATTATTTAGTATTTATATAGCGCTGACATCTCCTGCACCACTGTACAGAGTATATTGTCTTGTCACTAGCTGTCCCTCAGAGGGGCTCACAATCTAATAATCCCTACCATAGTCATATGTCTATGTATGTATTGTGTAGTGTATGTATTGTAGTCTAGGGCCAATTTCGGGTTAAGCCAATTAACTTATCTAAATGTTTTGGGGATGTGAGAGGAAACCGGGGTGCCCGGAGGAAACCCACACAGGTTTTTGTGCTCCATATTAGTTGTGATGTGTAGTGTTCAATTGTAGGGGTCAAATGTAAAACTTGCACTGGAGCCCACTTCCCTCACTGTTATTTCAGACTGGCATGGTGCACTTTAAGGGCTTGATTCACAAAGCGGTGCTAACTGTTAGCACGCCTGTGAAAAGCCCCTTAGCACGCCTAAAAAAGCTTTTTGCGTGCTAATTTGTGCGTGAACCGCATTGAGCGCAAAGTTATGCGCGCAAAACTTTATGCACGTAAACCTTTATGCGCACAGTAAAACTTTATGCGCACATAACTTTGCGCCGCGATTTCTTGAAGCTTTGTGCGTGCTAACTACTTAGCACCCTAGTTAGCACGCCCAAAGCCTTTAGGCGTGCTAACTAAGTTAGCACCGCTTTGTGAATCGAGCCCCAGGTCTGCAGTCACACCAAAGTAACAACAGAGAAACTCCTTATCCAAGCAGTATTGGAAAGTCTTTGTCTGGGAGCCGGGTTGCGCACACGTCCCTGAGAATTAATGGTCCTGTCCTGTGGGTTAAACTGGTTCACCCTCTCTGGGGCTCTGCCAAATCTCCCAGTGCAGCATCCTTTGTACTCCCTTGAAAATCTCCGGTGTCAGATTAAATGGAGGCTTCTGTATAATATAGCCATCAAATAGTTCCAAATGAATTTGTCGGGCTGAAAATATGCAAAACATGAGAGGAAGTGCTGGAGCAGCATAATGAAATAGACGTATAATGAAACTTATGCTAATACGGAAACCTGTGCCGCGCTGGGTTAAGAGGCTGGACAGGGACACACTGAGCGGACTGCAAGACTGGAGAAAATCATTAAACAGTGCCCAGCCTGAGTAAGGTGTTTTTGCAGGAGGGTCTGTCACCTACAGGCAACATCATATAGAATGTGAACTCCTTTCAGCATCACGATTGTCGGGAACCTTTCCACGCAGCTCTGAGAATTTCTTCCTCTTTTATGTGTGACCTGCAGAATATCCCAAATAACACGAGAGAGAAAAAAAGAGGAATCCACTCAAGTCAAAACTACCACAGGACAAAAATGACTGATTATACCTCAACCATGTTGAAGATTTGTTAAAACAAACCAGAAGTGAAAGTAATCTAAAAGTAAAAGTAGAACAACAGTATCAACTACAGCGCACCTTTCAAACACATAAATGCACTTGGGCTGCAAGGAGATGAGTAAAAGAGTGCACCTCTTTTCCCTCACAAGTTGTATGACAAAAAAAAAATGAACTCCTGCGCACTCAGCTCTCTATAGCTTTAATGATTAAAATTCGTATTTAAAATTAGTAAAAATAAACTATGATAGAAACAGACAGTCTCCTACAGCAAACAATCGTTATCAAAGTACACACATCCAATCACCGCCGCAATATATACAATACGCACCTCACGCCAACTGGCCCGACTGGCCGAAGATACCGGGACCCATTACAGAAAATCGAAGGAGGCGGAGGACGGAACTGAGGGAGTGATCAGGATGGAAGGGGCTGGAGGAAGCCCCAGGTATGTATGAAATGTTTTTTTTTTCAGTCATCTCTGGTACACTTTAAAGCTATAGAGAGCTGAGTGCACAGGAGTTCATTTTTTTCTTAAAAGTAAAAAAGAAAAAAAGAAGAAAGAAGGTAAAAATGAAGTAAATAATAGTATCTACATGGATAATGCCAAATAGTTTGCTTCTGGAATCCATCTTATTTTGATGAAAAAAGTTAAAAAGTCAACATTTAATATTTTGAAACCAGGCAAGGGACAAAAATTGCGTGGCACACAGAATTTGAACTTTTGTCACCAAAACACACCATTAGGCGTACCAGGCCCAAAATCATGTAACTTGACACTAAATAAACATTTGTTCAGTTTGGTAACAGCGTACAAAAATAGATCAATTGGTAAAAACAAAAAAGCAATACCTAAAAAACATGTGGAGTGTGTCTAAACATATTGCAGCAGTGCTGTTGACAAACACACAAAAGCACTACATACACTCATACGCCACAGCTAGCCACTTATAGACACTATTCAGTGTTTATACATGCAAATCACAGTTTTTAACATTGCTACCTGTGCTGGAGAATATCGGGGTACGGTTAGGAGGTGGGGTTCTTTAGAAGTGTGGGGGTGTCCTTAGGGCTTAAAGTTTGGCACCATTAGGGGGAGGGGTTCATCTTAGGAACCACAGGGGGAGGTGTTTAAGGTTGGGGGCCACCTTAACGTTAGGCATTAGGCATTAACCATAGGTCTTATCAGTAGAGGTAGGGTTCTGTGTGGGAGGGTAAGGGTATCATAGTAAAATATCGGTAACGCTTACCAATATGTTCCTATCATAATGAAGTAGTAGATCAGTATTCAGTAATTTTATTGATATTCTAATAGCATCTATCTCCGGTGCTCTTTTTCCCACGCCCCATTTTTACATGTACGCTCACGTATACCCTGGAGTTCACTTTTAGTGGTTGTATAGGGCTTTAGAATGCAAAAGAGAATAAAAAGTCTTGACAATGGAGATTAAAAAATTACAGGCCAAAATTGTGTGTGTGTCTACAGCATAGTGTGTGTGTACATATACTGTACCATGTGCATGTTTGCAGTGGGAGGGTGGAATGTTTACCCGTGGGCAAGATGTGCATGCTAAATGTGCTTGTACAGTCTGCAGTATATTTGCAAAATACACCAAATTCAGGGTTGTGTTGGAGGAATGGCATCTTTGTGTGCTTGATGATCATATGTTATGTGTTTCTACAGACTGTATGTGTGTTTGTATACACTGCATGCATATGGGTAGTGAGAGTGTTGTATGTTTGTGTGTGTGATGTGTGTATACACACTGTATGTCTGGGGTAGGGAAACTATGGCTCGGGAGCCAGATGTGGCTCTTTTGATGGCTACATCTGGCTCATGGTTAGAGGTTGATTCACTAAGCTACACTGCTCAAGAAGCGCAGCTTAGTATGACAGCACAAGCAACATTTTCAAAGTAGGCACGCTACAGCTGTAGCGTGCACTGCTAACTTACTCGCACTCCTCCCAAATCGAACAGCTGCTCCAATTGTCCAACTCTGGACTTCAGTCAGATCCAGTGACTTTATAGGACAAGATCCCTGCACATTGATTGGCCCAATAGGCTGTCTGTCACTTGACAAGTAGCCTATTGGGCCAAAGTGCGGTGATCTCATCCTACAAAGTGAATCAACCCCCAAGTCAGCTAGCTAATTGTACAAGCTGTTAGTCTGTATTTCTCCTGTCTTGCTCTCAGGAAAATTGCTAATGTTGATGAAACCCAAGAAAAGCTGAAGACATGTCTGACACTTCCGCTGCCTGGCGGATCAACTGTATACACATCACCATGGCAATAGGGACGTGAGCCCTCTGCTGCGCATGCGCACTGTCCCAGTTTTAAACATATTGTATGGTTCTCACAGAATTACATTTTAAAATATGTGGCGTTTATGGCTCTCTCAGCCAAAAAGGTTCATGACGCCTGCTGTATGTGTATGAGATTGTGCGCAGTGGATGTAGGTAAGTAAATATGCTGCACATGTGATGTGTGTGTGCATTAACTGTCTGTCACAGTTTGGCTGTTTTGCCTTTGTCCATGTGAATGTATATGTGTTTTTTAGGTGTAAATTCTAAGTAACTGATCAGTTGCCGCAGCCGCAGGGAACACAGATCATTTCCTGTAGGTTTTTGCAGTAGAACCAGTCCTGTATGCCTCAGTTTTAGTGTTAGGAAACTGTCTGTTTAGAAGAAGCAGTGGGTTTCCAGTTTGACAGACTGACATATATTGCAGCAATATCTGTGTTAATAGCTGCTATTTTAGTGAGTCAGGTTTATAATGTCTGTGTGTATAAATTGACCTTTTTGTTGGTAATTGATGGCAGTGAGACATTTTGCACACATGGGCAGGAGTTAAATATTCGGCTATTACAACCCAGCTGCGGCAGAATTTATACTGGTATAAAATGAAATGAGACTTGCCAATATAGGAGGGAAAATAACACATAATGTGCAACGTGACTAGTTATGCTTCCATATCTTTTTCTTCTAGCGTTGGATCTGCTGTTTGATTCTTTGGGGATAACGTTCTTGAAATCCATTTGGAGCACTATCCTGATTTTTGTTTTGGTAACTAAAATCAACCTGAAGTGAAAATAAAATGCTTAGATAAATAACTGCATCTATAGTCCTAATGCTAAATAGGATTTTCCTGGCATCCCATAGTCTTATTTTGGTTTAATCCAGGATTTCAGATTTTGACTGTTTCTGGTACATGACATTAGAGATGGCTCGAACCTCCGATTTTCGGTTTGCGAACCTCGAACGCGAACCTCCGCAAAAAGTTTGGTTCGTGCGAACTTCCGCAAACCGCAATAGACTTCAATGGGGAGGCGAACTTCGAAAATTAGAAACATTTATGCTAGCCACAAAAGCGATGGAAAATATGTTTCAAGGGGTCTAACATCTGAGTTTTTGCATGGAGGAGTGGGATACACACCAAATGTCCCGGGGAAAAATCTGGATTTTACGCAAAGCAGCGTTTTAAGAACAGAAATCACCTTGCATGCTAAATTGGAGGCCTAAAGTGCATTAAAACATCTTGCATGTGTATATGTTATGGCCAAAACCAGAAATCGGCCAATTCTAGAATTGGCCGGCCGTTTCTAGAACTGGCCGATTTGACGTCGGCCAAAGTCCAAAATGCCGGGAATTTCTGACATTGGCCGGCCAATTCTAGAAACGACCAGTCGGCCAAAGTCCAAAACGCACAAATCCCAGAACATCCTGGGTCCTGTCCAGCACCATGAATGGCACTCGGAACTTCCTCTCTGCTCTGAAAGATACAGCATAATAATTTTTTTTTAAAGAAAAGCATTTCTTAGTTACAGCTGATACAAATCCTGCAATAAATTTGCAGTGCGTCTACATCCTGCTTTCTTTGGAGCAGACATATTGTTAACATACTGTGCTTTTAAATTAGCTGCTCTGCTGTGGCAGTCAGGTGACACAGGGGACAGATCAAATTACAGTGGTGATTAGTCACAGATGAGGTGGGATGCATGGCTGGGGAGTGCTTTGCATGGCTGGGGGGCTTTTCTGGGTGCTTTGCTTTGTTGGGCACTTTGCATGGCTGTGGGTGCTTTGCTGGGGGGCTGTGCATGGCTGTGGGTGCTTTGCTGGGGGGTTGTGCATGGCTGCGGGTGCTTTGCTGGGGGGGCTGTGCATGGCTGCGGGTGCTTTGCTGGGCACTTTGCATGGCTGCGGGTGCTTTGCTGGGGGGCTGTGCATGGCTGCGGGTGCTTTGCTGGGGGGCTGTGCATGGCTGCGGGTGCTTTGCTGGGGGGCTGTGCATGGCTGCGGGTGCTTTGCTGGGGGGGCTGTGCAGCATGGCTGCGGGTGCTTTGCTGGGGGGGCTGTGCATGGTTGCGGGTGCTTTGCTGGGGGGCTGTGCATGGCTGCGGGTGCTTTGTTGGGGGGCTTATGATTAGTGACAGAGGAGGGGGAATCAGACAGGCTAAATACATACAGGGTGCTTTTCTCTGTTTTCCTTTTACCCTGTGCAAGAGTTCAGCGTGGAGAGCTGAGGGCGGAGGTGGTATCAGCTGCAGCCGGCAGCATACAGGCCAGCCCCGGGTCCCTGCAGGAGAGGAGAGGTGTTAGGAGGACTACGCCAAGGCGGCAGCAGGGACACCGCGGGGAGAAGTTGGAGAAGGAAGGCGGCGAAGAAATGAGCTGCAGCCGGTATCACGTCGGAACACCGGCAGCATATAGGCAGCCCTGGGTCCTCACAGAAGGTCCTCGATCAAAGAACAGGGGCCAGCGGGACATGGAGCGGGGGACAGCGGGACTGAAGCTCAGAGCGGGGGACAGCGGCACAGCAGTACTTAGGTGAGCTTCGGGACTTGGCCGGCCACATGTAGTTAGAATGCGTTCTGGCCGGCCAAAGTCCGACATGGAGGAGCATTTTGTACATTGGCCGCAGCAGCCGGCCACTTCGCGTATTCACCGGCCAGAACCCGAAGTGGCCAGACTTCGGGTTCTGGCCGTAACATATACATCAATCAGGGAGTGTAATTAGAGTACTGCTTCACACTGACAGATCAAACTCATTGTGTAACACACCGCAAACAACTGTTTGTGTAGTGACGGCTGTGCTGGAATGGTGTGCACCATGGCCAGGGTGCAGGCCATGGCGGTTTTCTAACCCATACGGTCACCGGGCTGAGGTAGCTCAATGACAGAACAACAGTGACTGTCCAGCTGATGGAATTTGTTCTGTCCACAATGAAGCAACGACCTTATTATCTTGGGTGTTGCCCCCCCCCTCCCCCCGTCGGTCATTGCTTCATTGTGATACGCAAGCCCCTTCACCGTGGCAACGATCACAAAGGGGAATTGACACATGTACATGCCGTATGTTTTGTTGTTGCAGCTGCAGTGCAGTCAGAAAAATTAGACAGGCATGTACACGCACCAGAAAAAGTATAGCGGCCGCTGCTAACAGCAGCCCTAAAAATTCAGGAATCCGCCTGGAGTCCTGGACCCTGTTGGTGGTGGCGGAGAAGGCAGTCAAGTGGCCTGCAGGCAGAGATGATGTGTGGGGACCGACTTAGTCATGGGGCAGGCAGAGATGCTGTGTGCGGGGACTGACTTAGTCTCCGGGCGGGCAGTAGCCCTCCGGGATCCATGTTCTTCCACTGCCTCCTCCTCAAAAAAAAAAAAAAAAAACACCTTCCTCATCATCTGACTCCTTCTCCCCACACAACTCTTCATCCTCCACCTCTGTGCTGCCGCAGGTGTTGAGGAATCATCTGCTTCTGCTGAGAATTGATCCCACAACTCTTCTTCCTGTTCCAGTTCACGCTCCTCCACAGCTTGATCCACCACTCTACGCACGGCACACTCCAGAAAGAAAGCATATGGGATCAAGTCACTGATGGCGCCTTTACTGCGATTTACAGGGTTTGTCACCTCCTCAAACAGCCTGCATGAGCCTGCAGGCATTTCGCATGAGTGTCCAGTACTTCGGCCAGAACATCCCCATCTAACCAGAGCGTGTCCTTTGACTGTAGTTGTAGCGATACTGTTTGACGGCTTTCTCCTGTTGTAGCAGGAGGTTGAACATCAGGAGGGTCGAATTCCAGCGAGTTGGGCTATCGTAAATCAAGCGTCACATGGCTATTTGTTTCTCCACTGAATATCGGCAAAGCGTGCCATGGCTGTGTAAGACTGCCTGAAATGCCCACACACCTTTTTCTGGATTGCTTCAGGACGTCCTGTAAGCCTGGGTACTTAGACACAAATCTCTGAATTATGAGATTCAGCACATGTGCCATGCAGGGTACATGTGTCAACTTTCCCAAATTCAAAGCGGAAATGAGATTGCTGCCATTGTCACACACCACATTAGCGATCTCCAGTTGGTGCGGGGTCAGCCACTGATCCACCTGTTTGTTAAGAGCAGCCAGGAGAGCTGCTCCAGTGTGATTCTCCGCTTTGAGGCAAGACATGTCTAAGATGGCGTGACACCATCGTACCTGGCATGCAGCATAGAACCTGGGGAGCTGGGGCTGTGTAGCTGGAGAGGAGATCACAGCACCAGTAGAGTAGTACTGCCACTCAGCTTCTTTCACAACTCGTCTTCTCCTACTCCTCTCTGACTCCCCCTCTGAACTGTCCCCTTGGTCATCTTGTCTCTTAGGAACCCACGTGGCATCCGTATCATCATAATCATCCTCCCCAGCTTCGCTTGCCTCAGACACCTCATAAACTGCAACAACAGCAGGTACTTCATCATCCTCCTCCTCACACGTTACGTCCATAGTGTCGCCTAACTCAGACATATGAGGTGGTTTAACTTGCTTAGTGCCTTCATCTTGTTGTAACAATAATGTCTGTAAATCAGTGAATTTCCCACCAAGTAACTTCTGCGAAGTGTCAAATGCAGTGGATGTGATGCTTGTAGTTGCGCTGGTGGCTGCAGAAGATGGGGTGTTTTGTGTTAAATAGCCAAACAAGTCCTGACAATCTTGGGAGTTGATGGGACGTGCCTTCTTCTAAGCACTATACTTTGGGCCAGGGCCATACGAAATCACGTCAGCATGACCTCGAACAGACCTGCCGGGTGGCCTGCCTCTGCCTGTTGGTTTGTCCATATTGGGGGGGGGGGGGGGGTGAAGTGAAAGGTATGCACTGACTTGACTAATACAATGTACAGTCACACAGGTGCAGTGAAAGGTATGCAGTGACTGGTATTCCAATACAATGTGCAGCTGTCACACACATGCAGTTAACCGGTATGCACGGACTGGTATATTACACAGCGCTCACACAGGTACTGTGAACAAGTATGCAATGACTAGAATTACAAATTTGCAGCTGTCACACACACAGGTACCGTGAACAGGTGCAGTGACTGGTATATAACACTGCTTGCAGTCATGTAGGCAGGTAGGTAGGTAGGTGCACTGAACAGGTGGGTATGCAGTGATTGGTATTACAAATGTGCAGCTGTCTCTCACACACACACACAGGTACCGTCAACAGGTGCAGTGACACTGCATGCGCTCAAGTAGGTAGGTAGGTGCACTGAACACAGGTCGTTATGCAGTGATTGGTATTACAAATGTGCAGCTGTCACACACACACACACACACACACAGGTACCGTCAACAGGTGCAGTGACACCGTGTGCGCTCAAGTAACTAGGTAGGTGCACTGAACACAGGTCGGTATGCAGTGATTGGTATTACAAATGTGCAGCTGTCACACACACAGGTACCATCAACAGGTGAAGTGACACTGCGTATATAACACTGTATGCGGTCACGTAGGTAGGTAGGTGCACTGAACATAGGTGGGTATGCAATGATTGGTATTACAAATGTGCAGCTGTCACACATACACACACACACACACACACACACACACAGGTACCGTCAACAGGTGCAGTGACACACAGATAGTCACTGAATGTGCTGGGCCTGGCAGTGGCACAGTAGGAATTACCAAGGGGCCAAGGTCCCACCAGCAGCTGCGACTGACTGACAGGGCTGTGTATGCAACACAAGTGTCTGTGGGACACACACACACACACACACACACACACACACACACACACACACACACACACACACAAAATACATCACAAGAACAACATTAGCTCTCAAAAGAGCTGTTGAGGATGAGGAGTGCTTTTTAGCAATAAGATCAGCAAGAAAGAGCAACCTAACAAGCTTAACACAAGAGTCTAACTAAGCTTTCCCTATGTCAGCAGCTTCTTTCCCTTCTCTAATTACTGCAGCCACACGAGTGAGTGAAAAGGCTGACGCTGCCTGCCTTTTATAAAGGGGGGGGGGGGGGTGGCTGCAGGAGGGAGTGTAGCCTAATTGGCTACCCTGTGCCTGCTGACTGTGATGTAAAAGGTCAAAGCTGACCCTAATGATGTAGTATAGGTGGCGGGTCAAACTCGCATATAATTTTGCATAATAGCAGTCAGCTTTGTTTGTGGCACCAGTCTCTGTTAGTGGCAATTTTTAAAGGAAAGGGTAATTTCCCTTTAATGCATAAAAACTTTAATTCCGGTTATTGAACCGATTTAGCACTATATTTTCGTTTATAAGCTATAAACAAAAAATATTGTTTTACATTACAACTTATAATTTCGGCTATATCCCGCGCCCTTTTTTCCAGGCGCTCTTTTTTCGATACACGCGGCCAGGTGGGTGCAGGTGAGTTGAGGTATGTATTTCATACAAACCTGTCTGACAGCACTGGAACAACTTGCTTGCAGAGAAACATTACCATTGATTACAGTGTTGAAGCTTCTAGAGGGACCATTTAAACCAGGGCTGTCTAATGCTTCATACACACTTGAGATAAAAGTCTTTGGAAAAGGCAAGATCACAGACCAATCTTACCACCCTTCATGTAGTATGAGAGCCATACTCTACACAGTCTATTCTATGGAGCTGACCTCCCCATCAGATAAAATCTTTGCAACATGCTGCACACAAAGATGCTGTACACACTCAAAAGATCATTATCTGCAAAAGATCTGTTCCTGCAAAATATCCATTCCTGCAAAATGCATTCATAGTCTATGAGATCTGCAGATCCTCATACACACTTGGTTTAACAGACAATCATCTGCAGATCATCTGCAGATCAGATCCACCAGGATGGATTTTCAGATCTGCAGATGATTGCCAGATATGCAAATGAAGTCTGTTAAACCAAGTGTGTATGAGGATCTGCAGATCTCATAGACTATGAATGCATTTTGCAGGAATGGATATTTTGCAGGAACAGATCTTTTGCAGATAATGATCTTTTGAGTGTGTACGGGCATCTTTGTGTGCAGCATGTTGCAAAGATTTTATCTGATGGGGAGTTCAGCTCCATAGAATAAACTGTGTAGATTATGGCTCTCATACTACATGAAGGGTGGTAAGATTGGTCTGTGATCTTGCCTTTTCCAAAGACTTTTATCTCAAGTGTGTATGAAGCTTAACTCTAGTCCTTGAGGGCCATATCCATGCAAGTGTTTAGGACGGACAGAGAAATGGAGAAATGCATTTTGGTTGATGAAACACACCATTCTTGATTCAGTCCCATCAATTAATCTGAGCTGTGCCAAAAATGTGTGAAGAAGACCTCGGCCCACGAGGACTGGAGTTGGACAGCACTGATTTAAGCTGTTAGCTATAGATGCTAGTGGAACATCTGGGTCGGTCAAGTAAATGTAGTCAAAGGATGCCATAATGCAGAAGTGCAGTGTGCACCTGACTTGCATGTACAAAAAACATACCTGCAGTCACTTCCACCCACCCTGCCTTGTGGTGTTGTGTAGAGTCCTCCCTGAGGCCCCTTTTACACTTGCCTAGCAAGTGTGAATTGTGTTACCCTGTTTTACAGCAGGGTAACACAATGACAATTCAAGACGATGGGGCACAGCATACTTACCGTGTCGCATCGCACCAGAAGTGCCTGATCAACCACTGAGCCACTGCAGAGTCATACCACGCGTTACCATTGGACACCCGTGGTGACGCAGTAGCGGCAGAAAGAAAGGTAAGTTAATGGGTGACACAGAAACTTTAAATATGTGGTGCACATGTGCGGAATGAGGGGATTAGGAATAGGAAATGTGGGAATCCCAATGACATACTTCTTGTCCAGCAGCAAGTGCATCATGCGGTGAGGGGTAGAGAGGTGTGTGCGGTGGGCGGTGCTATGCATATGACCTTGACGGCTCACCCTGCTGCAGGGTCATACAAATGACTTTTTGTGCGTTGTGGTGAGATGGGAGTGGAGCAAATGGCCAGGTGTAAAAGCGTCCTTTCACAATACAACCAACCACGCCTGATAGTGAGAAGCAGAACACTTTTGCTCATTAACATTCATTCAGATTGGAAAATGGCAGCCATCTTGCGGCTGCCCTGTCTCTTTATTGGCACTATTTTATTTAGAGATGCAAGGCACAAATTTGCTTGTGAAGTTTCTGTCATTAGACGCTCTCTTTGTGTCTTTTAATTAAACCGCTCGTCTCTTGCTCAAAATCCAGACCGTGAAAGGCCGCAATCAATGGATATTTCTGTAGTGTTCTATCCCATTGAGTGGCCAGAGCTTTGGAACCTGTTGTGATAACTATAAAGCTGCCGCCACAATGTGGCCATTCTGAGGATTAGAGGAGATGAAAGGGGGTTTTAATCTGAACAAGCCACTGGATCTACAAGTAATTACCAATTATCTTAAATCTTCTCCTCTCATAAAGCCTCACACCGCAAGCTGCTTTCTTCATTCTTTAATGTACAGGTGTATTATCACCATGCTTCAGTGGCTGTCTCTGAGCTGGAGAGATTGGCGTTATTAAAGTCAGCTGGACCATGTTCTCCAAGAAAAGGAAAAAAAAATCTCATATTATTTGCCATCACAGACTCTTGAAAACAATTTTCACTTCCTTCCTGATTCCATTGTATTATTTTTTTTCCCTTCAATTCCTTATGATGCTACCAGAGGGGATAAAGGTCAATACAAGGGGTAAAAGTACAGCTCAAACTTTTCTTTTTCTCACTTTTATTGGCACGGGATACTTGCAGTTGTCAGTACAGTTGGTAGGAAGCTGTGAAGGACCTGCAATGTTTGGCCTGGAAAGAAAGAACCCAAACTATCCTTGTGGAATATTAAGCAATGCGCAAAGGAGGTTAGAGGACTCACTCTGCTTCCTCACAATGGGTATCAAATACCCTTTCTTTTCCTGTTCTACCTGTTTGTGGTGCTGTGTAGACATTTTAATGATAAGGAGTGAATATATCACCCTAGGAGAAAAGGTAAATTAAATAACGACCTATACAGGTTCAGAATTTAGGTATGCAATTGACACTTTCTCTCTAGCTGGACTTAGTCGGCTATAGTGTAACTCTCACTAATAACTAATTACAAAAAATGACAAACCTTAAAACTCTTGACTGTCAAAAAAGAAAAGGTAAGGTAAAAAAAGAACATTGCTTCAACCAGATTTTCATCCGATAAATTGGTGCTTTGTTGCATCCTTTACGAGGAAGGCTTCACGGAACAGATGAACACCATGTTTCGGGCGGGGTGCTCTTTCTCAGGTGTCTTTCTTAAACTAAACGCACATACAGATGTAATTGCATCAAATAAATGGTTAATTTAGGAAATTGAAGAGGGCCACATGTGGGCCCTTCAGATTAAGTGGTGTTGATGTGGTCACAAGCTCTGTATCACCTATTCCTATGCCACCGGATAGCGTACTGGCAGAGGCTATGCGCCGTGCACAGCTCTTGAAAACCAGGAAGTGAGTGGAGGTGATGCAGGCATCAGGGGAGCAAGTAACATATATGCTTCTGGTTAAGGGTGTTGCCATTGATGTAGGATTTGAGCCTTTGATGAGGCTTTGAATCCCGGCTCATGCCAGTGCATAAACCAGTAAGGAGTCTTTGGGCAATGCTCTCTAATGATCTTTGTTGCCCGTGGAGCGAGCCCTAATTGCTGCAGCCCTGAAGGGCTTTGCATCCACTAGGAGAAAAGCATGATATAAATGTTATGTCTTGTCATTGTTGGAAAATCTCCAGATTCCTCTTTCATTCACCTGATATTGCTTTATTTCCATTGTGTCACTTAAACTGAATCCAGGCAGGCGAATCTCTGTGGATTCACCCAATCTTTACAAAGGAACTCCTAGATGAAACAAAGACTTTTCTTGCAACTCTTTCCTGATGTTTCTCAAACACTTGTTTGCTTGGCAGCTGTGCGAAAAACACTTTCATTTGGAAGGCATAATATTATTTCGAAACCCGTGGCTGGAATATTATTTAATACTCGCAATCTTGTAACAAATGATTATTATTCATACAATTTACAATACCAAACCTTTTTCAATGGGAAGGCTTCATGCGATGATTATGCAGACATCATTAAGCATGTTTAAATATTTATAGCCTGGTGACTAAAAATGAATATTCAGTGTAAAGACCTCCCCACTGCTAGCTAGATGAGATCCTGGACTGGAATTACAGTATAATTGCAGATCACTCTTCATCATGTACAGCATGCGGATCTGTGAAAATCTTATACCTAATTGCACAGCCTCTCCAAAATTAACCTTTACACCGTCTTCCTCTAAGATCTCTACAAATAAATGTGACACAGAATGTTTCTGTTAAAGCGTACATGAAGTGAAAAATGGAATAAAAGTTAGATACTTACCTCAGTTGTGGGAAGCCTCTACATACTGCAGAGCCTTCCTGGCTCCCCACAACGCTCACTGTTCCAGTGCAGGCCACCTCTAAACCTATTAAACAATTAGGTTCCTGTGGGCATGCTGTCAGTTGTAGACAAGCGCATCCTTACTGGGCATGTGCAAGTAAGGTCCGGGCATGTCCAATAGAATGAAGACCTCAGTTGCACATAGGGTTGCCGCGGCATACCGAAATGACGATATACCGCGGTTTGATTGTGCATGGTAATAATACCATGCACAATCTTGTTTTACTGGTTTTCGGGGGGCGGGGCTACTGGGGGGCGGAGTGACGTAGTGGCGGGCGAACAAACAGTGGCGAGGATAAGCAAATACTCACTTGCCGGCAGCCGGGTTCGTCCTGCACGCTGTACTAGCTTCATTCTACTTCCTGTCCTTGCATCATCTCCTTGTAATAGTGGCCAGGGGGCGCTGTTTCAGGAAAATGTCCAATTTCCCTGAAACAGCACCCCCTGGGCACTATTACAAGGAAATGATGCAAGAACAGGAAGTAGAATGAAGCTAGTACAATGTGGAGAACCCGGCTGCAGGCAAGTGAGTATTTGTTTTGTACCCCCTGCTGCTGCATCCCCCCTGGCTCTCTACACTGCGGGCACCAATGCTGGCTACACCTATCCCTGGCTACCTATGCTGTGGCCACCTAGTGTTGGGCGAACAGTGTTCGCCACTGTTCGGGTTCTGCAGAACATCACCCTGTTCGGGTGATGTTCGAGTTCGGCCGAACACCTGACGGTGCTCGGCCAAACCGTTCGGCCATATGGCCGAACTAAGAGCGCATGGCCGAACGTTCCCCGAACGTTCGGCTAGCGCTGTGATTGGCCGAACGGGTCACGTGGTTCGGACCCGAACGCGCTCTGATTGGCCGAACGGGTCACGTGGTTCGGGTAAATAAATACCCGAACCACGTCATATCTCCGCCATTTGTCTGTGGGTTTAGCTTTGGGTAGGCAGGCAGGGTAGTTCGCGCTCCAGCCACGCTAGCCAGGGTCCCCCCCAGTCATTGTGTGTCGCAGCTGGGAACAGTAGTACACCGCTCGCTCAGCCACACTATATATAGCATTGTTTACTGCCACTGTGTACCTCGCTCAGCCACACTATATAGCATTCTGTGTACTGTTCTGTGTCTGCTGGGAACAGTAGTACACCGCTCGTTCAGCCACACTATATAGCATTCTGTGTACTGTTCTGTGTCTGCTGGGAACAGTAGTACACCGCTCGTTCAGCCACACTATATAGCATTCTGTGTACTGTTCTGTGTCTGCTGGGAACAGTAGTACACCGCTCGTTCAGCCACACTATATAGCATTCTGTGTACTGTTCTGTGTCTGCTGGGAACAGTGGTACACCGCTCGTTCAGCCACACTATATAGCATTCTGTGTACTGTTCTGTGTCTGCTGGGAACAGTAGTACACCGCTCGTTCAGCCACACTATATAGCATTCTGTGTACTGTTCTGTGTCTGCTGGGAACAGTGGTACACCGCTCGTTCAGCCACACTATATAGCATTCTGTGTACTGTTCTGTGTCTGCTGGGAACAGTGGTACACCGCTCGTTCAGCCACACTATATAGCATTCTGTGTACTGTTCTGTGTCTGCTGGGAACAGTAGTGCACCGCTCGTTCAGCCACACTATATAGCATTCTGTGTACTGTTCTGTGTCTGCTGGGAACAGTAGTACACCGCTCGTTCAGCCACACTATATAGCATTCTGTGTACTGTTCTGTGTCTGCTGGGAACAGTAGTACACCGCTCGTTAAGCCACACTATATAGCATTCTGTGTACTGTTCTGTGTCTGCTGGGAACAGTAGTACACCGCTCGTTCAGCCACACTATATAGCATTCTGTGTACTGTTCTGTGTCTGCTGGGAACAGTAGTACACCGCTCGTTCAGCCACACTATATAGCATTCTGTGTACTGTTCTGTGTCTGCTGGGAACAGTAGTACACCGCTCGTTCAGCCACACTATATAGCATTCTGTGTACTGTTCTGTGTCTGCTGGGAACAGTGGTACACCGCTCGTTCAGCCACACTATATAGCATTCTGTGTACTGTTCTGTGTCTGCTGGGAATAGTGGTACACCGCTCGTTCAGCCACACTATATAGCATTCTGTGTACTGTTCTGTGTCTGCTGGGAATAGTGGTACACCGCTCGTTCAGCCACACTATATAGCATTCTGTGTACTGTTCTGTGTCTGCTGGGAACAGTAGTACACCGCTCGTTCAGCCACACTATATAGCATTCTGTGTACTGTTCTGTGTCTGCTGGGAACAGTAGTACACCGCTCGTTCAGCCACACTATATAGCATTCTGTGTACTGTTCTGTGTCTGCTGGGAATAGTGGTACACCGCTCGTTCAGCCACACTATATAGCATTCTGTGTACTGTTCTGTGTCTGCTGGGAATAGTGGTACACCGCTCGTTCAGCCACACTATATAGCATTCTGTGTACTGTTCTGTGTCTGCTGGGAACAGTGGTACACCGCTCGTTCAGCCACACTATATAGCATTCTGTGTACTGTTCTGTGTCTGCTGGGAACAGTAGTACACCGCTCGTTCAGCCACACTATATAGCATTCTGTGTACTGTTCTGTGTCTGCTGGGAACAGTAGTACACCGCTCGCTCAGCCACACTATATAGCATTCTGTGTACTGTTCTGTGTCTGCTGGGAATAGTGGTACACCGCTCGTTCAGCCACACTATATAGCATTCTGTGTACTGTTCTGTGTCTGCTGGGAATAGTGGTACACCGCTCGTTCGCCACTGTATAGCATTGTGCTCTGTGTCGCTGCTGGGAATAGTGGTACACCGCTCACCCGTCACTGTATAGCATTGTGCTCTGTGTCACTGCTGGGAATAGTGGTACACCGCTCACCCGTCACTGTATAGCATTGTGCTCTGTGTCGCTGCTGGGAATAGTGGTACACCGCTCACCCGTCACTGTATAGCATTGTGCTCTGTGTCGCTGCTGGGAATAGTGGTACTGTATAGCATTTCTGTACTGCCACTGTACTGCTGCCAGTCAGCGTGTACTGTAAGGATAAGTGAAATGAGGAAGAAATCCGGTGAAAGAGGGAGGGGCAAGGGAAGAGGTGTTTCCCCTGACGGTTCACGTACAGGCCACAGGGGAGCACCCGAGAAAACCCACTCAATACCGCCCATGTTGTCCAGGACAACAACCCTCACAAATCCAAAAGAACAGGACCAGATAATTACTTGGATGACCTCTCAAGCGTCCAGCAGTGGGTTAAGCAGCACCAGCACATCACGCACGAGGTCCGAGTCCTCAGCCAGTTACAAGGAGCCAGTGGGCACAAAGCTGACACAACCGGCAGCGACACCACGCACACAACTGCCAGATAACCAGTCCGATGAATTACCTCAGGACACAATGGGGTATTCGCAGGAGCTATTCCCAGCCCAACAAACTTCCACCTTTCAAAGGTCAATGGAGGAACAGCCAGAAATGTTGTGCCTGGATTCACAACCGTTAACTGTGGGAAATGCACCGCGCACTGAAATACAAGGCGAGTCCGAAGAGGACTCGGAAACCCAAATCCCAGAGCAATTTGGGCAGGAGGGGTTGCAATTGCAGGAGGTCGGCCGACAAGATCTGGAAGACGACGTTGGAGTGTGCTGCGCAGAGGTTGTTGTGGGGAGCTCTACTCCACGGCGGTGGCCCACAATGACATATGACGAGTTTGAGGAAATGGAAGAGGAGGGTATGGACAATGTGGACAGAGACCCAGATTTTGTTTGTGAACGAGAACATCGCCGTCGTAGCAGCAGCACAGATGAGTCTGTTGAAGAACACACTGCTGCACGAGTTCGCCTTGTGCCACAAGGTAGGCGGCGCGCAATTTCAGGCACCACAAGCGTGGAAGTTCAAGTGAGAGGCAAAAGAGGAGCAAACAGAAATCGCCAGCAAGGAGGCAGGTGCTCCAAAGTCTGGGCTTTCTTTGAAGACTGCACTGAGGATGTTACCATGGCGATTTGCAAGGTGTGCAAGACCCGCCTGAGCAGGGGGAAAAATATTAACAACCTCTCCACCACCAGCATGAGCCGTCACATGCTATCCAAACATCCCACTCTTTGGGCAAACGCGTCAGGACAGGGTACCAGAAACAACACTGCCTCCCTTGGGTTCACCAGACCCGCCTCAGCAGCAGCAGTAGCCCAGCCATTGCGTGGTTCACAACATTCACAAACATCAGACGACGCTGACACTGTCACTTTCCGGAGTAGTGCTCTTGAGGTCTCCCAGTGTTCATCAAACACAACAACCAACAGCCCTTCCGTGTGCAGCGCTACGGTTCAGTTGTCTGTGTCGGAGATGTTTGAGCGCAAGAGGAAATTGCCAGCAAATGACCCCCGGGCCGTGGCAGTAACAGCCAGCATAGCCAAGCTTCTGGCCTGCGAAATGCTGCCATATCGATTGGTGGAGACAAACAGCTTCAAGGGCATGATGTCAGTGGCCATCCCACGTTACGTGGTTCCCAGCCGCTACCACTTTGCACGCTCTGCAGTGCCTGAGTTGCATGAGCACGTGGTCAGCAAAATAACCCGAAGCTTGAAGAATGCCGTTGCCTGCAAGGTTCACCTCACCACTGACACCTGGACGAGTGCGTTCGGCCAGGGTCGATACATCTCCCTTACCGCGCACTGGGTGAACCTTGTGGAGCCTGGCAGCGATTCCTCACCTGCTACGGCACGGGTGTTGCCCACGCCACAAACAGCTGCACCGCCGTCCCTCCCACTGGATAACAGCAGCACCTACCTCTCTGACTCCTTCTCCTCCAACGCATCTCAAAGCTGTACCTCATCCGGAAACGCTAACCCAGCAGCAGTAGGATCGTGGAAGCAGTGCAGCACAGCTGTTGGCATGCGTCAGCAAGCGTTGCTGAAGCTAATCTGCCTTGGGGATAAGCAGCACACAGGGGAGGAAATTTGGAGGGGAATAAAGGAACAGACGGATTTGTGGCTGGCACCGCTGGACCTGAAACCGGGCATGGTTGTGTGTGATAATGGGAGTAATCTCATTCGCGCTTTAAGGTTGGCTAAGCTGACACACATCCCTTGCCTGGCGCACGTGATGAACCTAGTAGTTCAGCGGTTCCTGAGGACATACCCAGGCGTGCCCGATCTGCTGTTGAAGGTGCGTCGAGTGTCCAAACATTGTAGAAATTCCAGTACTGCTTCGGGGGCACTCGCCAAGATGCAGGAGCGCTTCAATCTCCCCCACCATCGCTTGCTGTGTGATGTCCCTACGCGCTGGAATTCTACGCTGCACATGCTAGCCCGCTTTTGCGAGCAGAAGAGTGCAGTGGTCCAGTACATGACGGCGCAGTACCGAGGCGCATCCGGCCAGCTGCCAAGCTTCTGTGGATCCGATTGGGCCAACATGTTGGACCTCTGCCAAGTCCTCCAAAATTTTGAGCAATCCACGTTGCTTGTGAGCAGTGACAACTCTTCAGTCAGCATTACCATACCACTGCTGTGTTTACTGAAGAGGTCGATGTTAAAAATCAAGGAAACAGCTGTCATGATGCAACTGGGGGAATCTGAAGGAGAAAACGATCAGCGTGATGGTACCAACATCAGGCCATCCGCCTCAGGGAACGCTGGCCCCAGCAGCTATGACGAAGAAGAGGAGGAGGAACAGCTGGAGTTGGAGCAGGAATTTCATGCCACCACTGACGAGGGCCAGAGCGGTGCACGTTGGACTTCCACAATTCAACGCGAATGGTCAGCAGAAGCAGACCAGGAGGAAGGTGACGACTATGATGCATCACAACAACTATCACAACGCTCACAAGAGGATGATGAGGATTCTGGTAGGACTCTGGCACACATGGCTCAATTCATGCTAGACTGCATTGAACGTGACCCACGCATTGTGCGCATTCTGGACAACACCAATTACTGGGTTTATACCCTTCTGGATCCACGGTACAAACACAATGTTCCAAAACTGCTTGAAGAAAGAGTCAGACAGGTCAAAATGGAAGAATACCAGCAGGCCCTTGTGGAGACTTTAGAGAGGAGATTGACATCCTCCCCCTCCTCTAGCCAGTTGTACGCAGACAGACTGACTTCCGCAAACCCAGGACGACCAGGAGGGCAGCAAACAACGCAAGCCGCAGCTAGTACCCAAAAGGGAATGGTATCGGCAGTGTCCTTGGAGTGGGAAAATTTTCTGACACCCATGCAGCCGCAGCCCACTGAACAGCAAGCGTGCAGATCCACCTCCAACACCGATCGCCTGGAGAAGATGGTCAAGGACTACATGTCAGATGGCGTAGCTGTGTCGAACCATCCATCTGCACCCTTCAACTATTGGGTATCGAAGCTAGACACCTGGCACGAACTGGCAATGTACGCAATAGAGGTGCTGGCTTGCCCGGCAGCCAGCGTTATGTCGGAACGCTGTTTCAGTGCTGCCGGAGGCATCGTCACAGATCGGCGTATCCGCCTCTCTACAGAAAATGCAGACCGTCTGACTCAAATTAAAATGAATCAATCCTGGATTGGAAATGACTACGCAACACTCCAGGACCCCAACCAAGTAACATGACCAATGAACATCTGGGATGGTGTTGCGTTTCCGGGCCCTGTTTATTGAACCTCTCATCTGTATTACATTTATGACTGCATGGCGGCAAAAAGCATTGCTGCTATATCCGCACGCTTTTTGTCCACATGCAAGGCCTGGGTTGTTGTGTCTCACAAAGCGTGGCCTTCTCCTCCTGCGCCTGCTCCTGTTCCATCACGTCTGCTGCTGCTGGGTTAGCGTTGCCGCGTGGTCCCTGTTTATTGAACCACTTATCTTTATTACATTTATGACTGCATGGCGGTACAAAGCATGCTATCCGCACGCTTCTTGCCCTCATGCAAGGCCTGGGTTGTTGTGTCTCACAAAGCGTGGCCTTCTCCTCCTGCGCCTGCTCCTGTTCCATCACGTCTGCTGCTGCTGGGTTAGCGTTGCCGCGTGGTCCCTGTTTATTGAACCACTTATCTTTATTACATTTATGACTGCATGGCGGTACAAAGCATGCTATCCGCACGCTTCTTGCCCTCATGCAAGGCCGGGGTTGTTGTGTCTCACAAAGCGTGGCCTTCTTCTCCTCCTGCGCCACCCTCCTCCTGTTCCATCACGTGTGCTGCTGCTGGGTTAGCGTTACCGGTCCCTTTTCCTGGAACCTCTTATATGTATTACATTTATGACTGCATGCCGACAAAAAACATGTTACCTGTGCAAAGAAAACAGACATTTCCCGCATTTAAAAGACAGTTTTCCCTTTGAAACTTTAAAATCGATTTTCTCAAAAACTATAAGCTCTTTTTGCTAATTTTTTTTTCCTCTTGTACCCACTCCCAAGGTGCACATACCCTGTAAATTTGGGGTATGTAGCATGTAAGGAGGCTTTACAAACCACAAAAGTTCGGGTCCCCATTGACTTCCATTATGTTCGGAGTTCGGGTCGAACACCCGAACATCGCGGCCATGTTCGGCCTGTTCGGCCCGAACCCGAACATCTAGATGTTCGCCCAACACTATGGCCACCTAATTCTGGCTATAACTATCCCTGTCTACTTATGCTGCAGCCACCTACTACTGGCTACACCTATCCCTGGCTACTTCTGCTGCGATCACCTAATTCTGGCTATACCTATCCCTGGCTCTCTATACTGTGGGCACTAATCCTGGCTACCTCTATCCCTGGCTACCTATGCTGCAGCCACCTAATTCTGGCTACACCTATCCCTCCCTGGCTCTCCATACTGAGGGCACCAATCCTGGCTACACCTATCCCTGGCTACCTATGCTGCGGCCACCTAATTCTGGCTACACCTATCCCTGGCTACCTATGCTGCGGCCACCTACTACTTGCTACACCTATCCCTGGCTACCTATGCTGTGGCCACCTACTACTGGCTACACCTATCCCTGGCTACCTATGCTGCGGCCATCCTACTACTGGCTACACCTATCCCTGTCTACCTATGCTGCGAGCACCTACTACTGGCTACACCTATCCCTGGCTACCTATACTGCGGCCACCTACTACTACTGGGTACACCTATCCCTGGCTACCTATGCTGTGGCCATCTACTATTGGGGTGGGGGCACATTATTTAATGTAAGGGGGGGGGGTCCAAATAATTGTTTAATACCGCATACTGTAATACCCTCATACCGTGTTTTTTTACGGTTATCATACCGTGGAATTTCATACCGTTGCAACCCTAGTTGCACATGCCCACTCCAGATGCACTCACCTTAGCCGAGAGCATGAACAGAAGATGATGAAGAGAGACCTGTGCTGAAACAATGGGATCCAGAAACCCTTTCAGCTTTTGAGGTAAGTATCTAACTCTTATTCCCTCCCCAATGACAGGTTTGCCTTAACTGCAGTATGCATGTTTACCTGTCTGATACAAAAACGGTTGAGGCTAGATGAGACCTGAATTCAAAATTCATCTATTGCCAAACAAATACAGAAAATTTTGTTATCTTGTGGACAGTTGAACATCACATGAAAGTAAGATTTATGTTCTCTTGCTTTTTTAATACCAACCAAAACTAGGTCTGGTGGGAAAGAAGATGTCCACAACAAGAACATGATGTCCAATTTCCCTGAAACAGCACCCCCTGGGCACTATTACAAGGAAATGATGCAAGAACAGGAAGTAGAATGAAGCTAGTACAATGTGGAGAACCCGGCTGCAGGCAAGTGAGTATTTGTTTTGTACCCCCTGCTGCTGCATCCCCCCTGGCTCTCTACACTGCGGGCACCAATGCTGGCTACACCTATCCCTGGCTACCTATGCTGTGGCCACCTAATTCTGGCTACAACTATCCCTGTCTACTTATGCTGCAGCCACCTACTACTGGCTACACCTATCCCTGGCTACTTCTGCTGCGATCACCTAATTCTGGATATACCTATCCCTGGCTCTCTATACTGTGGGCACTAATCCTGGCTACCTCTATCCCTGGCTACCTATGCTGCAGCCACCTAATTCTGGCTACACCTATCCCTCCCTGGCTCTCCATACTGCGGGCACCAATCCTGGCTACACCTATCCCTGGCTACCTATGCTGCGGCCACCTAATTCTGGCTACACCTATCCCTGGCTACCTATGCTGTGGCCACCTACTACTTGCTACACCTATCCCTGGCTACCTATGCTGTGGCCACCTACTACTGGCTACACCTATCCCTGGCTACCTATGCTGCGGCCTTCCTACTACTGGCTACACCTATCCCTGTCTACCTATGCTGCGAGCACCTACTACTGGCTACACCTATTCCTGGCTACCTATACTGCGGCCACCTACTACTACTGGGTACACCTATCCCTGGCTACCTATGCTGTGGCCATCTACTATTGGGGTGGGGGCACATTATTTAATGTAAGGGGGGGGGGGGGGCTGGGTCCAAATAATTGTTTAATACCGCATACTGTAATACCCTCATACCGAGTTTTTTACGGTTATCATACCATGGAATTTCATACCGTTGCAACCCTAGTTGCACATGCCCACTCCAGATGCACTCACCTTAGCCGAGAGCATGAACAGAAGATGATGAAGAGAGACCTGTGCTGAAACAATGGGATCCAGAAACCCTTTCAGCTTTTGAGGTAAGTATCTAACTCTTATTCCCTCCCCAATGACAGGTTTGCCTTAACTGCAGTATGCATGTTTACCTGTCTGATACAAAAACGGTTGAGGCTAGATGAGACCTGAATTCAAAATTCATCTATTGCCAAACAAATACAGAAAATTTTGTTATCTTGTGGACAGTTGAACATCACATGAAAGTAAGATTTATGTTCTCTTGCTTTTTTAATACCAACCAAAACTAGGTCTGGTGGGAAAGAAAATGTCCACAACAAGAACATGATGAGTGCCACCTTGGAAACGTACATGAGAAGAGCCAGAGGGGGGTATACTTTTTTGGGGTACTGAGGATAAAAATACAATAGACATTCATCTGAGGATAAATAGGCAGTATAGGTGTAACAATCAGTGTAACACAGAGAGGATCTGATTACCGGTGATCTGCAGTATCACTGGGAATACAGATATATACCAGATTATTGATGATCTGCAGTATCACCGATAATCAGATATATAAGCTAACCTCTGGACACCTGAGTAGAGTAGGAGTGATTGGTGCAACCGTATACTTAGAGGACTAGGCCTCAGAGCATTAAAGAGTACTGCACAAATTCCTTCCAAAGACCTGAACTCTCCCGGGGGAAGGAATCAGGCTGAGAGTAGGAAGGACAAACCTAGAGTGACACTCAGGATGGAGTGTCACTACCAGGATTGGGAACCGCCTCTAACAGTAAGGTCGGTTCTCGAGGTTGGACAAACCAGGTTGTAACCACACAGACAGATACAGTGCAGATTCAGAAGGCAGATGCGGGGTCTAATAAACAAGCAGAGTTCGGCAACAGGGTAACAGAAATATCAAGGTACAGAATCAGGAGGCAGATGCGGAGTCTTAGGGCGTATCAGAGTATCAGAATAGCAAGGTACAGGATTAGAGTTCAGAAGAATAGTCAGGCAAGCAAAAGGTCATAACAGATAATCACAATCAAACTAGTACTTTAGACTATCAACAGAATCTAGCTAAATGTAGGATTACAGCTCCAGCTGGTCCCGGCACACTTTAGGATCTGACTCAGGTCTGAGTGCTACCACATAGTGATCGCAACGCCAGACAACCAGCAACTGAACAGCCAGCAGTATATATGTTACGGCCAGAACCCGAAGTTTGGCCAGAACTAGAAGTGGCCGGCCACTTCGGGTTCTGGCCGGCCAATGTGTGAACTGGCCGCTGCGCTGCGGCCAATGTGAGAAATGCAACAATTCCTGTAAGGTTAATGTTATGTTGTGGCCGCAGCGCAGCGGGCAAATGTATCACATCTTTAGTTTATTCAATGAAATTAAGCCGGCGACAATGTGCGAACTGCCTTTTTTTATCTGCCTCTCTCTCCTCCTCCCCCCCCCCCCCCCCCCGCCTCTCTCGCTCTCCTATGGGCAGCCGGGCGGGGACACGCGTGTCCCTCCGGAGTCGTTCGTCGCGGCAGGGAATCCTGCCGTTCTTGCAGAGCGGGTGCTGGCAGAAGCAATGTCTGCAGCCTCCCCGCTCTGCTCTCCTGCCGCTACGAACGACTCTCCTGGACACGCGTGTCCCCCGCCCGCTGCCCATAAGAGAAGGAGAGAGAGGCGGGGGGAGGAGAGAGGCAGAGAAAAAGCCGGCGGCTTAATTTCATTGAATAAACTAAAGATGTGATACATTTGCCCGCTGCGCTGCGGCCACAACATAACATTAACCTTACAGGAATTGTTGCATTTCTCACATTGGCCGCAGCGCAGCGGCCAGTTCGCACATTGGCCGGCCAGAACCCGAAGTGGCCGGCCACTTCTAGTTCTGGCCAAACTTCGGGTTCTGGCCGTAACATATATACTAAACACTCTCCAGCCCCTCCCTAAGTGCTGGACCAATGAAACAAAGCAAGGTTGTCAGCTGACCGACTTGGTCAGCTTACCCTTTTCTGACTGCCATATAAGTTCTGCCTCTCTGCGCGCACGCGCGTCATTCTGAACCTTGGTGGACTATCAGTCCCAGCCACACCAGTACTGTCTTGCAATGTGCTCGCTGACCCGTGCACGGGGTTGGTCGCCATCAGCACCGGCGGCGCCCTCCCCGCGCTGGGTCAGACTGTTCGCAACAGGCCCATGCGCGCTATCCGCCGCGTCGGACGCGGCGGTTTTTCCGCATTCCGCCATGCTATGTGCGGAAAGAGCCGCCTTCCGCTGACTTATAGCGGCGGCTCTTCCGCGTTTCTTCACAATAGGTATTACTGTGTGTTGCTTTGCCACGTTTATAAATATAACAGAAACTTTAACCTCCTGGACATTTCATTGCATGTCAAAAGTGTTACTTTCACCCCCTTTTTTCCCCACCTAATTCCAATAGCTCTCACCTGCTCCATTGGCTTAAGTTGTGAAACAGTTCCAGTGTATGTGCATGTGCCACAATAACTCAGATAAAGGTATCAGTCAGGATCAGCAGTAGTCATGTCCGCAAACAAAGGTCAATGTTTTTGTCCTAGTTATTGTGGCACAAGCACACATGCTGGAACTGTAAGAAAGGTTCATCCAATGGAGCAGGGAAGAGTAATTGAAATTGTGTGTGACTCTGGCCAGTGAAATTGATACACACAGGGAGCATCATTTCTCCCTTCCCACTTATAGGTATCCAAAGAGTGCCCACCCCCTCCATTATAGGTAGCCAGAGAGGTCCCCCAGTATAGGTAGCCAAAGAGTGACACCTGCTCCCTTTATGGGTAGCCAGAGAGTTCCCCCATTATAGGTAGGCGGGTAGCCGGAGAGGTCCCCTAAGCATGCTGCATAGGTAGTCAGAGAGCGCGCCCCTCCCCCTCTCCTTTATGGGCAGCCAGAGAGTGTCTCCCCATTATAAGTAGCTAAACACTGATACCCCCCATCCCAATGCAGGAGGTTTTGGAAGTTTTCAGGAGCCAGAGTGCTCCAAAAGATGGACCGTTCCATACTGTGGATGCATGAGCACGCATACTCACGCACTCGCGCATGCGCAGTACGGAGCTGTCCGTCATTAGGAGCACTGGGGCTCCTAAAGACTTCTGAAAGCCTCCCACGGCAGGGGCTTTGAACGTGGAGAGCCAGCACTGGAACGAGCAGACTGTGAGAGGAACAGAGAAAGCCTTCCCTCTCCTTAGTAGAGTATCTGTTTTTTTTTTTTTTTTTTGTAATTATGCTTCAGACTCATTTTAGGTCACAGTGGCAAGTCTAGCTTCCTGGTTCAACTGTGGTCCCTTCCCTAGTGTCCTAAGAGTAGGATGTGCATTGTTATGAGTACCAGACTCACATAGAGGTTGCCTATAACCAATTGTAGGAAATTAAGCCATCTACGTCAGGGCACATCAGTACATACACTAGATTTTCACCAGAGGTGATCATGATGTTGGATTGCTGAAAATCTTATGTATTTATACATCTGTATACCTACCTTTGACCAAACACACCTAAAATCGATTGTCTTAACAGCCAATTATAACCTTTCTTGAATCTCTGCCCAACGCTGACATTTGTAACCTGCCTGGTCGATTTAGACCGTGTCCTCACTTTCCTTTTATTCAACTTTTTTTGTAAATCAGCGCCGTTTCAACACCACGGGAGCGAATGCAGAGGGACATCGCATGCGCTGATGTAATTTAACACGACTTAGCATGCAGTCAAGCATCATAAAGGTAATTTCATAGAGATCTAAATTCATTACTTTCTCAGTGCACAAAAACAAATTCCGTCAGTCCACAGACATTTTCTAAAAGGCTTTAAGGACTTCTGCTAGGGAAACGTATTAACTGTGTACAATAACTAATTATACTGCAGCCTACACATTTCTTTATTTATCGAGAAATGAAAGAACTCAGGTGATGTTCTACTTTTCCTCTTGGAGAAAGCAATCAATTTTTCATTACGAGTTGTTCTATTTTATAATTACACCTAAGTATATTTTACTTTTTATTTTTTATTTTATTTTTTGGGGCGTCATTCCATGGAATTCATTGTCAGATAATAAGATTCTTTGACTGGAGGGATTCATAAAATAAATGTGCTCTGAAAGAAAGAGAAGAAAGTAAGTGAAAATTAACATGATGTATTCAAAAATCAGGAGCTTTTCTGAATAATAATATAAGCAATCAGCGCAGTCTTTAGGTCGTAATCGAATTACGCTGTAGATTAAGTATGTTTTATGTCGAGATCAGAAGACCTGCTGAGTTTTCATAATGCTGAATTCTGAATGAGACACTGATATGCTTCCCGCACCAGGAAAGCCTGGTAATCCTTAAAGTTAAACTCCAGCCATATTTGATTTTAACCACTTCAGCCTACAGTGTTAAAAATCGTATGCATCCGAGCAACGTTCACCGCCCATTCATTTGCCAATACCTTTATCGCTACTTATCACAATTAATTGATCTATATCTTGTTTTTTCCGCCACTAATTAGGCTTTTATTGGGTAGTAAATTTTGCTGAGAATTATTTTTTTCTAAATCCATTTTAACAGGAAGATTAAAAAAGAAATGGAAAAAAAATCATTATTTCTCAGTTTTTGGCCATTATAGTTTAAAATTAATACATGCTACCGTAATTAAAACTCATGTATTTTATTTGCCCATTTGTCCCAGTTATTACACCGTTTAAATTATGTTCCTACCACAATTTATGGCGCCGATATTTTATTTAGAAATAAAGGTGCATTTTTTCAATTTGCGTCTATCACTATTTACAAGCTTATAATTTTAAAAAATATAATAAGATACTCTCTTGACATGAATATTTAAAAAGTTCAGACCCTTAGGTAACTATTTATGTTTTTGTTTTTTTTATTGTAATTTTTTTTATTTACTTTTTTTATTATAAAATGTATTTGGGTAATTTTTGGTGTGGGAGGGAAACAGATAATTTTAAATGTAAAATAATGTAATGTAATGTTAAAAATGTATGTGGGTGTAGTTTACTATTTGGCCACAAGATTGCCACAGTCAAAAAAGTCCTGGAGCATACGATCACGCTACCAGGAACTACAAGGAGGCTGTGAAACTTTTTTTTTTTGCAGAAATACCGCGGTCTCTGATTAGAGAGTGTCGATTTTTCTGCGGGGGACTTAGATCGGTGAATGGGAATTATATTCCCATTCACTGATCGGGGGGTGGGTAAAGGCAGGCAGCGGCAGCTGCACAGTCTATCTGGAGGGATATATCGGTCCAGATAGACTTAAGTGGTTAAAGGGAACCTGAGGTGGACTGGAAAAATTACATTAGTCCTTAGCTTCGGCTACCTGTATATTCATTCCCCATCAAAATCCAGTAGTAATGTTTTATAACTAGAGATGTCCTGAATGGTTCGCATGCGAACTTATTCGCGCGGATCGCAAACTTTATGCGAGTTTGACCCGCCCCCTATACCACATCATTGGGCTAAACTTTGACCCTCTACATCAAAGTCAGCAGGCACATGGAAGCCAATCAGGCTGCACTCCCTCCTGAAGCCCCCCCCCCCCCCCTTATATAAAGCAGCAGCGTCGGCCATGATCTCACTCTGTGTGCTGCTGTATTAGTGAGAGAAGGGAGAGACTTTGGAGAGATAGGGAAAGCGATAGTTAGGAGGTCTGTTAGCTTGCTCCTTGCTAATATTTGTTGCTGAAAAGCACCACCAAAACAGCTCTTTTGAGAGCTAATGTTCTTGTGATGTGTTTTTTTTTGTGTGGCCCACTGACACTGCATATACAGCCCTGTCTGTCGCAGCTGGTTCTTGCTAATTGCTATACAGTGCCAGGCCGAGCACATTCAGTGCCTAGTTTGACTGCTGCAAATTGTATTATAATACCAGTCACTGCATACTTTTCACTGCACCTGTGTGATCGCACACTGTTTTATATAGCAGTCACTGCATACATTTCACTGCATCTGTGTGACCACACGCTGTCTTATATACCGGCAGTCAGTGCATCCATTTTCACTGCACCTGTGTGACCACACGCTGCTTTATATAGGAGTCACTGCATACATTTAACTGCATCTGTGTGACCGCACGCTGTTTTATATAGCAGTCACTTCATACATTTCACTGCACCTGTGTGACTGCACATTGTTATACCAGCAGTCACTGCAACCTTTTCACTGCACCTGTGTGACTGCACATTGTTATACCAGCAGTCACTGCATACCTTTCACTGCACCTCTGTGAATGCACATTGTCCTATACCACCAGTCAGTGTATACCTTTCACTGCATCTGTGTGACTGCACATTTTATTAGTCAAGTCAGTGCATACCTTTCACTTCATCCCCCCCAATATGGACAAAACAACAGACAGAGGCAGGCCACCCGACAGGTCTGTTCGAGGTCATGCTGTAGTGATTTTTTGCGGCCCTCAACCAAAGTACAGTGTTCAGAAGAAGGCACGTGCCATCAACCCCCAATATTGTCAGGACGTAGTTTACTATTTAACACAGAACACCTCATCTTCCTCAGCTTCCGTACGGAAGTGTGACATATCTTCCTCCTCCTGCTCTGATTCTGGCACCCCACATAACACTCCGTTGGCAGCCATAACCAAAATGCCATCACCCCAGGGCTCAGCTGTGTGGAAATTTTTGTGTGTGTCTGCCTCAGATGAGAGCAATGCCATCTGTACTCTCTGCCACCAAAAATTGAGCCGTGGAAAGACCAAGACCCGCGTAGGGACAACTACCTTACGAAGGCACATGATGAAAAAGCACACACTGCAATGGGATGACCACCTGAGGAAAAGCAGCACACAAAAGCAAAGCCACACACCGCAGTGGAAGATACCAGGCCACAATTATTTCTTTAAAAAGGCGATACCCAAACTGTAACGTGATGTTGAAAGGCAAGTGGCGTCATCTCTGGCACACAGCGTTGGGTCAAGGGTCCATCTGACCACGGATGCCTGGTCTGCAAAGCACAGTCAGGCCTGCCCGAAGACTAAGTCAGTCCCCACACACAGCATCTCTGCCTGCACACCATGTGACTGCCTGCCCCAAGACTAAGTCAGTCCCCACACAGCATCTCTGCCTGCAGGCCGCCTGACTGCCTTCTCCGAATCTCCGCCACCACCAACAGGGTTCAGGACTCCAGGTGCATTCCTGAATTTTTAAGGCCTCTACTAGCAGCGGCCGCTATACTAACTTTTCTGATGCCTGTACATGCCTGCCTAATTTTTCTGGCTGCACTGTGGCTGCAACAACAAAACAAAAGGCATGTACATGTGTCAATTCCCCTTCGTGATCTTTACCTTGCCGTGGTGAAGGGGCATGCGTATCACAATGAAGCAATGACCGCCAGCTATATGAGTATGTTGGGGGGCACACCTGACCCAAGAAGATAATATTGTTGTTGCTTCATTGTGGACAGACCAAATTCGATCAGCTGAACACTCAGTCACTGTTGTTCTGTCATTGAGCTACCCGCTCATATGGGCTTGAAAACCGCCTGCACTCTCGCCATGATGTGCACCAATCCAGCAGAGCCATCACTACACAAACAGCTGTTTGCCGTGCATGACGCAGTGAGTTTGGTCTGTCAGTGTGAAGCAGTACACTTATTACACTCCCTGATAGACACACGCAAGATGTTTTCAAGCACTTTAGGCCTCCAATTTAGGAATGCAATGTGATTTCTGCCCTTAGGGGCAGTACAGTGGACCCCACAGAGATCTGCTATTTTTGCCTATCTCTGTGCAGAGAGCCGCAACAGCGCCCCCGCTAGAGCCTGGAAAGGTAAATAAATCAGCTGTTATCAGCACTTGTCAAGCTCGTCGAGGGAGGATTCTGGGACACTTCGGGGGAGCCAGCGATGGACTGCCTGCAGCTACAGGGGAGGGGGAAGCCTCATTGGGACCCTGAGGCTTCCCCCTCCCAAGGTGAGTATCCCCCAGGGGAACTTTTTTTTGTTACAGGTTCTCTTTAAATACTATTCCCCCTCTGAGTCGCAGCAACTCAGAGGGAGAAGTAATTTGGAGTCCGATTACAGGAACCCCAAATTACCTTAACGTGCTCCGCGCATTAAAGCATTACTGCTATAACGACGTTTAGTTGACCACCATGTGCCGAAACCACCTGCCTGGTTTAAGCCTGTCTGTCTGGGCTCCTCAGCAATATTGCACAGAAATCAGTTTGATGAATATCCAAAGTCCATGCACTTGGCATAGGGCACCTGTACTTAGGCAGCCTTGATGGTCTGACCCTGTTCCCCACAAAAGAACATTCCCTTTGATAGGCTTACACCCTTTTAATTTCTGCAATCGTTTAGTGAAAGATATTAAATGCTCTACCGCTAACTCTTTTCCTTTAATGTGATTAATATAAAGCTCTTAACAGGTTAATCATATAAAGTATCGTAGTGTGTATTACATGACTACATATAATTTAATTACACTCTGCCTCAGAACTTGCACAATGTGCCACGATAAAGAATTGCGACTCCACATTCATTACGGCGACACGAACATTTGCGCAGAGCCGTTTTATATAATTCATGTTTCCGAAACGCTTATAATTAAACAGATATGGTTATAATGATTGATGCTGAGTTAAAGATGGTAAATATTAAATGAGGCACTAAAGAAAAACTACTGGCTTGTAGAAAGGAAGAAAAAAAAAAGTTTGCGGGTTAATTTGGAAAAATGAGCTGCAAAAATAGCTAACAATATGCAGACTGTTCATTTGTGGAATTAAAAGATTTAAAGGATACATTTACTTGTTCCTAAATCTGCTTAGAACGGCCCCTGATCAATAATTCAGTCTACTTTTATTATTTATTTTATCCTCCTTTTATAATAAATGCACGTCACCTTCCCATATAAACAGCAAGAGGTGTCGGTCTATTACTCACTTTCTTTTATAATTACAAACTGGCTAACATCTGTTTAAACAATCTATGCCTAGCGTGTTCTTTCCTATTTGTCTGGCTATATATTGTCAGAGTGCACTGCTTACCATCTCTCTGCAGCCAAGCAGTCGTTAGAGCACCTGCGGCAGATCCGCAAGATGGGTGCCACATAGTTTGCCATGTTAATTGTGCCTAGGGGCTAATTAGATGGTGCGGATATTGGCAGAGAGGTTATTTTATTTTGTGTGTGTGTCGTTGGGGGCGGGGTGGGGGGGATGTAAGGGTTAGGTGTTAATAGAGGGAGGGTTCAAGTAAGACTAAGGTCAAGTTTGGCGATAGTAACATATTGGTACAATTACAGATATTTTGCTGTCATATTACTTAGTGCCTAATAGTAGAATATTGGTAATTTTATAGACATTCTACTAGCCAAATTATCATGGTGCTATTTTTAAACATGTGCCTGTGCAGAATGAATGCGTTTTTAGCAATCAATAACTGTACGTGTACAATCTAGGGCTACATCATGATTACTGTTGGAGGAGTCAGGATGTGATCCCTTGGATAATAGTTCATCACCAAGTGCCTGTATAGATGCATTGCTGGCCTAGAGGTTAGTGGTACATCTGTTGCTATGGAGAAAGGAATGAAAAAGGTGTGCGGTAGTAAAGTCGAGGGGGGGGGGGGGGAGGAAGGCTTCTGTTCATATGCTAGATTCTCAGCCAATATGGTCCTTAAAGGAATCATCAGCCAAAAAATAAAAAAATCAGCGTTACTCACCTGGGGCTTTCTCCAGCCTCTTGCAGCCGTCTGTCCCACGATGCGTGCTCCGCTCTTCCGACGCCGTCCCGGGCTCCCCGCATGGTGCAAAGGACGACCTCGAAGTCATCTTTACTGCGCCAGCGTGAAGCACCGCTGTCAACCATGGCCACAGTAGTTCTGCAATTGGACAATGTGGCCATGCTTGACAGCGGTGCTTCACGCGTGGTTAAATCCCTCCCACAGCGTGTTGTCAGGACGTATGTGTGAAATAACCGCTGTTTCCAACTGCCAAAAAGCAGCATCTCCTTCCACAGACATCACCTGCCAGCAGTACAAATTTCAGAATGTAAATCAGGGAGAGGAAAGATTTACACTAGGCAAACACTGACTAAGTAATCTATAAATAATTATTGTAAAAATTAAGCACTTTTTCATTGTTATTTTCACTGCAGTTCCTCTTTAAAGTGGACCTGAACTCATGCACAGGACTCAAGGAAAGCACAAATTAATCCACCATGTTTGTGTTAAGCGTGAAGAGCCTCTCTGATTCCCCTTCAACTGTAAGTAATCAAAATTGTAATTTAAGCTCTCAGCTGTGTCAGCACTAGACAATTTTGTCCCTGGGTGTTGTGGTTTTACCCTCCCCCTTCCTCCATAGAACAATACATGCAGCTCAGGTAGTCAGTAGCTGAAGGAATATTGTCTGTTAAAAATGAGTAGAAATAATGATTTCACTTGGCAAAGTTCTGCTGACTGTACAGAGTTTACCTGGCAAGGTTAGTAAGTACATCGGCCAAGTTTAGGTAGTTCCATAGAGAACAATAAGGCCTGGTTATTAGACAACTCAGTGAGAACAGGTGATTTGTCAAAGTTTTTCCCTGCAAAAATAAAAAAATCACCATTTCTTAGGCTACAAGTATAAAAGTAAAGTAGCAGTGAGGTACCAATCTCATTTCTTCTCTGTCCATGGATGCACGTTTTCCCATTACTTTACTGACCATTCTGTGAACATCGCCGTTGTCTTTTTTTTTTTTTTAAAAGTGAAATTACATATTTGCTCCCTAAAAAAACAATGGTATGAAGAGCAGAGTAAAAATTGCCCAAACTTTTATTTAACAATTTTGTCCTTTTTTATTAGGAACAAAAGCAAGAGAAATAACAGTGGAAGTCAGGCTTGTTAATGGGTTGGCTGGACAGTGTACTGATAGTGTATCTTTAATATTGTATCCACTCCTTGACTGGAGCCAGTATCTATTCAGTAAGGGATTCTTAAGCAAGACTCCCTAACACTGCTGGGTGGCATACTGAGCATATCCGTAGTGGCAGCAACTCTCAAGCGGTTTGAGTCAGACAGAAGAAAAACACTATACCAATATTAACATTTATTATGTATATAACATTTTATTTATGACCCCAAGAACATGGGAGACTGTCACAGGAGCCCTAGTGGCTGACCGCACTTAGCCTTCTAAACGGTGCCAGCGCACGGATCGTGCGAACTCTGGTCGCAGTCAATGCGCAGGAACCATTAAGAATTAGCCGCAGACAACTCAGAAGGGAGCCTGTGAGACACGGGTAATTACAACGTACACACGATTCCACGGTATCTGCCACCACCACTGGTATGGGCCAGTGGACCCGATTTACTGACTGACTAGTCCTGCGAATAAAACGGTTAAACATACGGTATTCTGTCTAGCCAACAACAAACAAACAGTAGCGTATCTTCAGAGACCCGGGATCAGTTCTGTGTGTGCTGATAAGCAGGGTAGCGGAACAGTGAATGACTTGGAGGAAGTCTTTTATTCACAGCAATATAAATAATTAATTTATACAGACAAGTATTAAAATCAACAATTATTAAAACAGTAATAGCCAGTATAAGAAATAAAAGAAGGGAGAAAAATACTTAGTTCCTGGAAAGATGTCCTTTTTGTGGGAAAAATCAGAGTTCCGGGTTTCAATCAAAGTTCAGAGTTCAGACCAGGTGGATGCCAGCATATCCTCAAGCTGGCACCGATGAGTTCAAGATGTTTTCAGGGTGGAGGACTCCAGCCCGCCTGCTGGCTCTGTGCTTTTGATGAAGCTGGTTTGGGGGTGTGGCAATGCCGGCCCCCTCTGAGCTACCAGCAAATGACAGTTCATTCCCTCTGAGAGATTTTAGAGCTAAACTTATGAATTGCTGTAACTCCTGAACCATACACGTTACATTTAGGGGGGTAACAGCTTCATACTTGGAGGAAAATACAGATTAATATGATATCCGACATGGCTAGTGCAGCAGATCAGGGTCCTGGGTAGATTCATACCTGGGTTGAAGGGGCCCCGGGCCCCTCTCAACTGGTATCAAGAGATCCAGCATGACCCTACGGATCCAATGATACCGCTCTCATAACCACCCTATTTATTGTATTCTGTAAATGGGCAAAAGATTATATAGTACATTCATTTCTTCCTGCTAAGGCTGGAGTCAGCCTGACTGGAGTCCAGCTGTGTCTGATTCTTGGGATCTCCCTCTATGAAAGGAACCCCCTCTTCCCAGGCCAGGAACCCCTCCTGCCCCCATATGACCTTCATCCTCGGTAAGTCCATTTTCTGACCCCGAATCCAAGTTGGTAACAGGTCCCCTAGGTTTGGGACTTCTAGGTTGTGGTTTACGCCATTGTGGTTTTCTAGGTGTGATGTTCCCTTTATTCCAGGTAAACACTCTATTTGCAAGATAGTCCTCTTTATCTCGCAAAAATGTCCTTTGTTTCCTATCTTTAATTTCATTCTGTATAGGGATCAACCTTTTCTCAATTTTATCCAACATTTTTTGATACAACTCCTGATTGACTCGGGACTTAAGTTCATCTTTCAACACCATCAATTTACTCTCAACCAAACCATATTCCTTCTGGTTGCGAGCCAAGACAATAGCCATCTTGCGTTTAGCATGCTCGATATGTTCCTCTTGCCAAATTTTGACAAAGTCAAGATCATCACTATACTGGGCAGGTTCTGAGTACATACGGAAGCCCCTAGTTACATAACCAAGTTTTTTGTACCGGGACAACGTTTGGACTGTCCAATATAATTTCACTTCCTGTTCAGACAAATCGAATAAGGTTTTCTCTAACGATTTGGTACTGTACATCTTAAACTCAGTTGCTATAGAGTTACCAGCCGGTAACAGGAGAGACATGTCGCCTCTAGCTGATAACAAGAGTCCTTTATCTGGAGTCTCTTCCATAATTGCTGTCATTAGCTCTTCTGCTGAACTGGCAGCAGAGCCACATTCCATCTTGACAGTTTGCAGGGGCATATGGCGTGCACACTCGCTCCACACATTGTAATACTGTGCTCAATTGGCCTGCCAACTATCCTGACCTGAACCCCATAGAGAATCTGTGGGATATTGTGAAGAGAAAGTAGAGAAATGCAAGACCCAACACTCTGGATGAGCTTAAGGCTGCTATCGAAGCATCCTGGGCCTCCATAACACCTGAGCAGTGCCACAGGCTGATTGCCTCCATGCCACGCCGCATTGAAGCAGTCATTTCTGCAAAAGGATTCCCGACCAAGTATTGAGTGCATAACTGAACATAATTATTTGAAAGTTTACTTTTTTTGTTTTAAAAACACTTTTCTTTTATTGGTCGGATGAAATATGCTAATTTTTTGAGATAGGAGTTTTGGGTTTTCATGAGCTGCATGCCAAAATCATCAATATTAAAACAATAAAAGGCTTGAACTACTTCAGTTGTGTGTATTTGAATCTAAAATATATGAAAGTCTAATGTTTATCAGTAGATCACAGAAAATAATGAACTTTATCACAATATGCTAATTTTTTGAGAAGATCCTGTATAACACTAGGGAAAACTGCACATATTCATTTTACAATGCAATAGTGACTATACTCATTGGGTTAGACTTTTTGAATTGTGGCAGTCAACAGAACATGTTGTTAATTAAACAGCTACTTTCCTTTGCACTTTAGATCAGTATAGCATCTTTGAAAAGGTAAGCAAATCCTCTTTTTAACCTTTTGATTATTTTATTTTCCTGGAAGCCTCTTACCTTTCTTCCCTACTTCGTTTTATTTCACTCTTTCACTACTTTTTTATTTTCAATGCAATTTGATGGAGGTCACAAACTTGTTGACTTCCACAGTAAAGTGACACTTCCTATTCAGTAGTGATGCATTCTGGGAGACCACAGATGCTCACTTAAAGCTGTATTATTGCAAATGCCTTCAGTTTTAAGAAGGCAAACTAAGCTGAGCAATTGAAGACACTTCTAGGTAGAAATTAAAGGACAACTGTAGCAAGAGGGCTATGGAGGCTACCATATGTAGAGTTGAGCTGAAATTTTCGTAATTTCGCATTACTATAATTACGCATGCGAAATTTGCGATTACGATGCGAAATTAGCGTAGCGAAATTGCCATTAAAATCGTAATTGAAAATACCGTAAGCGTAATTTTCAACGCGAAATTTCGCGTTTCGGTCATGCCGTAATTTCGCATTAAACGCTACCGTAATTTCGCGTTAAACCGTAACGCTCCGTATAATATAAAAAAGCCGCCGACTTTAAGGGTTAATAGCAAAGCCCCCTTAAATGCTAAGAGCCTCAAATTTGGAGAATATATTAAGGAGATCAGGAGGAATAAGAGGAAAAAAATTTTTTTCAAAAAGACCTTATAGTTTTTGAGAAAATCGATGTTAAAGTTTCAAAGTAAAAATGTATACATTTAAAAACCCGCCGACTTTAACGGTTAATAGCAAAGCCTGCTTAAAGTTTAGGAACACCAAATTCCTAGGGTATATTAAGGGGATCAGTGGGAATAAGAGGAAAAAAAATTTTTTCAAAAAGACCTTATAGTTTTTGAGAAAATCGATTTTTAAGTTTCAAGGGCAAAAATGTCTTTTAAATGCGGAAAATGTCAGTTTTTTTTGCACAAGTAACAATAGTGTATTATTTTCATAGATTCCCCCAAGTGGGAAGAGTTTTACTTACTTCGTTCTGAGTGTGGGAAATATAAAAAAAAAACGACGTGGGGTCCCCCCTCCCAGACCTCTTTAACCCCTTGTCCCCCATGCAGGCTGGGATAGCCAGAATGCGGAGCACCGGCCGCGTGGGACTCCGCACCCTGACTATACCAGCCCGCATGGTCCATGGATTGGGGGGTCTCGGAAGGGGAGGGGCAGCCAAGCTTTCCCCTCCCCCTCCGAGCCCTTGTCCAATCCAAGGACAAGGGGCTCTTCTCCACCTCCGATGGGCGGTGGAGGTGGAGGCCGCGATTTCCTGGGTGGGGGGTTCATGGTGGAATCTGGGAGTCCCCTTTAAAAAGGGGTCCCCCAGATGCCCACCCCCCCTCCCAGGAGAAATGAGTATAGAGGTACTTGTACCCCTTACCCATTTCCTTTAAGAGTTAAAAGTAAATAAACACACAAACACATAGAAAAAGTATTTTAATTGAACAAAAAACATAACCACGAAAAAAGTCCTTTAATATTCTTAATTAACCATTAATACTTACCTGTCCCTTTAAATAAATGATCCCACGCAATATCCTCGGAAATGTTCTATCAGTTACAATGTAACAAAGTTATTGCAATGTAACAACTTTGTTACATTGTAACTACGCCGCACCCGACGTCACTCACCGCCGCCACCGCCACCGCGTCTGCGCTGCAGGACCCGACAGAGCTCTGAGCTATAGCTCAGAGCTCTGGAAAGCATCTTTGTATTTGGGCTCCAAGGAGCCCCATTGGTCCTTAGCAGACCAATGGGGTTCCTTCTGATTTGAAGGAACCCCATTGGTCTGCTAAGGACCAATGGGGCTCCTTGGAGCCCAAATACAAAGATGCTTCTCAGAGCTCTGAGCTATATAGCTCAGAGCTCTGTCGGGTCGTGCAGGACGCTAAGTCCCCGCCGGCTCCGCTGCCCTCCCCGCCTCTCCCACATGTCACCCACATGTCACCCACATGTGGGTGACATGTGGTTGACAGATGTGGGCGGGGTGGACAGCGGGAGCTGCGGGGACTTAGCGTCCTGCACGGACGCGTATGCGGCGGCTGAGCGGCGAGTGGCGTCGGGTGCGGCGTAGTTACAATGTAACAAAGTTGTTACATTGTAATAACTTTGTTACATTGTAACTGATAGAACATTTCCGAGGATATTGCGAGGGATCATTTATTTAAAGGGACAGGTAAGTATTAATGGTTAATTAAGAATATTAAAGGACTTTTTTCGTGGTTATGTTTTTTGTTCAATTAAAATACTTTTTCTAAGTGTCTGTGTGTTTATTTACTTTAACTCTTAAAGGAAATGGGTATGGGGTACAAGTACCTCTATACTCATTTCTCCTGGGAGGGGGGGTGGGCATCTGGGGGACCCCTTTTTAAAGGGGACTCCCAGATTCCACCATGAACCTCCCCCCCAGGAAATCGCGGCCTCCACCTCCACCGCCCATCGGAGGTGGAGAAGAGCCCCTTGTCCTTGGATTGGACAAGGGCTCGGAGGGGGAGGGGAAAGCTTGGCTGCCCCTCCCCTTCCGAGACCCCCCAATCCATGGACCATGCGGGCTGGTATAGTCAGGGTGCGGAGCCCCACGCGGCCGGTGCTCCGCATTCTGGCTATCCCAGCCTGCATGGGGGACAAGGGGTTAAAGAGGTCTGGGAGGGGGGACCCCACGTCGTTTTTTTTATATTTCCCACACTCAGAACGAAGTAAGTAAAACTCTTCCCACTTGGGGGAATCTATGAAAATAATACACTATTGTTACCTGTGCAAAAAAAACTGACATTTTCCGCATTTAAAAGACATTTTCGCCCTTGAAACTTAAAAATCGATTTTCTCAAAAACTATAAGGTCTTTTTGAAAAAAAAAGTTTTCCTCTTATTCCCACTGATCCCCTTAATATACCCTGGGAATTTGGTGTTCCTAAACTTTAAGCAGGCTTTGCTATTAACCGTTAAAGTCGGCGGGTTTTTAAATGTTTACATTTTTCCTTTGAAACTTTAACATCGATTTTCTCAAAAACTATAAGGTCTTTTTGAAAAAAAAAATTTTTCCTCTTATTCCTCCTGATCTCCTTAATATATTCTCCAAATTTGAGGCTCTTAGCATTTAAGGGGGCTTTGCTATTAACCCTTAAAATCGGCGGCTTTTTTATATTATACGGAGCGTTACGGTTTAAGTTTAACGCGAAATTACGGTAGCGTTTAATGCGAAATTACGGCATGATACGACTGTAATGCGAAAATTACGCGAAAATTACGCTTACGCGAAATTTCGCGAAATCCTTCTTCATTACGATTATGTACTTACGGCCATAATCGTAATTACACTAATTACGCGAAATTTCGCAAAATCGTAATTAGGTCATTACGCTCATCTCTACCCATATGTACAGTGCCCCCTTCCTGATTTGTTATTCTTTTGCATGTTTGTCACACTTAAATGTTTCTGCTCATCAAAAACCATTAACTATTAGTCAAAGATAACATAATTGAACACAAAATGCAGTTTTAACCACTTAACATCTCAGTCGTTTTCAGCTTATGCATCCGAGCAATGTTCACCTCCCATTCATTAGCCTATAACTTTATCACTACTTATCACAATGAACTGATCTATATCTTGTTTTTTCCACCACCAATTAGGCTTTCTTTGGGGGGTACATTTTGCTAAGAGCCACTTTATTGTAAATGCATTTTAACAGGAAGAATAAGAAAAAAATGAAAACATTCATTATTTGTCAGTTTTCGGCCATTATAGTTTTAAAATAATACATGCCTACATAATTAAAACCCACGTATTGTTATTGCCCATTTGTCACGGTTATTTCACCATTTAAATTATGTCCCTATCACAATGTATCGCGACAATATTTTATTTGGAAATAAAAGAGCATTTTTTCCGTTTTGCATACATCACTATTTACAAGCTTATAAAAAAAAAAAATAGAGAGAAATATTTCATCTTTACATAGATATTTAAAAAGTTTAGACCCTTAGGTAAATATTTATGTTTTTTTTATTTTTTTATAGTAATGTTTTTTTTTTTTTATTAAACATTTTATGTGGGCATTTTTGGGAGGGTGGGATATAAAAGTGTTTTATTTGGGGAAATATTGGTGTATTCTAATGTTTTTGGGCATTTACTTGTAGTTTTACTTTTTGGCCACAAGATGGCAATCTCGATTTTTTTTTACATGACGTCACTCTAAGCGTACAATGTACGTTTAGAGGGACACAGCTTCAGAAAGAGCGAAGCTTCCGAGAGAAGCTGTCGCTTTTTCAGCGGGGGAGAGGAATCAATGATCGGGCTCCATAGCCCGACACATTGATTCCGTGGCTACCGACTCCGCGGCCGGGAGTGCGCGTGCACGCGCGCGATCGGCCGCGGGAGCGCGCCTGTCCTCCTTGACGTTTTTATACGTCAAGGAGGACAAAGTGGTTAAATGATGTTTTTTAATATTTAGTGAGGAAAAAAACTGCAAATCTACATGGCCATGTGTGAAAAAGGGATTGCCCCCCTTGTTAAAAAATAACTTAACTGTGGTTTATCACACCTGAGTTCAATTTCTGTAGTCACCCCCATGCCTGATTGCTGCCACACCTGTTTCAATCAAGAAATCACTTAAATAGGAGCTGACACACAGAAGTAGACCAAAAGCACCTCAAAAGCTAGACATCATGCCAAGATCCAAAGAAATTCAGGAACAAATGAGAACAAAAGTACTGTAATTGAGATCTTTCAGTCTGGTAGAGGTTATAAAGCCATTTCTAAAGGGTTGGGACTCCAGCGAACCACAGTGAGAGCCATTATCCACAAATGGCAAAAACATGGAACAGTGATGAACCTTCCCAGGAGTGGCCGGTCGACCAATATTACCCCAAGAGCGCAGAGAAAACTCATCCGAGAGGCCACAAAAGACCCCAGGACAACATCTAAAGAACTGCAGGCCTCACTTGCCTCAATTAAGGTCAATGTTCATGACTCCACCATAAGAAAGAGACTGGGCAAAAACGGCCTGCATGGCAGATATCCAAGGCGCAAACCACTTTTAAGCAAAAAGAACATTAAGGCTTGTCTCAATTTTGCTAAAAAAAATCTCAATGATAGCCAAGACTTTTGGGAAAATACCTTGTGGACCGACGAGGCAAAAGTTGAACTTTTTGGAAGCTGCGTGTCCCGTTACATCTGGCATAGAAGTAACACAGCATTTCAGCAAAAGAACATCATACCAACAGTAAAATATGGTGGTGGTAGTGTGATGGTCTGGGGTTGTTTTGCTGCTTCAGGACCTGGAAGGCTTGCTGTGATAGATGGAACCATGAATTCTACTGTCTACCAAAAAATCCTGAAGGAGAACGTCCGGCCATCTGTTCGTCAACTCAAGCTGAAGCGATCTTGGGTGCTGCAGCAGGACAATGACCCAAAACAAACCAGCAAATCCAACTCTGAATGGCTGAAGAAAAACAAAATGAAGACTTTGGAGTGGCCTAGTCAAAGTACTGACCTGAATCCTATTGAGATGTTGTGGCATGACCTTAAAAAGGTGGTTCATGCTAGAAAACCCTCAAATGAAGCTGAATTACAACAATTCTGCAAAGATGAGTGGGCCAAAATTCCTCCAGAGCGCTGTAAAAGACTTGTTGAAAGTTATCGCAAACGCGTGATTGCAGTTATTGCTGGTAAGGGTGGCCCAACCACTTATTAGGTTCAGGGGGCAATTTCTTTTTCACACAGCTCCATGTAGGTTTTGATTTTTTTTCTTGCTAAATAATAAAAACCATCATTTAAAACTGCATTTTGTGTTCAATTATGTTATCTTTGACTAATAGTTAACGGTTTTTGATGAGCAGAAACATTTAAGTGTGACAAACATGCAAAAGAATAAGAAATCAGGAAGGGGGCAAATAGTTTTTCACACCACTGTATTTCCTCTTAAGCAATACCAGTTGCCTGGCTATCTTGCTTATTCTTTGCCTCTAATACTTTCATCCATAGACCCTGAACAAGCATGCATCAGATCAGGTGTTTCTGACAAGATTCTCTACATGCTTGTTTCAGGTGTTATTCAGACACTACTGCAGCCAAATAAATCAGCAGGGCTGCAAGGCAACTGATATCGCTTAAAGGGAACCTAAACTGAGAAGGATATGGGTTTTCCCTTTTAAACTAATACCAGTTAAGTGACTCTCCTATTGATCCTGTGTCTCTAATATTTTTGGCCACAACCCCTCAACAAGCATGCAGATAAGGTGATTTAACTGAAGTCAGACTGGATTAGCTGCATGGACACTGGAAAAATAGAGAAAAGGAGCGAGAGGACACCGGGAGCCCAATCTGGTGTATTATCGTAGATGTGATGGGCAAATATTAGAACATATTCAAATATACTCACAAAGCCAGGTTGCATAAAACACAACCAAACTAAATCGCATGTGGGAAAGTACCGTCCCCACTCGACCTTGTGGCTTCACTTCGTTGGTCGCAGCTCCTTACGAAAGATACCACGCGCCTGGGTGGTGACCCCCAAACCAGGGGGGTGAGAGGCAATGGAAGAAGGTGGGAGGCGCCCTTGGGGTACTCGTGCAACTATTTGCATACTACTAATTACTAAAACCTCTATAACGTTATATATAAAAACAAAAACAACAAAAGGTATGGAAGGATCCTACCGTATAAAATGTTCACTCAGGGTATCATAAAAAGAGTACTTTAATGAGGCACATTAGAATTGACAACGCGTTTTGCGGTAACAACCAATTCATCAGGTCGAGTATCGTGCCAAAAGAGGAGAGGTCCCCAATCTTAGGCGCCTAAGATTGGGGACCTCTCCTCTATTGCCACGATACTCGGACCTGATGAAGCGGTTGTTACCGCAAAACGCGTTGTCAATTCTAAAGTGCCTCATTAAAGTACTATTTTTATGATACCCTGAGTGAACATTTTATACGGTAGGATCCTTCCATACCTTTTGTTGTTTTTGTTTTTTATATATACCCTTAAAGAGGTTTTAGTAATTAGTAGTATACAAATAGTTACACGAGTACCCCAAGGGCGTCTCCCACTTTCTCCCATTGGATTAGCTGCATGCTTGTTTCAGGTGTGTGATTCAGCTACTACTGCAGCCAAAGAGATCGGCAGGACTTACAAGCAACTGGTATTGTTTAAAAGGAAACATCCATATCCCTCTCAGGTAAAGCGGATCCAAGATGAACTTTTACTCAATACATAATTGTGTTCCTTTCCTATTGTTTATAGGGTATTCCTCAAGCCAAATACTTTTTTTGTTTTTGTTTTAATACTCTAATTCCCTATAAACTAAACTCGCCCACAGCTTTTCAGAGAGCCTTGGCACTTTCAGGCAGTAGCAAGAGCTCATGGGAGCTCAGTCTGGGCAGGAGGAGGGGGAGGTATTACTAGCCAGAGATTTCAGAGGCAGAGGGGAGGAGGGAGGAGGAGGGGGGGATTAGGTTTTTTTCACAGGCTGAGTGCTGAAGATGCAGATAAGCTTGCCTGTGTGTAATGTTTATATACAACATGGCTGCTGTCATTGTATAAAAGGAAGAAATAATCATATTCTATTGAAGCTGTTTGCAGCTAGATGTGTTGTGTAAACTATCTAAACTTTAGATAAGATATATAGACAAGTTACTAGTTATAGTTATTTTTTCATCTCAGATCCGCTTTAAGGTTCCCTTTAAAAGAAAATAAATATGGCAGCGTCCATATACTTCTCACTTCAGTTGTCCTTTAAGGTAGGTTTCTAAAAACTGAACAATGTATTTGTAATATTTCACATCACTCTATCATTCTAGTTGCCTGCTTTATTTTTTTTTTTTTTTTATACTTAATGCTACAATAACCTTCAACTAATGTGGTTTACAAAAACAAAACAAAAACAATAACACTTTCTCTTTAAAAAAGGTAAAATATTCCATCATCGTAAGTGGCAGTTCAATGTAGCACACAAATGTGTATTTCTTTATCAAATCTTGAATGATTTAACCATAAAGACAGCCCTGAAATGTCACTTTACTGACAAATCCACTTAAAGAAAGTCATTTAGCAATGAAGTATGGGAGCAGCCAAACTTAAGAAGTATGAAGAAAAAGTCATTAGAAATCATATTTTTTTTTATTAAATGATAGGAGGGTCTCAATCAATACATCAAGAGAGGACACACATTACTCACTGACATGAGAAAACCCTGCGGGGTATATCGGATTTGTTTATCCTCTATCGTGTTTGGTCTGCCGTTAACGAAAGATAACACAAATGAATAAATGTCGGAGCAGGTGTTTTCTGATCAAGTGTAAACAAATACAAAAATCCCTGACATGAAGGAAAGAGCATCATAAATCACTTGAAGCGCTGGAAAATAAATTAATCATCATTAACCAACTGTAAAGCTACAGAGGTTACCGTTGCCTTGTAGATTATGGAGAGACAGACGCAAGGCAAAAGCGAGACCGGTGGGATGAAACATAAGTTTACATTCTTAAACAGTTACGACTTTATGTCACAGATTTTGTTCCACTTTGTGACCATTGCTGCGTAAGGACCCCCCCCCCATCTCATCTACTGGTGATACTTAATGGACCCTAATAATCCCAGTCCTGGTCTGCACCGCAAGGTCTATACTCTCCTCCTATATCTCCTGGATAATAATTCTATGGCATAATTGTATAGTCTTGTCTATAAATAGGTAACTTTATGGCCTTTTTTTTCTCCACTTTGCCTCTGCCTGGGTCTGTTGTCTGTGCAGGTAAAGGCCATATGGAGTCCACTGCTGCTACTCAGGAGGTTTGGGTTCCACTAAGGTTGGAAGACACCGCACTGATTGGGACACCTTTAGCATCGCTCAATGCCGGCTCCATCCATCCTCCATCCATCCATCCATTGGCTGCTGCTGCTCCACCGCAGCCGGGACACCTTTGGTTCTGCCTCTCCATGATGCCAGCCACTAATCCAGTAGTAAGGGTTGCCATGGCCGGACGCTTCTGTGACAACCAGATTATTTTGACCCGCCCTGCCGAATACTGCCTAGGAGTCGGGACCCACCACAGAAATGAACACTGATGCACTTTTTAAACTGGAACACCTTGGCCAGCACTGCAGTGCCAGATGCCAGCAATTGGGATCCTCAGCAGCATCAGCCCTCTTTCATGAAGAACTGGGACATCACTACTGAACCTTTTGCCTCCCTCTGTCCCCTCCCCCATTTGATGTCTCCTTAGGGATAACAGATGATTGACAAGTGTGACGGTTGGGGCCCTAGTATGGCAGCCTCAGCACTTGGCTTTCAGACATTTTCCTCCTTCTCTCACCATCCAACCCTCGCCCCCTCCTTCCAGAGCCTGTATGAGCCAAAACCAATTCCGGGTACAATGACTTGTTGGATATTCTTTTGAAACAGAAGAAGATATATATATTTTATACTCCTGTTATCAGGATTTACAGACACTATATAATGATCCGCTCAACTGGCTGCACAGGCAGACAGCTGTTTGACCATTCCTTATGTCTGAGAGATGTAGGTCTCTGGAAAAGAGACCTGGCTTCATCTTGCAACTTTCAGAGTTGCTTTGCTGAGGGATTTGCATACATGCAAATTGCCCAGCTGTCTCCTTTAAGGGCTGGCAGTATAAAAGCCTTCTGCTGACCAGAAGGCTTTGCTGGTCATAACGGTTTGTTAAATCACTCCTGGAGTGTCAGCCTTTCCTGTTGGATTGTTGTAGTTAGCTTAGAGTAATTCTGGGGACTGCACTAGGCAGCCTCTCTAGTGCAGTTAGCCTGCTTATCTGTATTGCCTCTCTGTTGCGATTGTCCTGTCGCCAGCGGTGGTCGTCAGGAAATCGTTCTGTCTGTCTTGGAGTATAGCTGGAGCTACCAGCTATCTCCTCTGTTTGTCTTGCTTGAATCGCACTAGCCTCTAGCGGTAGTGGCTGTGGATCCTTCTGATCTGCTTTCTTGGAGTATAGCTGGAGCAGCGGTTGCTACCAGTTATCTCATCGCCCTGTCATACTTGGATCGCACTCGCTCTGGTGGTAAGAGCAGTGGATCCTGCTAGCTCTGTTACTTTACCTGGATCGCACTCGCTCTGGCGGAGAGAGGAGTGGATCTTTCCTATCCTACTTCCCATCCGTCTGTCTGTCTTGTCTGATACGAATGCTTGCTGTAGGCTCGGTGAGGTAACCGTTAAGCAAGCGCTCTTGTTCTCTGTTTCGTGTTTGTGTGGCGGGGGTTAGTTAGGCGTGCTTGTCTCTGTTGTGCTTAACACGCGGAGACCACGCTGTAAACGCGTTCGCTGTTGCGAATGAGTGCGGTGTTCGCGTTTAGTTAACGTTTGTTATTTTCCCTATCTTCTCATTGTATGATTTGCTCTGCCTTTACTACTCTCGTGCCCTGTCTTGCTTAAGCCTTGTGTCACCTCTGGCAATCGCCTCTCTCGCGATTGCGTTCCTACTTTGTTTCTGCTGTTGTGTGTGCACCGTCACGGGTTGGCGAGTAGATTGGTGCACATACATACATTCTGTCTCTGTGCTCATTCTCATTCGCAATCGCTTCTCTTGCGATTGCATTCTCACTTGGTTTCCTCTGTTGTGTGTCCACCGTCGCAGGTTGGCGGCTAGATTGGTGGACATACATATATTCCTCATCTGTGCTTATTCGGTCTTGTGTCGCTGTTAGCAATCACCATCTCTTGCAATTGCCTTCTCATCTGATCTTCATGGTTGTGTGTTCATCGTCGCAGGGTGGCGGCTATATTGGTGGACACACATACCCTCTGTCGCTTTGCTCTCTCTCTTTCAGGGCTATCTTGCCTTGCGTTTCTTCCCTTCATACAATTCCTGTCTGGCGTCTGTGGCCGGGCAGAGGAGCTGTTCCTCTGCACTCCACAGCTCCATCTGCCGACAGGAATTTCCCTCTACAGGTGCGTTGCACCTTTTGCTGGGTTCTCTCAAATTATACGCTTGTGGAGGATTTCCGCAGTGTCAGCGCACGTCCTGTGCGCTGATCACGGAGAGAATTCCACAATCGTTACACACTATTCATATTAGTACATTGACACTTATCATACAGTCTAATTGGCATAAAACGCATCATTTAGGTGTGTCTGTAAATGCAAGAGGTCAGTGCTCCTTCCACTGTCATATAATCAATAACACAATACAAATAAAAGAAAAAAACAGGGCACCGAGAGCCCAATAGTGCAATATAGTTTTAACAGAGAAAATCTGTCTAGATAGTTCGTGCAGAATTATACTCACAAAAAAGGGTCACCAGCAGGCAACCACTTGAAAGGCAGGTGGGGAGAATTGGTACCCGACCCCACTCGGGTATAAATGTCGCTCTCTGTAGACAGGAGAAAAAAGGGGGCGTACCCCTCCACCAAGGGTGGATAAGTAATATGTATCAAACGCAGATAGAACAGAGGCGCCAAAAAGAGTAAAAACACTATTATTTAAAAACAGTAGGGGGCGCATGCGCGGCGCCAACGGAAGTAGATGTACTCCGTGTGAGCTCCGTGCCTGAGCGGCAATAAAGGACGATATAACGCCATCCAGAGGGCCCCACCAGCCGCCACTTCACTGAGGACCACTTACTAGGAGAGGAAAGAAGACGGGGGAATCCGCTGCCCAACCATCTATAGCCGAGCTCCTAACTAAGAAGCAGCGGAAGGAGAAAAACAAGATGGCCGCGTCACCCACCTCCAGCCAGGCCTCAGATCGCAGCTCTCCAGCACCACGTGAGTCGCCCACAGCCCCATCACAGCAAGGGTCGCCACTAACCTCCAGCCCTGCAAGGAGGTCTCCTCCCGCTCATCAAGCAGAGCGGCAGCCTCTACCGGCCTCCACGCCAGACCGTAACCTAGGGCCTGCATCATCATCCGCAAGCGGTCGTCCGCTGTCCCCACCGACATCTCAGGAATCTGTAGCACCCCCAGGCCAACTTCAGGAGCCTATGGCAGCACATCTAGCCGTGCGGGGATCTAATGCAGAGCTCCTTGCAGAATTCCAAATAATGCTGCGCAACGAACTAGCAACAGCAATAGCTGGAGTCTCTGCCCAGATACACGAAATTGGGGGCCGCGTAAATGACCTGGAGCAAAGGGTGGATGCCTGTGCTGATGCTTTGAAATCTGACAATACCAGGCTAGACAACCAGGATGCCAAAATAGCCCTCCTAGAAGCGCGCCTTGAAGATTACGAAAATAGGGCGAGGCGCTCAAATATCCGTATCCGAGGCCTGCCTGAGAGCGTTGTGGACATTAAAGAAGCAGCTTTAAACCTCTTTGCGACCCTTCTTCCGCAAACTGATCCCGCTGACTTTCGCCTAGACAGAATCCACAGGGCGCTTGGAAGACCGCGCAATCCTGACCTCCCCAGAGATATCGTTTTGAAATTCCATTATTATGACACCAAGGAGAGAATTATGACTGCAGCACGGAACCTCACTAGCCTACCAGGTGTTCCACAGTCAGTGCGCCTCTATACTGACCTGTCCCCGCTTACGTTACAAAAGCGAAGATCCATGCGACAGATCGTTCAGTCCCTCATCAGAGAGAATATCAAGTACAGATGGACTTTTCCTTTTGGACTGCAGTTCCAAATGAACGGCATCTCCCATCATGTAAAATCTCTGGAAGAGGGAAGGCTGATACTGGAAGAAGCAGATATTAGGATTGAAGCCCCTGACCCTCTACTGCAACAATATGCCCAACCACCACCACAGGGGCTTACAAGACCAGAGAGGGAATGGCACACAGTAAATAGAAGAAGACCCGGGGGAGCGGGCCCCTCATCCTCCCAGGACTCGTCTGTTCGCAGTCCGTGAGTTAACTAAAACATTCTGCACTACGGTTTTCCCCGTCCGAGCCCCAGTTTGCAAGTAAGGCCCAGTTAGAGGCCGCTGACCCATGCCAATGTGCCATCTAAATGTCCCACATCCACCTATAAACCCTGCTTGTCCTTTTTCCGCTTACTAACAGTGACTGACCATCAGAACAATCCTGTTTTTCCTTTTTGTTTTTTACTCTTATACTTGTTCCCTGGTAAGCACAGCCCCTTTGAGTATTGGGCTATCAAACTGTGCCGCACTTTAAGACTCATTAATGCCTTTAATATTGTTAGCATACGTTCAATTTTTCTATGGTACTTCAAGGCTATGCTGATGTAAGGAGGTTCGCCTCTTCCCCGTGTGGACCCTGGACCTAGTGGTGGAGGCCGGGGGGGCGGGCGTGGGCACTCCCACCCTTGACCCTAGTTGGTGGATGGGGTGCCCATGTGCGTCCTTCGACCGAAGGGGCTTGTCTGGTGCCGACACGGGGGAGATGAGATGTTACATTGTCTCTCATTGGGAATAGAGTCTGAAGCAGAAATCTGCATAAATATTACATCTGGACACCAGGTATATCGCCTATAGGCCCCGAGGATACATGTATTGGTTATTTTTAATCACTTTACAAAACACCCTGTTATCAATGCCCTGGGGCGGTCCTCCTCTCTGGCTTGGTACCCTGGGCTTGGGGTGGAGGCCGGGGGGGCCCGCCCGGGCCGCTCTCTCTCTCCTCTCTCTGGTTGGGGGGGTGGCCCGGGCGTGCTCCTCGAGCCGAGGAGACCTGCCTGGGGACCTCCTGGAGATGTGGCTTGTCCCCCGTGTATACTTACACGGAGGAACTGAATCTTTAACCGCTAATATTTTTTTTTTTTTTTTGGATGTTCAGTTTGATGTTTATTTTTGATGTTTAACCTGTTCTCTCACATTGGTGGTCTAAGGAACTAATTTACGGGGCAAGGACGGTAAAACCTCGAGTCATAAGGAAATATTTTTGAGACTCCTCATTGATCCTTAAGTCCCACAAATATAGCTGCCCTATGTAAAGCAATAAGAACCAACCCTTTGCCGTTCAGGGTTCTCTTGCTGCACCCACACACTGTGGTATGCTAGAGGAAGGCACTAATAAGCCTTCACTCTTCCATCCCCACCACGATAGGATTGTATTTTCAATCCTAGAGATTACGTTCTCATACCCCAACCTCACCTCAAGGCCGACCCCGCTACCCACAACCATTATAGCACGTATCATATATTTAGCAATATTCCCATACCATATTGATACCTTCGACTAGCAAAGTTTTCCTAAAGGTATTATCGTTTAATGCACGGGGCCTTAACTCCCCACAAAAGAGGAGGAAGCTGTTCCACGACCTGAGCAGACACCACCCTGATATAATATGTATACAGGAGACACACTTTTCCACAACCTCATGCCCCAACTTTCTCCATAAACACTCTACCATCAAGTTTGTAGCTAATGCCCCCAAAAAACACAGAGGAGTAATGATACTAGTCCATAAAAATCTTCCCCTAGAAATAGCTAGTACACAAATTGACACCGAGGGTAGGTACATAATTATGACTGGTTCGCTCTACTCCTGGCACCTTCACCTCATTAGCTCTTATGCACCCCCTGACCAAGCTTTTAAGACATTTCAACTCATCCAAAAGAAAATCCCCACTCAACCTAATACAATCTTTATCTGGTGCGGTGATTTTAATCTAACGCTAAATGAAAAGCTGGACAAATCCAAACCATCCCCGGACAAATTAACTAAAATACAAAGGAATCGTCTTCAAACCCTTATGGAAAACAACTTCCTTGTTGACGCATGGAGGGAACTCCATGGAGACAAAAAAGGCTATACTCACTTCTCTGCAGCCCATCGCACCTATGCCAAAATTGACCATTTCCTGGTGACTACATCAACAGTCCCTCATCTGGCCTACATCAGACATATACCCACACCCCTCTCTGACCACGATATCCTCTTAGCCTGTTTTGACTTATATGCTGACGTTGCCAAACCTCGCATATGGCGCTTAAATGAATCTCTACTCATTAGTGCTAAGACACGGTCAGAAGTACAATCCTGTCTTCAACAGTACTTCTCAGAAAACGACCAACCTGACATTTCCCCATCCACACTATGGATGGCTCATAAGGCCGTCATACGGGGTAAACTCATCCAAATTGGGGCTCAAAAGAAAAGGAAAAGGTTTGAAGACATAGCCAACCTTTCATACAAACTCCAGCGTCTTAGATCTCTGCACCAAACCGAGCACTCTAACTTCATATTGAAACAAATAAAAGACGTAGAACTACAAATGCATATCCTCCTATCAGATAAAGTTGAAAAAGCCTTAACTTGGACAAAAGCTAACTATTATAAATATGCAAACAAACCAGACAGCTGGCTCGCAGCCAAACTGAGGAATTCCCATAAAACTAACACAATATACAAACTTAGGACCCAACAAGGCCAAGTCACTAGTGACCCAAATAAGATCTTGCGAACCTTCCACCACTTCTACCAATCTTTATACTCCGACACAACCCCACCCCAACACCAAAAAGTCTCCAACTTTCTCCGTCAAATACAATTCCCAAAACTGGCGGAAGCCGCTAAAAACCTATTGAATGCCCCTATAAACTCCGAAGAAATGTATACCGCCATCGGAAAACTTAAAAACAGAAAAGCCCCAGGCCCGGATGGCCTAACGGCTCTCCATTATAAAAAATGTCAAGGTTTACTCTGCCCGCACCTTCAAGCCTTTTTAAACACCCTGCGGAAATCCGAGCTTACTCACCCAGAATTTCTGGACGCTTTTATCACCTTAATCCTGAAGCCCAACAGAGACCCCCTACAACCTAAGAACTACAGGCCAATCTCCCTTCTTAATATAGACTATAAAATCTTTACTGCTATTTTGGCCCGCAGAATAAATAATATTCTTCCCTCTGTTGTCAAAAATGACCAAGTTGGCTTCATCCCTTTCCGACAAGCCACAGACAACATTAGGAAAAATACCACCATAATCGCCCATGCAAACAGAACCAAAAGACCACTTATGACCCTGACACTAGACATTGAAAAAGCCTTCGATACGATCTCTTGGCCCTACATGTTTGATGTCCTATCATATTTAGGCCTGCCAGACTCCTACGTACATTGGCTCGCTCAAATATACTCTTCTCCACACGCAACTCTTAAGCTACCCGGATCCCCTAACACTCCTATTACTATACAAAGAGGGACTAGGCAAGGGTGCCCGCTATCCCCAGCTATATTCACAATTATTATAGAACCGCTGGCATCTTATCTTAGGCAAAATACTTCAATCCAGGGCTATAAGATTTCAGGTGAAGAATTTAAACTTAGTTTATTCGCCGACGACATACTCCTTACAATCACTAACCCTCACATATCAATCCCCAACCTAATGCAAGCCCTGAAATTTTTTGAAGGACCCTCTGGTCTAAAGCTTAATTATGAAAAATCAGAGGCAATGTATTGTAACTACACAAGGACCCAGGCCCAAGCCATTTCACACCAATTCAATTTCCAACACCGTGAACACTACACGCAATATCTAGGAATTAAACTTACCAATGACTATACCCAATTATATACCAAGAACTATATACCCCTGTATAGGGAACTGGTCGCTCTGCTCAGGTCGTGGAACAAGTTTAGTATCTCATGGGCAGGAAGGATCGCGAGTGTGAAAATGACCCTCCTTCCTAAAATCCTATACTACTTTAGGGTACTCCCAACCCCAGTCAAAAAATCTGATTTACTGCCACTTCAAAAAGAAATAATTAAATTCATATGGGCTGACAAAAAACCCCGAATATCCCGTAAAATACTGTGTTGGCATAAAAAGGAAGGAGGCCTATCTGTTCCTAACCTATACTTGTACTATAAAGCAGCTCAACTCGCGATCCTTCCAACCATTTACAGTGAAGACCACAACCCCAGATGGGTTTCCCTCGAAAATCTTCTCATATCCCCCCTCACATGGAAGGGTATATTATGGTCTTATACTAAAGATATAAGCTCAGTGCGAGCTAACTCCATTATAACTTACAATACATTGAAGTTGTGGAGGTCAACTAGAGCCCTGATCTCTCTCCAATTTACCCCCTCTATACTAACGGAAATCAAGTCCAACCCGGACTTCCCCGAGGGTCTTCAGGCTCAGTCATTCTCTTGGTGGTCTACAGAAACTAATCCCACAATAAAGACCTACCTAACCAGAGGAATGATCCCCACTTGGAGCCAATTAATAGACATTACAAAACCCCGGGCCTCAGCTTGGCTCAACGTACGACAACTATATCATTTCCTCTCAAAGTTAGCCAAGCCGGGTACATTTATCCAACCTACGCGCTTTGAAAGCATATGCTCACATGACCCCATGCAGAAGGGTGTACTTTCATACCTTTATGCCATGCTTAATGCCCCACCACCCAACTATACACACCAGTATCAAAAACAATGGGAGTCTGATCTCCGTACCAAACTTGACGATGATGAGTGGTCCCAGTGCCTGGAGACCCTATCTAGAGGAAGCTTGCAAACCACTAATATGGAAGTGTCCCTACGCCTGTTGCATCGTACGTACCTAGTCCCCCTAAGAATACACCAAATAGACCCGACAAAGAGCTCTCTCTGTTTCAGAGGTTGCAATGTTATAGGCACTATGTACCATACATGGTTCTCATGCCCAGGGGTCTCCCGCCTCTGGGGAAGGATTCGTCTCCTAATCAATAAACTAATCCCTAAACCTATTACTCTCGACCCGAAAATTTTGCTTTTAGGCTATAGACCAAAAACAATGTTGCATGCCCAACATAAACTTGTCCAATTCATAACTTCCGCAACAAAGACGCACATCGCTGCAAACTGGAACTCCCCCCACCTTGCATATCTGCAAGTCCTTGAGAGAATAAACCTTATTATGACTTGCGAACGTATTAACGCTATACTCAATGACAGACTACCTCATTTCCAGAAGGTCTGGGACCCCTGGGCATCAAACAAATTATCTAAAGGGGTTCAAATGCAACTAGACCTCGTCCCCTATACCTGATTGGGCTCTATCAGTCTACTTTCAACACCCCTCCTCTGTAAACACCTACAATACCTGGAAATCATAAACGCCACATTAGTATATCTCAAAACGCTAGATACGACTACCCATAATTTTCTAGTGGAACAGGCCGTGATGTTCTTATCCCCCTATTCTGTGTTTTTATCTTATATTATCTTGCATACATTTACTGTTAATCTATGAGAGTGTAATTGTTATTTAAACCCCATGTAACTTTAAATGTCTGTAGCCCATGTTGGGCAGATGCAGATTCTCTGTACAATGCCGCTATGTTCTGTTGTTATGCAACTTGGCACGTAAGTGCCCAATAAAAGTTTGTTGAAACTAAAAACAGTAAAAAGAGGGAAGGTAAGGTGGACTTACCTCCCTCTAGCAGTGGACAACAAAACTCTGAGGTAGAGTAGAATGCATTTATTAAACAGTGTAACTCCTAAAGATGCAACGCGTTTCGCGGGCCACAGCACCGCTTCCTCAGGCTATACAGGAGTTTAAAAAAGCTGTAAATGGGACATATACATAAATCAACAAAAAAGCATCAAACACTGACAGAGGCATACAGCTGTAACATTGGAACATAAATTTCATTATAACCAGCATCTGCTGGTCTGTGAAGGTCAGATAAGTCTATCTTATCTAAGCAAAAAACACGCAAAAAAAACCACACAAAAAAAAAAAAAGTTGTGTGACAGTGGTGAGAGTGCATGCTCTCTAAACTGCTTTTACACTTGCATAGTCTTGGCGGTTATATCATTGTGACTGTTTCAGTCCGAATATACATGTGTAAAGATTCTTGCATTAACTAGAATAAAGTAACCCTCTCAGCCCGATTAGCTGCATTGAAAGCAGGCTCAGGCAGAGTAGGATCACCTAGGATATGTGCTATATAACACTAAATGCTTATAAGTAACAACAAGACATTTACCAAGTGCTTGCTCTAAAATTAATGGCAGTGAAAAAACGATGTGTAATAAGGTGGTAGTGTCTACTACCAGTGGAACAAAAAAGCGAGGAGCTGGCTGTTAGCCAGTGGGTGACATACCTGTATCCAATCCAAGTATTGAATGAGCGCCTCTGCGCGGGCGTGCTCTATAAAGCCTCTATTTGTACTTAGCTAGGAGAGGTGGGGGCCAATCAGTGTGCGCCACGCGCCAGGAGAAGTACGCCCACCATCGGCCTGGCCAATGGGGAGATCCGGTGGAATTCCAACAAAATGACGCCTATGTGGCGGTCGCCATCTTGTGGGTTGGAATAGGAATGTCTCCTGTATGGCAGTCGCCATTTTGTTGGTTTGTATGTGGGGCAGACATAATAATGTCGCATGGGAGGGCGGCCGCCATCTTGTGGGTTAGAAAGGTACTTTTGTGTATTGATGCTTCGATGGTGGCTGCCATTTTTTGGTGGGGAACCAGGAACAACTATATGAAGCAGAGTGATGATTGTGATAGACAATTCGGGAAGCTATTTGCAGAGACAATAATTATAAACAGCATATGATCAATAATCAAATATAAATAAACGTGCAATGGGAAAAAAAAGAATAAACGTGCAACGGGAAAAAAAAAAAAAAAAAAAAAAAACAAACAAACAAACAAAAAAAAAAACCTGTTGTTAATAGGTATCAATCTGGTGTTATGCTGAAACTTAGACATGATATATAAAATACTCCATAAGATATCAGATTAAATGAGATGTATAATAAAGGATGTATAAAAAGAATGTATGAAAAACATTCTACAAGGTATCTAAAAAGACCATACAATATCGAATTGATAATATAAAAAAAAATATATAAATATAGATGTAATAGACAATATGGGTATAAATGCATGTTATTAAATAAACCTTAAAAAGGACTAAAAATTCTAAGACATCTTAAAAAGAGAGCGACTAGAAAAGTACATAAAACATTCGGTCAGGTTGCTGCAGCCGGCACCATCAATACCAGGAGTATTGATGGCCCATCACATATACCCTTGTTCACTAATTACCTTAACAATAATCCGGCCGGTCTCCAATTTACCTCTACACACCACCCCTTGACCATAGACTTTCTAGATTTGACACTATTCATAGACAACAATCACATAAAAACCAAAACATTTTTTAAAAAGGTCGATGCGAATAACTATATACACTTTGACAGCTTTCATTACCGGCCATGGACCATCAATACTCCTTACTGCCAGTTTAAGCGAATACATCGCAACTGCATGGACCAATCAGATTTTCAGACACAATCTGTTACTTTAACACAAAAGTTCCTAGAACGGCGATACCCCAAGAAACTCATAAAAAATGCCAAATATAAAGCCTCCCATCCTCCCCCGGTATCCAATACACAACCTACACAAGACCGTCAACTAAACACTGATAATTATACAAACAGCCTAAGATTTATTACAAAATATAGTGCTCAAAATAGAACCATCAGGGATATCCTAACATCTAGATGGGAGCTCCTCCTGGCGGATCCATTCCTTAAACATTGCATCCCTAACACCCCCCGTTTGACCTTCAGACGGTCTCCCAATCTCCGCAGCATTCTTGCACCCAGTAGACTAAAAACACAGAACACTCAAATACAAGAGGACCCTAGAGGTGCAGGATCCTACCCCTGCAACAGCGCACGCTGCCTCGCCTGCCCTTTCATCATCCAATCAAACTCTTTTCAATCTAAAGCCACCACCATTGTGTATCCAATCAAACAAAACATCACCTGCCACACCTCTAATATTGTTTATCTGATATCATGCCCCTGCGGACTGCAGTATGTCGGTCGGACCACACAAACGTGAATAACCTGAATAACCTGAATAACTATCCCCTCCACAGCGTCTCACGTCACTTCGGCACTCACCACAACAACGACCCTCACTTCCTTAAGTTTACCTTCATTGAAGCACTACCGCCCTCACTGCCCCATTCCCTAAAAAAACAGGAGATGTACTGGATCCAGATACTAAAAAGTCTAGTACCGGATGGATTAAATGAAATTCTGGAAAAAATATACTAATTTTTAATTACACTACTCATAAACTGGAAATCTGTTATGGTGCCGGCTGCAGCAACCTGACCGAATGTTTTATGTACTTTTCTAGTCGCTCTCTTTTTAAGATGTCTTAGAATTTTTAGTCCTTTTTAAGGTTTATTTAATAACATGCATTTATACCCATATTGTCTATTACATCTATATTTATATTTATTTTTATATTATCAATTCGATATTATATGGTCTTTTTAGATACCTTGTAGAATGTTTTTCATACATTCTTTTTATACATCCTTTATTATACATCTCATTTAATCTGATATCTTATGGAGTATTTTATATATCATGTCTAAGTTTCAGCATAACACCAGATTGATACCTATTAACAACAGGTTTTTTTTTTTTTTTTTTTTTTTTTTTTGTTTTTTGTTTTTTTTTCTTTGTTTTTTTGTTTTTTGTTTTTTGCTTTTTTTCCCGTTGCACGTTTATTATTTTTTTTCCCGTTGCACGTTTATTTATATTTGATTATTGATCATATGCTGTTTATAATTATTGTCTCTGCAAATAGCTTCCCGAATTGTCTATCACAATCATCACTCTGCTTCATATAGTTGTTCCTGGTTCCCCACCAAAAAATGGCAGCCACCATCGAAGCATCAATACACAAAAGTACCTTTCTAACCCACAAGATGGCGGCCGCCCTCCCATGCGACATTATTATGTCTGCCCCACATACAAACCAACAAAATGGCGACTGCCATACAGGAGACATTCCTATTCCAACCCACAAGATGGCGACCGCCACATAGGCATCATTTTGTTGGAATTCCACCGGATCTCCCCATTGGCCAGGCCGATGGTGGGCGTACTTCTCCCGGCGCGTGGCGCACACTGATTGGCCCCCACCTCTCCTAGCTAAGTACAAATAGAGGCTTTATGGAGCACGCCCGCACAGAGGCGCTCATTCAATACTTGGATTGGATACAGGTATGTCACCCACTGGCTAACAGCCAGCTCCTCGCTTTTTTGTTCCACTGGTAGTAGACACTACCACCTTATTACACATCGTTCTTTCACTGCCATTAATTTTAGAGCAAGCACTTGGTAAATGTCTTGTTGTTACTTATAAGCATTTAGTGTTATATAGCACATATCCTAGGTGATCCTACTCTGCCTGAGCCTGCTTTCAATGCAGCTAATCGGGCTGAGAGGGTTACTTTATTCTAGTTAATGCAAGAATCTTTACACATGTATATTCGGACTGAAACAGTCACAATGATATAACCGCCAAGACTATGCAAGTGTAAAAGCAGTTTAGAGAGCATGCACTCTCCCCACTGTCACACAACTTTTTTTTTTTTTTTTTTGTGTGTGTGTTTTTTTTGTGTTTTTTTGTGTGTTTTTTGCTTAGATAAGATAGACTTATCTGACCTTCACAGACCAGCAGATTCTGGTTATAATGAAATTTATGTTCCAATGTTACAGCTGTATGCCTCTGTCAGTGTTTGATGCTTTTTTGTTGATTTATGTATATGTCCCATTTACAGCTTTTTTAAACTCCTGTATAGCCTGAGGAAGCGGTGCTGTGGCCCGCGAAACGCGTTGCATCTTTAGGAGTTACACTGTTTAATAAATGCATTCTACTCTACCTCAGAGTTTTGTTGTCCACTGCTAGAGGGAGGTAAGTCCACCTTACCTTCCCTCTTTTTACTGTTTTTAAATAATAGTGTTTTTACTCTTTTTGGCGCCTCTGTTCTATCTGCGTTTGATACATAACACAATACAAATGTTTTATTAAGGGCACATCATCTTCCTATAAATATTCATTCTTCACATACATATGGATACAGTTATGAAAAAGAAAGTCCTCTTCACTTTAGGCACCTTCCTCCCAGAGGCATAGCTAGAGATTATGGGGCCCCATAGCAGAAGTTTGATGGGGCCATCAGACACCTAGGAAATGCAATGCAATGCCACCTGCCCCTATCCTTTGGGATCTAAATTGACTGGCTAATGTAAAATTCCTATGCAATGTACACTGCAATCTATGGGCAATGGGATAGAGTCAGAGTGTGGAGAAAAACAGGAGAATATATAGTGAACACATCAATTACTGCTTGGGCCTCTTTTGCTCCAGGGCCCCATAGCAGTTGCTGTGGCTGCTATGGCTAGCGCCCCTGCTTATTCCCTTTCCCAGGATGTTGCATATGGGAAGCATTTTCCTCCTCCTCATCACCTTGTTGTCCATGCCTTCCATGTGTGCCTCATCCGCTATCTTCTCCTCCTCATCACTGCACTCAATGACACAATAGGCACTGGAGGTTCGTGTGTCTCTGTATGTTATGTCTTGGCCCTCTCCCTCTGGCAGGTCATCTCCTCCTTCCGTCATCTCAATGGTGAATTTAACTTCAAGCCAAAAGCAAACAGTAACACTAACTATAATTATCATATTTACTTTATACTACTGTGTTTTTTGTTTTGTTTTATAAACAGGACTTGCGTAAAGAGGAACTCCAGTGAAAATAATGTAATAAAAAAGTGTATCATTTTTACAATAATTATGTATAAATGATTTAGTCAGTGTTTGCCCGTGGTAAAATCTTTTAAATCCCTGATTTACATTCTGACATGTATCACATGGTGACATTTTTACTGCTGGCAAGTGATGTCAGTGGAAGTAGCTGCTGCTTGCTGTTTTGGCAGTTGGACCCTGCTGTAAACAGCTATTTCCCACAATGCAACAAGGTTCACAGACAGGCAACTGCCAGGAGTACCATGGTCCTCAGTGTTTCTTGTGGGAGGGGTTTCACCACAATATCAGCCATACAGAGCCCCCTGATAATCCGTTTGTGAAAAGGAATAGATTTCTCATGTAAAAGGGGGTGTCAGCTACTGATTGGGATGAAGTTCAATTCTTGGTCACGGTTTCTCTTTAAGCCTCAGTTAAGGCGCACAGATTTTTGTTGTTGTTGTTGTTTTAACATGCATTTAACCACTTAAGCCTATCTGGACAGATATATCCATCCAGATAGCCCGCCCTCCTGCAGCTGAGCCAGGTGCGCGACCGTGCATGCTCCCGCATACGCTCCCGCCGCCTTCCGTTAGCCCGGAGATTAATGTATGGGAACACAGTTCCCATTCATTGATCTAAGTCCCCGTATGAAAGACTGACAGCATCAGCGAGACGGCTCTGTCTTTCATAAATCCCCTTCTGCACCATCCACGCTTTACTTCCGCTTGCGTAGTAATACTACGCTGCAGAAGTAAGCTCCGAGGGCATCTTGTGGCCAAATAGTAAAATTATATCTGGAAATAAAAAATTCCAGATAATGACATGTTTTTACTGTTAAAATTAGTTCCTTACCTCCCACACTCCCCAATAGCTACACAAATTTTCTTTTTGTAAAAAAATAAATAAAAATAAAAAATACAATAAAAAAATACATAAATAGTTACCTTGAAGAGGAACTCCAGTGAAAATAATGTAATAAAAAAAAGTGCTTCATTTTTACAATAATTATGTATAAATAATTTAGTCAGTGTTTGCCCATGGCAAAATCTTTTAAATCCCTGATTTACATTCTGACATTTATCACATGGTGACATTTTTACTGCTGGCAAGTGATGTAGCTGCTGTATGCTGTTTTGGCAGTTGGAAACAGCTGTAAACAGCTATTTCCCACAAGGCAACAAGGTTCACAGACAGGAAACTGCCAGAAGTACCTCGGTACTCAGAGCTTCTTGTGGGAGGGGTTTCACCACAATATCAGTCATACAGCGCCCCCTGATGGTCTGTTTGTGAAAAGAAATAGATTCCTCATGTAATAGGGGGTATCGGCTATTGATTGGGATGAAATTCAATTCTTGGTCATGGTTTCTCTTTAAGCCTCAGTTCAGGCACAGTTTTTTGTTGTTGTTGTTGTTTTTTTAACATGCATTTAACCACTTAAGTCTAACTGGACGGATATATCCATCCAGATAGCCTGCCCTTCTGCAGCTGAGCCCAGTGCGCGACCGCGAATGCTCCCCCATACGCTCCCGCCGCCTTCCGTTAGCCCGAAGATCAATGAATGGGAACACATGAGAGAAATAATGATTTTTTTTCCATTTCTTTCCTAATCTTCCTGTTAAAATGGATCTGGAATAAAATAATTCTTAACAAAATGTACCACCCAAAGAAAGCCTAAATGGTGGCGAAAAAAAACAAGTTATAGATCAATTTAGTCTGATAAGTAGTGATAATGTTATTTGCGAATGAATAGGAGGTGAAAATTGCTCGGATGCATAAGGTGAAACACCACTGTAGGCTGAAGTGGTTAATAAGACAGTAAATACAAAGTTTTGTTTAAAGAGAACCCGAGGCGGGGTTCTCACAATGCTAGCTGCATACAGAGGCTGGGTCTGTCTATAGAGCCCAGCCTCTGTTGCTATTTTAATCCCCCCTAAATCCCCCCTGCGCTTTGTAATCCCCCCTAAAACACAGCCGCACTGCTGACAAGCAGCTTGTCAGAGCGGGCTGTGTTTATCTCTTTACTGTCACTCTCGCTGCTCCCCCCGCCTCCTGCAGAGCTCCAGTCCCCGCCCGAGTCCCTTCCCTCCAATCAGCAGCGAGGGAAGGGAGGCGGGCGGGACTGGAGCTCTGCAGGAGGCGGGGGAGCGGCAAGAGTGACAGTAAAGAGATAAACACAGCCCGCTCTGACAAGCTGCTTGTCAGCAGCGCGGCTGTGTTTTAGGGGGGATTACAGAGCGCAGGGGGGATTTAGGGGGAATTGAAATAGCAACAGAGGCTGGGCTCTATAGGCAGACCCAGCCTCTGTATGCAGCTAGCATTGTGAGAACCCCGCCTCGGGTTCTCTTTAAAATACAACAACAGAAACTTGTAGTTTATGTACAATAAAATGGTAAGATACCTGACTTAAAATGTCATGCATATTCATCCACTCCTAAATAACATGCAGTCTGCTCACTCCAAATTCCTAAATACTCCCCATTGAATAAAGTAGGTATGCAGGGAGTAAGGCCTGGGACACATTTGAGCATTTATGGCCACAGTGTTGGATCTCAGACAATCGCTGGCGATTCCAAAAAGGCAACAAAAGTCAGTGGAGGGCAACCCCCTAGACTAGAGTGATTGCGATTAGGGAAAATCCCTATTGCTCTACCTGCAGCATTTTTGGAGCCACTGTGCTTCAATACAACAGATAAGATTTTTTGAATTGCTTTTCAGGGCCCGTTTCCACTATTGCGGTGCGGAATCGCCTGGATTCCACTGCGGACGAAAGTGCATGCGGATGCGTTTCCGTATGCGGGTTTCCTTGCGATTTCGCATGGCTAAGGTAATATGTGATTTTAACCATGTCACTGCCTGTGTACATTTACAATACATTCCATGCAAAATCGCATGCGAAATCACGGGAAAAATAGCATGACAAAACCGCATGCGATTTCCTTATTAAAAGCATTGCGGGTGAATCGCACGCATTCCAGCCGCACGCGAAATCTGATGGCTCTGCCGTGCAGATTTTCCCCGCACACCAAAACGCTCCTGCACGACGCACAAGTGGAAGCAGTGCCATCCACTTGTATTGCCTATGTGAATCCGCATGCGGTGTCCGCTATAGTGGAAACGGGCCCTTAAAGGAAATTTTGCAGTGATTTGGGGGGTGATTCCGTCAGAGACTTTCAAATCACTTGACTGTCGTGGAACATTATTTCCTTGTGTTGAATAAAATCAATCATTACTTATTGTACTTTAAAGAGACACTGAAGCGAAAAAAAATATATGATATAATGAATTGGTTGTGTACTATGAATAATTACTAGAAGATTAGCAGCAAAGAAAATATTTTCATATTTTTATTTTCAGGTTTATACTGTTTTTTCTAACATTGCATCATTCTATAACATGTGCAGATTACACAACACTCAGCATTCAAAATTATTCTTTCAGAGCAGTCTGTGAAGTAATGACCTCTCCTCTGGCAGAGGAAAAGTAAATAGTTAACTAACAGTTGAGATAATAAAAGTCAGAAAACAGCCCTCTCCATGACTTTGAAAGTCGTAGAGCTTAAAGGGATACTGTAGGGGGGTCGGGGGAAAATGAGCTGAACTTACCCGGGGCTTCTAATGGTCCCCCGCAGACATCCTGTGTTGGCGCAGCCACTCCCCAATGCTCCGGCCCCGCCTTCGGTTCACTTCTGGAATTCCTGACTTTAAAGTCAGAAAACCACTGCGCCTGCGTTGCCGTGTCCTCGCTCCCGCTGCTGTCACCAGGAGTGTACTGCGCAGACACAGACCATACTGGGCCTGCACTGTGCGCTCTTGATGACATAAGCGGGACCGAGGACACGGTAACGCAGGCGCAGTGGTTTTCTGACTTTAAAGTCAGAAATTCCAGAAGTGAACCGGAGGCGGAGCCGGAGCATTGGGGAGTGGCTGCGCCAACACAGGATGTCTGCGGGGGACCATTAGAAGCCCCGGGTAAGTTCAGCTCATTTTCCTCCGACCCCCCTACAGTATCCCTTTAATGGCTTTTTTGTATAGAGATAACAACTGGAGTTTCTTAACTCTTCCTGTACTGGAAACAATTAGACTGATGTATCTGATCTTAAAGTTTTATTTCTTAGCTGTACTACACATACAAATCATAATATCATAATTTTTTTTTTCGCTTCAGTGTCTCTTTAAGAGGAACTGTAGTGAAAATAACATAATGAATAAAATGGCTTATTTTTTGCAATATTCATTTATAGAGTATTTAGTCAGGGTTTGCCCATTGTAAAATCTTTCCTCTCCCTGATTTACTGGTGGTGACATCTTTAGGTCTTCCAGGTGATCTGTATGGAATGCTCATTTACTGAGAGTTCTATGCCCAGTGAGAGTTACTGCTTGCTTGGCAGGTGGAAAAAGCCATTATTTCCCACGATGCAAAAAGGTTCACAGACAGAAAACTGTCAGGACCATGGTCATGACATCACACTCTGGGAGGGGTTTCACCACAATATCAGCCAGACAGACCCCCCTGATGATCTATTCGAGAAAAGGTAAAGAAAGGGGGTATCAGCTACTAATTGAGATGAAGTCAATCTGGGGTTAAAGTTCCTGTGTTTCAGTGTGCAAAAAAAAAATAAAAAAAAAAATAAAATGTGCCATCGGGTCTTACATGAGCTTTGAACAACAAGAAAGCTATAGAATAAAAACAATGCCAGTGTTTAAGTGGCAGCATGAACTGAAGATTTGGGGCTGTGATCAAGTCTATAATTTTGCAAGAGAGCTGAAGACTTGTTTGTTGTGTGCCCTTTTGTTTGTTTAGGAATAAAGTTGTTTGAGTGACAATGCATAATTACAAGCCTGTTTTTGATAGAGCCCGATGATACAATGCTTAGCCTGGCATGCCAGTCTTGTGGCTGCATTTACACTATCATTAATGTGTGCACTGGGTACAAGGAATTCATTCAGCGCATTAATGATCATTACACGCATCATGTGAGTCACTGGAAAACAGCAAGCACAAAGGAAACTCTTTTTTATCCCCCTCCCTGTATATCTGGTTCCATTAGTGATACTTTTTGGTGCCAAAAGATTGTGTTGCTTTTGAATTAACTGTTACTGAACTCTGGCCAGACAGACATCCATAGTAGAAACACGCATATGTGAACTGTTGAAGCCTCAGGGTCCCAATGAGGCTTCCCCCTCCCCTGTAGCTGCAGGCAATCCAGCGCTGGCTCACCAAAGTCTCCGGCTCAACAAGCCTGACCAACTACATTTGTTTAGATTCCCTGGCTCCAGTGGGGGCGCTGTTGCGGCTCTCAGCATGGATATAGGTGGAAATAGCCGATCTCCGTTGGGTCCGCTCTACTATGCAGGCGCAGAAGACACAGGAGGATGGGGGAAGCCTCAATAGGATCCAAAGGTTTCTCCCACCCGAGATGAGTACCCCCAGCGGAACTTTTTCTCGTTACAGGTTTTCTTTAAAGAAATTAGGAGTCAACTAGGTGCTTTAGAAAGGTTGCTAGACATTGCTGGAGGCTCGGTAAGTCTAGGGCCTGCTAATGAGGCGGGGTTAAACGTTTGCCTCAGGCGGCAAACTTCTAGGGGTGGCACCCGCCCGTCCGTGGGTGCGGGGGGGGGGGGGGCTACAGCCAAGCTGGAGGGCCAGTGGGCAGGACGGGGGTATTGGGCCTAGCGGTGGGGAGGGGGGTCGGACCCCCCCCTCCCTCGCCTGGGTCCCCCGATCTGCGCTCCCCTCCAGCTGTAATAGGAAGCAGCTGATGCCCAATAGTAAGAGGCATGGGCGGGGAGGACTCACCTTTTCCGCGTTCCAGCGTGCGCTCCACTGACATCACTTCCTGCATCGCCGTCCACTTACAATACAGTAACATACATGCAGTTGTGCTCATTATTACAATTTAGTTTTATATAGCGCCATCATCTTCCACAGTGCTGTACAGAGTATATATTGTCTTGTCACTAACTGTCCCTCAGAGGAGCTCACAATCTGTTCCCTACTATAGTCCTATGTCTATGGATGTATTGTGTAGTGTATGTATCATAGTCTAGGGCCATTTTATGTGAAAGCCAATGAACGTATCTGTACATTTTTGAAACCATAGTGCCCGGACGAAACCCACTCAGACATGGAGAGAACATACAAACTCCTTGCAGATAGTGCCCTGGCTGGGATTCAAACCGGGGACCCAGTGCTACAAGTCGAGAGCGCTAACCACTACGCCACCATGCTGCAAACTAGTTTACATACATGTAAAAAGCTTTCCTTCTAACTAGGGAGTACTCTCAGTTGAAGAAATAATTGAATCACTGTAATATACATTATATTCAATGGGCTTGATTCACTAAGACAAATAGCATGCCTTATCAAAGTTAACACGCCTTATCAAAGGTAACGCGCCTTATCAGAGTAGCATAGCGACGAGTGGAGCTCTCATCATTACCAATTAGCAGGCATAAGTTCGCTATGCTATTCTGATGAGGCTATTAACTTGGATAAGGCGTGTTATCTCTGATATGATAAGGCATGCTATTTGTCTTAGTGAATCAAGCCCCATGTTGTGAGTAAAAGATCCTACAGATTTGATGGTCAATGTCATAAGATAATTCTCAGTTCCAGTTTAAGGGATACAGCAATTTAGAGAAGACAACAAGGTACATCTTAATAAGTAGCAGCAATGGCGTAGCAATAGGGGGTGCAGAGGTTGCGACCGCATCGGTACCCTTGAGCCAAAGGGGCCCCGGCGGGCCCACAACCACAGTATTAGCTGTTTATTGGTACTGTACTGGTAATAATAACTTCTATAGGTACTTTGAATAGTAATGATCATTAACACACTGTTTCCCATCCTCTTCTTGCACCTCTGACACTATGGTTGTCCTCGATTGGTTTTGGTGTACCGTATCAATTGTTATGTATAGAGAGATTGGGTGGCCCCAATGTAAAACTAGCACCGGGGCCCACAGTCTCTTAGCTATGCCACTGAGTAGCAGCCAGCAGGATGCTCCGGGGGCTTCGCAAATCCTTTGCAAGCCCGCTGCTGCCTCTTAAGAACCTTTTTCGAGGCTGTGCTGTCACCCATGTATGAGCCTGGCTGTACTGCGCATGTGGGAGTATGGTCTGCACATGTTTAATACCACGAAACCCCTCGTGCACAGAGGAAAAGGCCCTGCACAACCAGACTTGTGCATGCACATTACGCTTCTGTTCATACACAGACATGAGCGTAGACATGAGAACATGTCCAGCAAGCTCTTGTTGATAATGTTCAGAAGGACCCAGAACTGGAATGAAGGGAGGATTGGAGAAGACTCTGGACTATGAAATAAGTTTTATGGAATTATCTAACTTTTAAATCACTCCAGGTACACTACCTGAGAGGGGGGAACAAGTTCTATTGTATCTTCTATCTGTGGCTTTTTCCAGCCCCAGCAGCCTTACAGATCTCTCGATTCCCTCCCACTCTACTCCTTTATGCTGCTGTGCCCTTCCGTAAGGTCGTCAACTGGACTAGTTGCGAGCTTCTACGCATGCACAGCCAGGGCTGCACGCCTCCTCGGTTGTGCTGCTGTAGCTCAGAAGAGGTCCTTGCACATGTGCAGTTCTTGAAGAATGTGCAGAACGCTCTCGGCAATGGGCGTGCGATAGAAGAGGGTCACATTGACTTGCCATTTTCCTTGGAGATGGTTTAGGGTGTAGTCTAGTTCAGATTAGAGCTGATATGGTAAAAGTTATAACATTGTTGTATAGTGCATATATGGTTGTAGATTGTGATTCAGTGTGAGTGTTTACGTGTAGGTGGAAGGCTCCTGCCCACATTGCCATATTAAGTGGTTGCTATATGGAATCTTTGCTAGGGCAACAGGGGTTGGGGGACATCACATAGCAGCAGGGCCAGTTCTAGACATTTTGCTGCCTGAGGCAAACTTGTGAGAATGCCCCCCCCCCCTTCCTCCATTTGGAATGATCACACAGCACCCGATAATTTGTACTGCATGCTATAGCTGTTGGGGGCCCTAGAGAAACACCCTTAGTATAGGTAGGTAGGTAGCCAGATATAGGTTCCCCTAGTATGAGTTAACCAGATATAGTTGCCCCAGTTTAGGTAGCTAGTATAGTTGCCCCCAGTATAGCTAGCCAATTTTGTTGTCCCTGTAGAGGTAGCCAGTATAGTTGCTCCAGTCTAGGTATTATAGTTGCCCCAGTATAGGTAGCTAGGAAAGTTGCTCCAGTATAGGTAGCTAGGAAAGTTGCCCTAGTATAGGTAGTATATTTGCCCCCAGTATAGGTAGCTAGTATAGTCACCCCCAGTCAGTGGTGCTCAGCAGAGCTCGAATATTCGAGTAGCTCGAATATTCGACCTCTTTTTTTCAGCTATTCGAGCTCGAATACCGAGCTCGAATAGCTGCAGCTACTCGAATGGGCTATTCGAGTGAACTCGAATAGCCCATTCACTATTCGAGCTATTCGAGCTAACAGCGCTATTCGAGCTCGAATACCGAGCTCGAATAGCGTCATAGCCCAGATTGATGTCCTTAGAGCCAATCAGAGGGCTCCCAGGCCCTCTGACGGCAGCCAATCACAGAGGGGGACCCTGGCCAGCCCCTACCCTATAAATAGCGGCCGCCATGTTCCGTTTTTCCGTCCTTGCCTGACTTTGTACAGAGAGAGATCTGCTCCTTTGTGCTTTGGCTTAGCAAGAGCTTTATTGTGGTCAACTACCTAGCGTTTTTGCTCACATACACCTCCTATACACACCTATATTGTTGTTAGTTAGATAGACATTGTATTTTAGTTAGTAGCTTGTGTGTTACATAGAGACAGACACAGCTGCTGCAGGCAAGCTTACACTGCTTTAGGCCTCAGGGCCTTGCCTGTGTGGGCAGCTGTCCTCCTGTGACTGTCCTCTGTTAGTTTATTATACCAGTGTTTCTGCTGTCCTACCTTTACTACTGAGTGATTGTATTTTGTAGTAACTGTACTAGGACACCCACTGTCACTGTTTGTTCACAGCTCCTGCGTGTGTGCGTGCACAGTACACACACTCTATTTCCTTCTGATTACTATTGATTATTGTAATTTCTAGTTGTACTTACTAACTACTTACTACTAGGGACACTCAGTCACTGTTCATAGGCTAGCTCCTGCGTGTGTGTGTGCGTGCACTCAGTACACACACTCTATTTCCTTCTGATTACTATTGATTATTGTAATTTCTAGTTGTACACTTACTTACTACTTACTACTAGGGACACTCAGTCACTGTTCATAGGCTAGCTCCTGCGTGTGTGTGTGCGTGCACTGTCTGTACAGTACACACACTCTATTTCCTTCTGATTACTATTGATTATTGTAATTTCTAGTTGTACTTACTAGTAACTACTTACTACTAGGGACACTCAGTCACTGTTCATAGGCTAGCTCCTGCGCTGCGTGTGTGTGTGCGTGCACTGTCAGTACACACACTCTATTTCCTTCTGATTACTACTGATTATTGTAATTTCTAGTTGTACACTTACTTACTACTTACTACTAGGGACACTCAGTCACTGTTCATAGGCTAGCTCCTGCGTGTGTGTGTGCGTGCACTCAGTACACACACACACTCTATTTCCTTCTACTTAATCTGATTACTACTGATTATTGTATTTTCTAGTTAGTGTACTAGGGGACACACTCACTGTTCACTGTTCACACTTATACTGATTACTGAATGATTGTATTTTGTATTAGTACTGTACTAGTAATCACTTAGCGATCTAATCACTTAGTGATTAGTGTCACCTCACCCACCAACCCACTCCATTAAAGTACCCCACTTTTTCACCCGCCCTTTTAAAAAACTTTTTTGTTTACGCCCAAAACATCAAAGATGTCTGGAAGTGGCAGCCAGCGCGGTTTGGGCAAGGGGAAGGGCAGCAAGGGAATCAAGAGGAGAGGGAGCAGCATTGTGGCAAGCCGCGGCCGCGCCACCATGCACAGTTCCGCAGCAGCAGCAGCTGCGTCAGCGGCTAACATTCCTCCTATAGCCACTGGCCGTGGACGCCTTGGGCGCCGCCCAGCAGGAGCAACTCACGCTGCAGAGACACAGCAGCAGCAGCAGCAGCGTGTAGTACCTGCTCCTATTTTCCTCCAGCCGGGTCGGAAACGTCCCATTGAGGAAAAGGATGCAGACACTGTGGTGCAACTGATGACGGAGGATGAGCAGCCCGCCATCAGCTCTGCATCCGAGGCCTCCACCCTCACCACCACCACCACCCCTGTTCGCAGCAGCCGCCCAGCAGGGCCTGGGGAGGAGGCCAGTTCACCGTCACAAGTTGGCGACCTGTCACTCAGCAGTATTTTTACCCCAGGCACCATCAGGGTATTGTCTGCTGTTGTTGGCGATTTGGAGGAGGAGATGCTGATGGGCACTTTGGGGGATGAGGGATTGGACAGCAAGACCTGTGGCGACAGTAAAGCAGCCCATCCATGCATCAGGAGAGGAGTTTGGGGGGTCATCATCCCAGCAGGACATGTTTCAGGAGGGGGAGGATGATGATGATGATGATGATGTGGTGACAGACAAAGACTGGGTGCCGCCACCACCAGCACCTGGGGATGTCATCATCAGCAGCTCTGAGGAGGAGGAGGATGCGCTTGTGGGCCTTGCAAGGAGGCGCATCATTGCAAGCATTGGCAGCAGTAGGCAGGTCCCACAGCCTGCTGGTGTCTCAGGCTCAGCAGCAGCAGCAGCAGCATCTGCCAGTACCACCACCAGCCGCACCCAAGCCCCCGCCCCAACCACCACAGGGAGACAGGCAGCAGCGGCTCCAGGCCGTAGGGGGTTGTTTTTGTCACCAATCTGGCGATTTTTCACCATGCCCACAGTGTACAGCAAGTACGCCACTTGCAACCACTGTCAGCGGAAGTTGAGCAGAGGTGCAGACCCCTTAAAGTTCAGCACCAGCTCGCTCATCAACCACGCTGCGAAACATTTCCACCAGCATGAGGAGTTCCAGAGGCTGAAGGCATCTGGTGCTGGCAGTGGCACCACACCCATCACTGCACAGCCTTCAGCAGCAGCAGCAGCAACAGCAGCCACCCGCCCTCCTGCTCCTCCAGCAGCACCAGCAGGAGTGCGGAAACGCACTGCTCCTCCCCCCTCTGCAACTCCTGCCGCCGACACTGAGGCCTGTTCTGGCAGCCAGTCCTCAGTGGCCTCCTCTGCTGTGTCCGCTGATTCCCGTGCCAGCAAAAGGCCACGCCAGAGCCTTTTGAGCGAGTCCTTCCAGGGGGTGGTTAGGGCTCTGCCTCCCAGCAGCCGTCGCGTGCGGCAGCTGAACGGCTTGCTGGCACGGGCCATGTGCTCCCAACTCCTGCCGTACACGCTCGTGCAGGAGGGGAGCGACATGCGTGCGCTGCTTGCTTGTGCAGCCCCAGACTGGCAGCTCCCCAGCAGACACTTTTTCGCCCGCAAGGCCATTCCTGCACTGCACCGCTTTGTGATGGCCAATGTGGAGCGAGGGCTGGAGCACGCGGTTGGTGAAAGGGTCCACGTCACCATGGACTCCTGGAGCAGCCGCTTCGGGACAGGCCGCTACCTGTCCTTCACTGTCCACTGGGTCAGCTTGGTGGAAGGGGGTGAGGATGGGAGAGCAGCAGCGGGCACAGCAGCAGCAGCAACACAGTGGGTGGTGCCACCCCGCAGGGTCAGGGGAACTGCAGCAGGTTCCTCCAATCCTCTGCCATCCTCCGGCACACCTGGCCAAACCCCCCGCCTCAGCAGCAGCGTGAAGGCCCGCCACTGCCAAGCGCTGCTGCAGTTGGTCAGCCTTGGGAAGACCAAACTGACGGCAACCCATGTGTTGGCCAAACTCCAGGAGCAGGAGAGGATTTGGCTGACCCCCAGAGGCCTCAGAGTCGGAGAGGTGGTGGCCGACAATGGGGCCAATCTGGTTGCTGCAATAGACAGGGAAAACCTGACCCACATCCCCTGTCTTGCCCACGTGCTGAACCTGGTGGTGCAGAAGTTCTTGCGCACCTACCAGGGGATAAGCGAACTGCTGGAAACGGCAAGGAACGTTGTGCGTCACTTCCGGTGCTCGGCTGCAGCCTGTGCGAGCCTGGAAGACGTGCAAAAGGAGCTGGAGCTGCCACGCCATCGGCTGATCCTTGACGTTCCAACTCGCTGGAACTCCACCCTGGCGATGTTGGAGCGTCTGGTTGAACAGAAGCACGCTGTCAACCAATACCTTGCCCAGGCCACTGTTTCCGCCGCTCAGAGAAGGGACAAGACCAGCAACATCCCGTCCATCGTCCCCGATGATGATTGGAGGCACATGCAGCAGGTGTGCTTAGTGCTGGCTTCTTTTCTGCAGGCCACTAACATGGTGAGCAGGAACCATGCTATGGTCTGCGAGTGGGTGCCCCTGGTTTGTCTGCTGAACAGGGCCCTTGATGCTTTGCTGGAACAGGGAGCGGCAGCCTTGGACCAGCAGGAGCGGCAAGCAGCTGCACAGTCCACCTCTGAGGGGGAGGAGGAGGAGGACTTGGTGGAGGTCCCTGACCTTGCTGCTGATGAGGGGGATCAGCACAGCGCAGCTGAGTTGGTGCGGGGGTGAAGAGAGGATGAGGCTGAGGAGGCAGAGGAGGAGGATGAGGACAGCACTGCCGTCGATGTGCCAGCACACGTGGCCCGCCTCTTCCCAATGGCAGCGCACATGCTGACGTGCCTGCGCAAGGACCCCAGGGTGATCCAGATGAAGCAGAGGGAGGACATCTGGATCAGCATGATGTTGGACCCACGCCTCAAGGGGAAGTTGAGCCAGTTCCTGCCGCCTGCAGGAGGAGACCCAGCGCAACAAATAAGGAGCTTGCAGCAGGCCCTTGTTGAGCGCTTGGAGGAAGCCTTCCCCCAGCCTTCCACCCCCACTGTCCAGCCAGCACAGAGGCAGCAGCAGGTGCCTGCATCCAGCAGCAAGCGCCCCACAGACCTGCTGTCTCTCAGCAACGAGCTCTACAGGACTGTAGAGGCTCCGGCAGCAGTGACTAGAGAGGAGGTGCATGCAGCAGCATCCTCCTCCGGTCACAGCCAGCGCCTGACCCGAAAGGTGGCTGACTACATGGGATCCTACAGCGGGCTTGACAGCGATGCCCCTGTTGATCCCATGGAGTATTGGGTCAAGCGCCTGGAGATCTGGAGCGAGCTGGCGCAGTACGCCCTGGAAGTGCTGTCCTGCCCCCCTTCCAGCGTGCTGTCCGAGCGCTGCTTCAGTGCAGCTGGTGGCGTGGTCACCGAGACACGCTCACGTCTGTCTCACAAGTCTGTGGACAGACTGACGTTTCTCAAGATGAACCAGGCGTGGGTGGAAGGCGAGTTCCTGGCCCCTGTTGTCGGCGAGAGGGGGACATGAACTGGCTGCCAGAAGAACCATCGTTAATGTGCCTTACCACCCTTTACCACCTCCTGGCTCCTGCTCACTAAGCCAGCCTGGTTCACTTTGACTATTACGTCGCCTGCAGCCACACATTTTACATCTACAGTGGGCTGCTGTGTACTGCCCTTCTGCTGTCTGTCTGTCTGTGTTTCCCACTGCCAGGGTACACAGAATTACCTTCTGCTGCCGCTCTGCCACCAGCTATTACGTCCAACAATAGCTATATCTGTGTAATTTGCTGTAAAAAAAAAAAAAAAAAGTAAACCATTAAAAAAAAAAAAAAAGGTTTAATTTTTCTGAGGTGCCCGGGTTGAAAACTGTGTTGTCCCAGTTGTGTATTGGACACGATGTGGGCTGCACGGCCGCTGTCTGGGACCTCCTGTTGTGTTTATTTACAGCCCTGGTATCAACGCTAGGTACCAGGGCTATTATGTCACGCTGCCTGCCTACCTGCTGCCACACTCACACTACTCCTCCATTCCTCCTGCTGCTGCTGCTGCCTGTCTGTGTTTCCCACTGCCAAGGGTACACAGATTTTACCTTCTGCTGCTGCCACTCTGCCACCAGCTATTACGTCCAACAATAGCTACTCTCATTACTCCTCCATTCCTCCTGCTGCTGCTGCTGTCTGTCTGTGTTTCCCACTGCCAGGGTACACAGAATTACCTTCTGCTGCCACTCTGCCACCAGCTATTACGTCCAACAATAGCTATATCTGTGTAATTTGCTGTAAAAAAAAAAAAAAAAAGTAAACCATTAAAAAAAAAAAAAGGTTTAATTTTTCTGAGGTGCCCGGGTTGAAAACTGTGTTGTCCCAGTTGTGTATTGGACACGATGTGGGCTGCACGACCGCTGTCTGGGACCTCCTGTTGTGTTTATTTACAGCCCTGGTATCAACGCTAGGTACCAGGGCTATTATGTCACGCTGCCTGCCTACCTGCTGCCACACTCACACTACTCCTCCATTCCTCCTGCTGCTGCTGCTGCCTGTCTGTGTTTCCCACTGCCAAGGGTACACAGATTTTACCTTCTGCTGCTGCCACTCTGCCACCAGCTATTACGTCCAACAATAGCTACTCTCATTACTCCTCCATTCCTCCTGCTGCTGCTGCTGTCTGTCTGTGTTTCCCACTGCCAGGGTACACAGAATTACCTTCTGCTGCCACTCTGCCACCAGCTATTACGTCCAACAATAGCTATATCTGTGTAATTTGCTGTAAAAAAAAAAAAAAAGTAAACCATTAAAAAAAAAAAGGTTTAATTTTTCTGAGGTGCCCGGGTTGAAAACTGTGTTGTCCCAGTTGTGTATTGGACACGATGTGGGCTGCACGACCGCTGTCTGGGACCTCCTGTTGTGTTTATTTACAGCCCTGGTATCAACGCTAGGTACCAGGGCTATTATGTCACGCTGCCTATCTACCTGCTGCCACACTCACACTACTCCTCCATTCCTCCTGCTGCTGCTGCTGCCTGTCTGTGTTTCCCACTGCCAAGGGTACACAGATTTTACCTTCTGCTGCTGCCACTCTGCCACCAGCTATTACGTCCAACAATAGCTACTCTCATTACTCCTCCATTCCTCCTGCTGCTGTCTGTCTGTGTTTCCCACTGCCAGGGTACACAGAATTACCTTCTGCTGCCACTCTGCCACCAGCTATTACGTCCAACAATAGCTATATCTGTGTAATTTGCTGTAAAAAAAAAAAAAAAGTAAACCATTAAAAAAAAAAAAAAAAAAATTAATTTTTCTGAGGTGCCCGGGTTGAAAACTGTGTTGTCCCAGTTGTGTATTGGACACGATGTGGGCTGCACGACCGCTGTCTGGGACCTCCTGTTGTGTTTATTTACAGCCCTGGTATCAACGCTAGGTACCAGGGCTATTATGTCACGCTGCCTACCTACCTGACTGCCTGCTGCCACACACTCATCCTCCTCCTCCTGCTGCTGAATTTACCTCCTGCTGTCTGTGTGTTTCCACTGCCAGGGAGCACATACAATGGCGCTTCCAACATGCGTGCGCCACCAGCTATTTATTACGCTCAAAAATAGCTGCATTTCTTTAAAAAAACAATATATAAAAGAGAAATAAGTGAAGAAGAAGAAGACGATATAGAAGAAGAAGAAGATATAGAAAAAGAAGACGAAATAGAAAAATAATAAGAAGAAGACGATATAGAAGAAGAAGAAGATATAGAAAAAGAAGAAGACGAAATAGAAAAATAATAATAAGAAGACGAAATAGAAAAATAATAAGAAGAAGAGGAAGAAGAAGAAGAAGAAGAAGAAGAAGAAGAGTAAGAAGAAGAAGAAGAAGAAGAAGAGGAAGAGGAAGAGGAAGAAGAAGAGGAAGAAGAAGAGGAAGAAGAAGAGGAAGAAGAAGAGGAAGAAGAAGAGGAAGAAGAAGAGGAAGAGGAAGAAGAAGAGGAAGAAGAAGAGGAAGAAGAAGAAGAAGAAGAAGAAGTCCAGCACTTGCTAATGGTGGACGTCTGACTCCTCTGCTCAGCCCGACAGCAGCTCTAACAGCAACCTGCAGCAATGCCAGACAGCACAAATGCACACCCAGACATGGGGGAAGATGAGATGGAAACTGATGCCACCAATAAGCGCAAGAAGAGAGCCCACAAACTACAAAAGATCCCAGAGATGTTCACTCACCGTCAGAACAGACAGCATGGTGCAGCTAAAGATGGCTCCGACGGAGCTCCTGCACTCCTGCACAGCAATTTGTCAGTGCACAGATCCAGCTCCCAGGGACTGGATTCAGATGATTCTGAGCAGGACACTTCATCGCCTTCCTTCAGAAGCCCCGTTAAATCAAAGGCAAGACTGTCTGACCCACAGCTCCAGGCAGATAAGGTAGGCGAAAGTGCTTCCCCTCCCCCTGCACAAGATAACATTGAGACGGAGAGAGACCTCGCAGAGTTCCCTGCTTCTGAACAGGGAGTCTCTCAAGCGTACATGAAAGAGATGTTCTTATCTTTTAAATCCTCTCTCACTAAAGAGCTCTTAGGAATAACTAATGGCCCATACTCACGGGCAACTTTTTTGCATGTCGCAAGCACACGGGAGCGTGCTTGCGACATGCTGGCGACAGCTAGTAGCCAGGTCCCTCCGCATACACACGGCGGAGGGACCTGGCAACTGATGCGACGGAAGCTGTCGCCATTGTCCCTCCCCCCGCCGGAAGCGCCGTTTATTTACTATCATGTTGCTGTCGCTAGTCCGCGTACTCACGCGGACTAGCGACAGTTGCGGCGGAGGTGCGGCGGCGACTGTTGCCATGCGATTGAAACTTTCAATCGCATGGCGACATGAGCGACGGGCGACAGTTCGGGGTGCGCGCGCGTGCAAGGGCCCATACTCACGGGCGACCTGTCGCCGCAACACGCGCGCGCCGCGTGTTGAGGCGACAAAAGTCCCTCGTGAGTATGGGCCATAACACTCTGCAACAATCACTCAGCATGCTAGGAGATAGAGTGGCAAAGACTGAATCACAAATTGCCACTCTAGTTACAGAGCATAATAAATCAGTGGATGCAATTGATCACAATCAATCAGAAACAGATTGGCTTAAAATGAAAGTTGCTGATCTGGAAGATCGCAATCGGAGATGCAATCTGAAATTCAGGGGGATTGATGAAATTATTGAAGCATCACACTTAAAAGAGTACATCATCCAGCTTGTTAAAGTGACAGTGCCACAATTCTCTGACATTGAATATACTGTGGAAAGAGCCCATAGACTTCCCAAACCAGCCCACTTACCAGAGAAAGTCCCTCGAGATGCAATCGCATGTTTCCAGTTTTTTCATGTCAAAGAGTCCATTATGTCTTTTTTGAGGAAAAACGGTGCACTACCCGCACCCTACACAAACATCCACATTTATGCGGATTTATCCCAGGCTACACTAACCAAACGCCGCTCTCTCTCCCTGCTCACAAAATTCCTCAGAGAGAAACAAATCCCATACAAGTGGGGATACCCCACCAAGCTTCTTATTTTTAAAGATAAGAAAACCTATGTTATTAACTCCTTGGAAGAAGGGGCGAAATTCCTCAAATCCTGGGGCCTCCGCCTCCCCCCAGCCAACTCATCAGATGCTCCCAAAGCACCACCAAACTAGATACAAAAAACCTGGCAATCAGCTACATGAGCTGCTTCGGAACGTGTTCTACTGGCTTCTTGCTCCTCACCTAGTGCACTATGAGGTTAGCACCAGGTGTAGCCCTCACCCAATGGTCTGAGCCACATACCAGTACCTCTGGTCGATTTGATCACCTTATTTTTGTTCTTTCTTCCCTCTTACTCGTTACAAGTTATATTGACTATCTAAAAGCAGTTTGTCTCCCTAACCCTCCTCACCCGCACCTTGGAGAAATCCTTCTACCTAATGTGAGTACCACATATGTGAATATAATATTACCGCTATTTGGATCAGCTTTATACCTGCATATATGGCTTTAAAAATCCTTTCTATCAATACTAAGGGACTGAACTCACCCATTAAAAGAAGCAGCTTATGGAAAGAAGCACTGTGACAGCATGCAGACATAGTGCTTGCCCAGGAAACTCACTTTGCTCGCAATAAAGCACCACAATGGTCCCATTCACAATACTCCACTTGCTACTAAAGTAACTTCACAAAGAAAAAACGAGGAGTCATGATCGCTATTCACAATAATCTCCCGATAACTGTGCACTCCATTATAGAAGATGATCAAGGTCGTTTCATAATCCTCCATTGCTCTATACAAAACACCAAACTGACTTTGGTAAACTTATATGCCCCCAATTCAGGACAAAAAAAATTCATACAGAAGGTAATCAAGAAGGCAAAAAACTTTCCTGCAGCACGATTAATCTTAGGTGGCGACTTCAACCTCTGCCCTAACCCTCTGCTTGACTCCTCTAACAAAAATAACAAGTCCAGATCGCCAATCCAAGCCTTATTTCACAATGAAGATATCTACGACATCGGGAGAGCTCAACACAGCGAGGAAAGGGACATTACATTCTACTCTCCAGTCCATAAATCATACTCAAGGATCGACCTCTTCTTATCTGATCGACATACCTTGCAACTGGTCACTAAATCTGAGATTGGATCAATAACCTGGTCAGATCATTCTCCCATAATGATTTCATTGAAAGGTTTTAACTCTCCAAACCCTCCTAATCCTTGGAGACTGAACAACAAGCTCTTATTACAAGAAAAACATGTGCAAAATATAGGAAACCGACTTAGGGAATATTTTGAACTAAATGAGACTGGCCAAGTTGAAGACAAAACGATCTGGTTAGCACACAAGGCAGTAATTAGAGGTCATTTGATACAAATTGGAGCCAGGGAAAAAAAAAATAAGTCAGCCAAACTAGATAACATTTTACACCAAATCCGAATAAATGAACTGGCACATAAAAAAAATCCAACCCCAACCCTTTCATCCACCTTATTTCACCTGAGACAGGATTTAAGACTTTCTCTCCTTTCAGAACACGAATTCCTTTTAGCCAGACTTAAAAGACGATACTACACCCAAAGAAGTAAAGCAAGTCCACTCCTAGCTAAAATTCTAAAACAAAAACAAGCAAAAACAAAAATTACTAATCTTTCCCACCCCTTTTCAAAGAAAAAATTAACTAACCCAAAAGATATAGCAGACGCCTTTAGCGACTACTACGGTTCCCTCTATAATCTGAAGGATGACCCCTCTACTCCCCAACCCACTCATTCTGGAATCAAAAAATTCCTTGTTGCATTAAACCTCCCTACACTAAATCAACATCAATTGGCTCTTCTGAATGAGCCTATCACAATCCAAGAAGTGAGCAATTCTATCACCAAAGCCAAGATAAACAAAGCCCCTGGCCCCGATGGATACTCTAACGAGTATTATTAAAGATTTTCCCACATCCTAGCCCCCAAATTAACTAATCTATTTAACTCCTTTGTACAAACAGGCTTTATACCCCAAGAATTTACACTAGCAACTATCTCTGTGATCCCCAAAGCTGGAAAAGATCCAAGTTTTGCCTCCAACTATCGGCCAATCTCACTGCTTAACTGTGACCTGAAACTGTATGCTAAAATCCTGGCTAGCAGATTGTTTCCTATACTACCCAAACTTATTGATATGGATCAAGTGGGTTTTACTAAAGGTCGCCAAGCCCCTGATGGTACGCGGAGGGTTCTCAACGTACTACACCATCTTGGTACCTGTCGAAGGCCTTCTCTGTTCCTTGCTTTGGATGCAGAGAAGGCCTTCGACAGGGTTCATTGGGGATTTTTGGACGAAGTACTCAAGAAATTTGGAATACAGGGGGACTTCCACAGAGCCATTATGGCTTTATATCAAAACCCGATGGCAAAAGTTAATGTATCAGGATTTCTCTCGCACAGCTTTAAGATAACAAATGGTACCAGGCAGGGATGCCCTCTATCGCCCCTGATCTTTGTCATGATCATGGAGACATTAGCCACCTCTGTGCGTAACAACCCAAATATTAAAGGTATAGAGTTCCAAGACCAAACAAGCCTGATAAATCTGTTTGCAGATGATGTCTTACTCACCCTCTCTGAACCTTATACATCATTAGATCAGGTTTGGAAAACACTTAAAGAGTTCTCAGAAATCTCTTTTTACAAAATTAATGAAACCAAATCCCTACTACTAGACTTTAATTTAACTTCTGAAACGAGAATGAAGATATCAAGGTCCTTTCCCTTCCCTTGGGCCAAGCACTCCTTAGATTACTTAGGCATAAAGATCCCTAGAAGATTTAAAGATCTGTATTCATATAATTTTTCACCTTTACTGAACATGTTGCGCATAGAGCTGGATAGAATCTCCAAACTAGAACTTTCTCCCTCAGGGAAAATTGCGGCCTACAAAATGCAAACTTTACCTAAAGTATTGTATCTTTTTCGCACAATCCCCATCCCACTTCCTGTAGGGTTTTTTAAGGAAGCCAAAAAAATCCTGATCTCCTTCTTATGGGGTAGGAAAAGACACCGCATTGCTTACAGTACTCCTACTGTCCCATCAAATCTAGGAGGATTTGGTCTCCCAGACCTCCAAATATATCATCAAGCATGTGTCCTCGACATGGCTAAATTTTGGTGGAACCCTAATACTCCCAAAAAATGGGCCTTATGGGAAAAGAAACTAAACCACAACATCCCTCTCCGAGATCTGCTTCTTTTAAGTAGCTGCAAACGAGATCTGCACTTCTCAACCTCCCCAATTATGCAAGTCACTATACAATCCTGGGCTGACATGCTCGCTAACTTATTACCCAACACTGAGTTTAAATCAGTTCCCATCAAGATTTCTGCACTCTCAGCAGTTATTCGAGACTTTAGATTTCAGGGATGGAACTCTTTGGGTATACAGACACTATCGCAAATTACTTCAAATAATAAACTTCTTCCTTTTTTGACTCTATCCCAGAGATTTCCAGGCTTTGAATCCACCTTCCTCCAATACCAACAAGTAGCTCACTGGTTTAAAACGTACCCTCTAACAGAAATCCGTATACCTCGAAAACTACTGGCAATGTTAGACAGCCAAATCCAGCTTAAAGGAGGCATCTCTGCCTGGTACCAAACTATGATGAATAAACGAGTCAGTTTATTGGATAAATATGCTATTTACTGGTCCTCGGAAATGCAGACCCCAATAACAACTAATATCTTTATCAAGGCCCATAACGACCTTAAAAAGGTATCTAAATGTGCCACTCACCCTGAGACCTCAAGGAAGATCTTCTATAAATTCTATACCTCTCCACGCTTGTTAGCCAGCTTTTCTACTGATCAATCCCCCTATTGCTGGAAAGGGTGTGATATGATAGGTACAGCTTTTCACCTATTATGGGACTGCCCCAAGATCAAGCCCTTATGGCAAGCTATTTTCCAAATAATTTTGACAATAACAGGCTCACCGATAACAGGAAGTCCAGAACTAGCTCTGTTTCTTATAGGCCTTAAAACATTTCCTATTAATTTCCAAATGCCAGTGGCGCACTTGTTATGCTCCACAAGACAAGCTATTTTAGGAGAATGGGCATCTGAACATATCGCTTCCCTGCCTTCCATAATTCAGACCACGCAATGTAACCTAACTATGGAACACAGTCTCCGATTAAATCCCAACCCCCTACTATATCCTCCTGTCCAATCTATTAATTGGAAAGAAATATTACATTCTCTTGTTGAAGTCTCCACCTCTAATACTAGTTCTCCCTTAGTACAATGAGATATGAAGTATTCCCTACCAACACAGATTGTTAGTGGTACCTCCCTATTCTATGCAATGGATATAATACCTCCCCCTGGTGCTCTCCCCCACACTCTCCTTCCCTTCCCCTATCCCTCTGATGAGACAAACTGTCCACAACAGCTCCCCTTACCACAAAAAAAATAGCAGGTAAGGTTAAGAGCTGCTGTTACTTTCACACCTCTGCATTGTTAGACCCTATATTGTTTTTTGGTTTATTGGTTTCTTAAATATGTTACCTTGTGCATTATATACCGTGTGGTGGTAACAAGATGATGACACTTTTCTAAATGATAGATTAATGTCTCACATCTATATTGATCAGAATTTTTTTTATATGTATACCCACGAAGATAGAGTATGGTATAGGTTCATAGACGTAGAAAACAGTAGATTATGATCTCGTGACCTATATCCTTGATCTATGTGTTCTCAAATACCTTTACATTCTGTTTATACATGTCATGTACATTGAACCATGATGCAATTTATACCTGAATGTTTGTTACTATTATTGCTTTAAATTCAATAAAAATTTATTGTAAAAAAAAAAAAAGAAGATAAAGAAGAAGAAGAAGTATATACACTACTGAACAGAATTTTGGACACAACTTCTCTTCTCTTTCCACCTTTTTTTTTAAAGGAACATCCCCACATAATCACTTGCTGTTGTTACTTGGGAAAAAAGATGTTTCTTGCATCATTCACCCTCAAAACAAGTGTTGGAAGCTATTTAAGTCCAATTCGAATAGTCAGCTCGAATAATGAGCTCGAATACCGACTCGAATAGTGAGCTCGAAGTCCGAGGTCGAATCGAATAGCAAAAAATATTCGACTCGAATATTCGGCCGAATTCGAATAATTTACTATTCGAATTCGACCAAACTCGAATAATAAAAAGGGGTATCCGAGCATCACTACCCCCAGTATAGGTAGTATAGTTACCCCCAGTAAAAGTAGCTAGTATTGTTGCCCCAGTATAGGTAGTATAATTGCCCCAGTATGGGTAGCTAGTATTGTTACCACCACTAAAGGTATTATAGTTGCCCCAGTATAGGTAATAGTACAGTTGCCCCAGTATAGGCAGCTAGTATAGTTGCCCCCAGTGTAAGATAGCCGGGTAGATGCCTCTAGTATATATTAGCCAGGTAGGTGACCAGCCTGCTCCCCCCTCCCTTCCCGCAGCAGCCGCTCATGTTACCTTCTGAGCTGTAGGCGGGCCGCAGCACCGCTGTGATGGTGAAACACAGGATAGCGGTTCCCCGGTAATGGCACATATCTTCAGCCCGTTTCACCTGGCGTCATGGGCGGCCCATCCCTGCATAGCAGCTCCCATGGCTTAATGGGGTAATGCTGTGAGAGCAAGATACTCGTACCACTGAAGCTCTCTATGCAGTTTCATATTGAGCTGATGCTGATTCACAAAAACAAGGGAAATTAATTTGTCTTTAAGTTATTTTAGATGAAAAGGTGAACATACCGCATGAGTATTTAGGTCCCGAAATAGTATATGACCTCCATCTACCTACACTGAATGTATTGTCCCTGAACCGTCAGGTAATTAACAATACATACTGTGTGCTAAGTTAGTTGTGATTAACCTCCTATTTAAATTAATTTCATATAAATTAAAAGCATGTATCACAGCTAACGAGATTGAACTCTGCCTGCTAATTAAAAAGCATTTTGTTTGTTGAAAGTTTATTCTGAAAACAATATTTTAAGTGCTTAAGGAGAATCTATACTGATGGGAATACAAAGGCTTCTATCTTAATTTCCATGTTAAAATTGGCAACTGTCTGATCTTCTCATTAGTGTTTAGGCCTGATTCACTAAGGAATCTCCAGAGATCTTCTATCTCCTTTAGTGAGGAATGGGATATCATAAACAAGGGAACACAGTTGCTGACGCGCACATAGACACTAAGGGCCATATTCTATTGCTGAACTCGCCAGCGCTAAGCACTGGCGAGTTCTTAACTTAGGCGATGGGGGCATCGCCTAATCTAATTAAACTTTAGACCCCCCCAGGCGGAAAAGAACTCGCTTGGGCGATATAATCGCCCAGCGAGTTCTTAACACGGAATCCAATTACCCTTATCATGTCTCCGGGAAGCGATGCTTCCCGGCAGACATGAGCGTTAGCTTAGACCTGCAAAAAGCAGGTCTAAACTAGCTAACGCACGTCGTCGCCGCAGCATCTGGGGGTCTCCTTTAATAAGGAGACCCCCAGAGCTCCCCGTCGGGTCGCCGCACAGTTTAGAAGCCAGCGCGCAGCTCTGCCGGGCTCCTCTGTCATACGTACCGCCGCCGATCACCCGCCGCCTCTCGCCGCAAAATCCGTCACGTAATTACAGTGTATCTAACACTGTAATTACTGTGCGCATAGAAGGAGCCCGGGCAAAGCATCTTTGAATCTGCAGCCGGGCTCCCCATTGGTCTGCTGTGTGAGCCATTTTATTGGTTCAGACAGCAGACCAATGGGGACAGGGACGGATCCAGGGGGGGGCAAGCGGGTCTCTTGCCCCAGGCGCAGTTTGTTGAATTCTTAAAAAGGCGGCAAAATGTGGATGGGGAATGGCAGTTTAGGCGCCAAAACCTGACCTTGCCCCAGGCGCAACTTGGGGCAACTTGGTCTAGATCCGTCCCTGAATGGGGAGCCCGGCTGCAGATTCAAAGATGCTTTGCCCGGGCTCCTGCTATGCGCACAGTAATTACAGTGTTAGATACACTGTAATTACGTGACGGATTTTGCGGCGAGAGGCGGCGGGTGATCGGCGGCGGTACGTATGACAGAGGAGCCCGGCAGAGCTGCGCGCTGGCTTCTAAACTGTGCGGAGACCCGACGGGGAGCTCTGGGGGTCTCCTTATTAAAGGAGACCCCCAGATGCTGCGGCGGAAGATGTCGGCGATGTTCGGCGGACGAGTGCGCATGTGTGGGGAGTGAGGCCGTGGTGCTGATGGACAGCACCACAGCGTAAACCTCACTCCCCATCGCTCGGTAACAGGGAGCATCGCTCAGGCTTTCGCCTGAGTAATGCTCCCTAACGATCGGCCATCGCGCGAAGGATATGGGCAATAGGATTTGCCGGTAATCCTCGCGCAATGGCAAGGTGATAAGTAGCTCGCATCTGCAAGCTACTTATCACCTTGAATAGGATATGGCCCTAAATCGCTTATGACACAGCAACCCTCACAAGTGGCTCAGGTGAAACTGGTAAATCACAACCAGTTGTTAATTACTGCAATATCCCCACTGAAGATGCTTAGAGCTTTCTAGATAAATTCCTTAGTACCTTACTAAGGCCTCTTACACATGGTAGACTGTCGGCCATTGAGCACCTTTCATGGCTTGTCACCATTGAACACCTTTCAGTTGTACATAAATGCAGATGAATGACAGCATTTCTATCCCCACATGTTTCAGCACTTGCCATGCAGTGTGGTTACCCAGAAGTAGTGTTAGTCAAATAGTTCAATAGACTGGCCATTCAATCAAATAGGTTCTAATCTTCTACGTCAATTTTTTTCCGAATTACATTCAAGTCAATGGCGCCAACTTCAGCAGTTAATAGCAAAGTTCTGGCAGCAGGGAGTGTCGTGTGCGGCAAATGCAGGTAGATTAATCAGACTGACTTTAATTGAGATCTTAGACGATATTGGCATGGGAAATTTCCGAGGATATTGGCATGGGATAATTAAAGGCAAATATTTATGGGTAATTAAAAATATTTAGATACTTAACTTGCAAGTTGTATTTTTATTTTAAATTAACCCTTTGTGGAAATGGGTAAGGGGTACATTAGCACTTCTCTATCCATTTCACGGGAAGGTTCAGGCATCTGGGGGTCCGCTTGTTCAGTTTGCTTTCACTTGCATATTTATCTAAAGAAAAATGTATTTTTGTGTTGTGTCTAGTTGGGGTGTTTATTAGGAGGAGGTAAGTTCACCACTCTTTCTTCTTTTACACTATTTTTAACTTTTTCAAACACAACTTGGTGCCCCGTAGCAGTGCAATATTCTATAGCCCACCTTTGGTGGGAGGTTGGGTTCCTCAGCTTCGGAAATGTTCTTATTGGAGAGCGACTACTGACACAATACTCTCCAACCCCAAGTGTGCAAAGGTAATTGTGATCTATACAGTATCTGTCTTGTGTCTGGTTGCCTTGAAGGCAACCCTGGTCTGTGAGTACCCCTTTGCACATGTTATCATATGTCTGTTCTAAATCACTACACTATTTGTGGATCTCAATTTTTGTCTTTGATGTATTGTCTCAACAGCTCCTATTATCATGTCTTCAAATTGTCATAGTAAGTGGCTTGAGTCCTATGATGCATTGAGGACTCCTTGGAGAACAATCTCAAAGTCAAGGGACTAAGATTTTAAACACTGTCTGGCACCATTAAAAGGGAGTGCAGGAATAATGCACAGGAACCAGAGCCGGGACAAGGTCCTTCAACACACAAGGCTGAGACACCAAGGTTCACCCCTATATCCCTCCCACCACAGCCGTCACACACTGATTGCATTTATACTAAGAGGGCCCCCAGGGCCCCCAACCCCCCTAACACCTTAATCTCTAGTTATCTGGCTTGCATTCACTGCCATGTATCCCCTTTTTTGTTTCTCCCTGCTTCAAGCACAATAGGGGAATAGTAGCGCAGTGAATTGTGTGCCCCCTCCTAAACTGCACCTTGAGACTGGAGCCTCTCTCGCCTCTGCCCTGACAGGCACTGATGGGATACCAAATGCAAGAGCTCTTGCAATAGAACACGAGTTTATCATTTACCATCTCATACCCCTGCCAACACTGTTGTGCAGCAATGGGTAGCTCAAAGGTAATATTGGCTCCACTTAACTGTAGCGTCATACTGTGTCATACCTTTCAGAGACTCTACCGGAAGAGTGCACCAGAACCCTGCCTTCAGATGTCATAACTAGGGCTGGTTCTAGACTTTTTGCCGGCTGAGGGATACTTGTGAGGGTGTGCCCCCCCCCTTCCCCCCAGTATAGGTAGCTAGTATAGCTTCCCCCAGTGCCTGCCCGCTCCCACATCCCACCCCGCGGCCGCCACTCTGTTACCTTCTAAACTGCCAGCGACAGCTGCTTCCTCTGTGTTCCTCCCCAGCCCCTCTCCTCCGTCATAGGAGATTTCTGAAGTTCCGATCAGACAGACACAGCACCGCAACCCGGCTGCAGTGCAGAAGAAATATAATAGTGGTTCCCGTGGTAACACGATATACTTCCTAGTAAGGGAACTACTATTCTGAGCAGGATGCCTTGGAGAGGGGGGGGGGGGAGAGGGGGCAGACAGGATGCCCATTGCCGCCTGAGGAACCTGCCTCACTCAGCATCATGGGCCACCCGTCACTGGTCATAACCACAGCAGGATTGCTAGAAGTTTCTAAAATAAGCCATCTACTTCTTCTTCTGGCCGTGCTCCTGGCTGTGTGTATTTGTATGCTATACCTTGATTTGGTATTATATGACAGAAAAACTGACAGCATTAAAATTAGGACAGATATTCTAGGCTTCCAGACTTTAGAATAAAATAGTTTCTTTATTGCTGTCTGTTTCCCTGTTCTTGCTATCTCCCCCTCACTTCCTGTAATCTCCCCCTGAGCAGCAGTACAATCTTGTCAGGGATTCTTACTTTTTCTTATCATTAAATTATTTATTGCATTGTTGAAATCCCAAATGAAAGTATTGGTTGGGACTGGGGCTAGACATTACATTGTGAAAAGTCTTGTGCAGCAGAGATCTATATTTATGGCAATTTTCTATCAAAATGTAATTTTGCTTAGATCTGGCCATTGGTTCATCCTAACACAATGCTCAGGAGCTGGACTGCATAGAAGAACAGTCATCACATTTGAGATTATCCAAGGAAAAATGCTTGCGGGGTAAATTCTAGAGACACGGATGATCCGCCTGGCTTCAGCAAGCCTGCCCTGTGAGAAAACCTGGCACTTAATGCTCATGACAGTCAAGAGAGAATTAAAGATGTACGATTGTTGTTCCCCATGTTTGGCAATCAATAAAACCATTAAGGCCTATGCTAATCACTATGCTTTCTCTTCTGTCCTTTCAGCACTCACTGGCTGCAATTGCAATCTGCCTCAGTTATTGTACAGAACATCTACAATGTGTTTTACAACTCTGGGTCCAGATCAATTTCTCTCAGACCATGGAATTCTGTAATTACATGCTATCATCAATGGCCCTGGCCTGAATTCGCACTGCACACATTTGACGTTGTTTCACTGTTCTGGTATTTGGGATCTCCATACAGATCCATTATCAATCCCATGAAATCCTGCATTGACTACAAACCAGGATATAATATTAAAGTGACACTGTGAGGAGTTGATGTATTTTTATCCACAGCTATTTGTTTAAAAAAATTGATGAAAACGCAACTGGTGTTTTTAACCTAACAATCTCCTATTTGCTCTTTCCAGACAATTCAAAAGGACAGCAACATTAAACTGCAGCAATAGTGTGGTGTAGCTCAATCTAACCTGGCTACTGTAGTTACCTCCCGAGTGACTAAGGGCCCTTTTACACTTAATCAGTTGGTCTCAGTTATAACTAAAAGAAAACGAATTTTCATGTCCATGTTTCCCTATGGCCTCTTTTACACTATACGCATTTTAACTGAAAGCTTTTTCTAGTGCACTGCTATGGAAAAAACGTGTACCAATGCGTACTAACGCATACTAATGCACACTAACGCATAACAATATATTATGTGTAAAAGGACCCTAATCCTCAACCATCCTTTTTGATGCTGGGAGGTTCAGTAGATGTATTTCAGGTTTGAAAACCCAGGTACCGGTAAGAAAAGGTGACAAAAAGAGCACCAGGAGCGCCAATAGTGTAGTATTGCTGGGAAATGTGAAATGTAAAGAAATAACTACTTACAAACGCTGGTTGCTACAGGCAAAAGCAACCACAATTTCTGGCATGTGGAAAAACACCATCTCCACACGGATATGATGACTCTGTTGGGTCAATGTGGTTCGCGCTCCAGAAAAAATAAAGGACCACTGGATGTAGTTGCAGAGGTAGCCCCTGGGACGACATGGGAGTAGACAATGTAAGATGGGAGGAGGCACCCCAGTTGTGATACAAGATGTAGTAAGTGGAGGTAAGTAATAGGAACAGCTTTACCTCATGATAAGAGGTTAATATTTTTATTGTTAGACACCAATAAGAAGACAACGAGTTTCACGGGACCTGCTCACTTCCTCAGGTCAATACGAAACAGTGTCTGCACTATGTATCTCTGTTTCAAATGTCAAATGAGAAATCCTTTGTGATGAGTCATGCTATAAAGCTAGAGAAGACAGATGAGTCATCCAAAGGGAGGGCGAGCATGCAGTGATTGCATTGGAGCAAGGTGAGTTGAGCTACGTGCAGTGTCCTGCAAAAGTATTGACCCCTTGGCATTTTTCATGTTTTGTTGCCTCACAAAGTGGAATTGAAATGGTTGTTTGAGAGTTTGCGCCATATCATTGAATCCTAACATTTTGAAGCTGTATGATTTGGTTTATTGTGAAGCAAACAAAAAATAGGACAAAATAACTGAAAACTTCATCGCGCATAACTATTCACCCCACTAAGTTCAGTACTTTGTTGAGCCACCTTTTACTACAATTACAGCTGCAAGTTGCTTTTGATAGGTTTTTATGAGCTTGCCACATCTTGCCACTGGGATTTTGTCCATATTCCAATATTCAAGTAGGACCACAGATTCTTTGTTGGATTGAGGTCAGGACTTTAACTAGGCCATTCCAATATATTTAAATGTTTCCCTATAAACCACTTAGTTGTTGCTTTTGCCATATGCTTCGGGTCATTGTCTTGCTGAAAGGTGAACCTTCATCCCTCTGTCAAATCACTGGCAGGCTGACAAAGGTGCTGCTCAAGAATATCCGTGTATTTAGCACCATCCATCTTTCCTTAGATTTGGACCAGATTCACAGTCCCTGCTGCTGAAAAACATCCCCACAGCATAATGCTGATACCACCTTGTTTCACTGTGGCAACAATGTTCTTGGGTTCAGGGCCAGTTCCAGCTAATATGGGTAACTTGTGCCACCCCCCAAGCAAATCCCCATACCCCCCCAGGGCTGGCTGCCAGGGCCCATTCTAGGCCACCTGTCACAAAATATCATCAGGTGTCTGTCTTATGTACCCGCAAAAGAATTGTTGGGATCCCCATTATTTCCCTCCTTTCCCCCCCAAATGCAGAGTGTACTTAACCAGGTAGGGCACAGAAGGCAGCACCGCACTCTATGCTTTGGACTTTAGGGGGCCCCGAGAAGCTCTGAGGTCCTGGGGCAATTGCCCCTTTGCCTCTATGGAAGCACAACCCTGTTTCGGTTAATGGGATGTGTTGGGTTTGCACCAGACATAGCACTTTCCTTGGTGGCCAAAAAGTTCAAGTTTAGTCTCATCTGACCAGAACACCTTCCTTCATACATTTGGGGAGTTGCCCACATGCATGTTGGCAAATTCAAAATGTGCCTTCTTATTTTAATGCTAAGTAATGGCTTTTTTTTCGGGCCACTCTTCCATAAAACCCAGCTTTATGGAGTGTATGGGTTACGGTGGTCCCATGAAGGATACTCCAATCTCTGAAAAGGAACTTTCCAGCTACTGCAGGGTTACCTTTGGTCTTTGTGCTGCCTCTCTGATTAATGCCCTGTTTGCCCGGTCTGTAACTTTTGGTAGGCAGCCCTCTCTTGACATGTTTGTTGTGGTCCTGTTTTTTCCATTTGACTATGATGGATTTGATGGTGTTCTGGGGAATATTCAAAGCTGACTTGTATTTCTCAACAACTTTGTCCCTGACTTGTTTGGAGAGCTCAGTGGTCTTCATGGTTTGATGCCTCTTACTTAGTACTTTTGAAGCTTCTTGGGCCTTTCTGAAAAGGTGTGTTTATATTGACAGATCATGTAACACTTCGATCATTTCACTAATTATGTGACCTTTGATGGACATTGGTTGCAGCAGGATTTTAGCATCCACTGTCTGAATGTGTGGTAAGCTAACCATTTGGATCAGTTGAATTGGGTGCCAACTTCAGCAGGCGCTCAATAGACGGTACTTTTATATTGTGGTCATATGGCGCTGAGGAGGTTAGTTTGGGGCCTGATACTAGTGACAGCTGATAGAAAATAGCTTGGCTGCTGCTTTTTTCACTAGCTGATACTTTAGCTAGCACTTTAAAGCTATACTAGCTGATCGCTTATAGCTGCAGCTGGTAGTTTAAATAATTGATCAGATACTTTTAAAGAAAGGCGGATGGTGTTAGGTATGAGGAGGAGGTTAGTGTTAGGAATTAGAAGGAGAGTTAGACTCTGACTTTTTGGTTTTTGAGGGTTCATTTGTTGTTATTCTGTCTCTCACAGCTACAATTAAGGTGGCCATACACTCGTTAGATTAGCAGCAGATAGATCACCAGATAGATTTCTGATCTATCTGATGTGTTTAGGAACATTTTTTACTAGGAACAGATTTCCAATAGATTTCAGTATGAAAGCTATTGAAAATCGATCTGATGGCATTTTTTGCCATCAGATTTCCATTAGGTCCAATGTAAAAATGATAAGCAATCTCACTAGATCGATCTAGAGTTTCCAGCATGTCAGATCGATTGAAATCGATCGAAATTGGACGCAAATCGATTGGCCGGTCAATCGATTTGCGATCGATCGACCGTCCGCTAATCGGCTCAGTGTATGGGCCCCTTAAGCCTACTACTATACAAAAATAGACTGGCCATTTCTTGGTCAGAGAACAAACTATCAAAATCAGCAGGGGATCAAATACTTCTTAGCCTCGCTGTATATTAGTGCCCCACAAAGGTTTTTGTAACAAATATCTTTTACTTTATCACAAATTTGCAATCCGATATGAACTGCCAAATTGACTGAAGCTAAAATTGTATTTCTTTGCAGGTTTGAAATCTCTTTGTGGTGTACAGACTGCTTAGAAACTCTACACCTTGCTGCATGCTGGAACATTCCATTGAACGCTGACCGGCAGCAAACTAAAACACTCCAATTTTACATGTTCTGATAGATATCCTGTGCAGAGGCGTCACTAGAGTTGATGTCACCCGGTGCGGAAACCCGTGGTTTCAACCCTCTTTTACCCCATGATCCTCCAACCTCAGCAGGCTAAATAAAACCAATAATACTTTTTTTGTAGGAACATTACTTGTTACTGACATTAGTTGAGAATGTGGTTGGGAAGGGGTTATACTGAACCTATTTGCTATAGGAGAAGAGAGGCGTTGGGGATTGTTATGCTGGCCACACTTGGCTATAGGGGGTGGCGTGAGGGAGGCGTACCATGATGAATACACTTGCTATTGGGGGTGGGACGTTGGATGGGACACCTTTGCTAAGGGGTGAATTGGGGGCAGGGCCGGTTTAAGCAACAATGGGGCCCCAGGGCAAAATAAACCTGTTGCCCCTACCCGCCCCCCCCAACAGATACCCCGGAGCAAAAATTGGCATTAAGGGACCTTTTTTGCAGCTGGTATAGTCAGGGTTTAAAGCCCCAATCGGTAGGAGCTCCACATTCTGGCTACCCCAGCCTGCATGGGGGACAAGGGGTTAAAAAGTTTCAGGAGGGGGGACCCCACATAATTAAAAAAAAAAAATTCCCACACTCTAAACCAGGGTTGCCAACCCAATTTCTTAATTTTCCTGGACAAAATGGTCAAAAAATCTGGACACCCCAAGGTTTGGACGGACAGGGGGTGGAGTCAGGGGGCGGAGTCAGTAGCGGGCTTTTTTTGAAACTTCTTGTGGATTACAGGAGGAGAGCAACCTAGCTGAAGCAGGTGATTACTGCATAAGGCTCATGTGAAACAGTCCTACTGAGCTGACACACAATGCTGTCCTGCAGAAGCCTGCCAGTGCCACACACATTGCTGTCCTGCAGAAGCCTGCCAGTGCCACACACATTGCTGTCCTGCAGAAGCCTGCCAGTGCCACACAGAGTACTGTCCTGCAGAAGCCTGCCAGTGCCACACACATTGCTGTCCTGCAGAAGCCTGCCAGTGCCACACACAGTACTGTCCTGCAGAAGCCTGACAGTGCCACACACATTGCTGTCCTGCAGAAGCCTGCCAGTGCCACACACAGTACTGTCCTGCAGAAGCCTGACAGTGCCACACACAGTACTGTCCTGCAGAAGCCTGACAGTGCCACACACAGTACTGTCCTGCAGAAGCCTGCCAGTGCCACACACAGTACTGTCCTGCAGAAGCCTGCCAGTGCCACACACAGTACTGTCCTGCAGAAGCCTGCCAGTGCCACACGCAATACTGTCCTGCAGAAGCCTGCCAGTGCCACACACAGTACTGTCCTGCAGAAGCCTGCCAGTGCCACACACAGTACTGTCCTGCAGAAGCCTGCCAGTGCCACACACAATGCTGTCCTGCAGAGGTCCGCCACACAAGGTGCTGTCCTGCAGAGGTCCGCCACACAAGGTGCTGTCCTGCAGAGGTCCGCCACACAAGGTGCTGTCCTGCAGAGGTCCGCCACACACCGTGCTGCTCTGCAGAGGTCCGCTACACACCGTGCTGCCCTGCAGAGGTCCGCCACACACCGTGCTGCCCTGCAGAGGTCCGCCACACACCGTGTTGTCCTGCAGAGGTCCGCAACACAAGGTGCTGTCCTGCAGAGGTCCGCCACACACCGTGCTGCCCTGCAGAGGTCAGCCACACACCGTGTTGCCCTGCAGAGGTCCGCCACACACCGTGCTGTCCTGCAGAGGTCCGCAACACAAGGTGCTGTCCTGCAGAGGTCCGCCACACACCGTGCTGCCCTGCAGAGGTCAGCCACAAACCGTGCTGCCCTGCAGAGGTCCGCCACACACCGTGCTGTCCTGTAGAGGTCCGCAACACAAGGTGTTGTCCTGCAGAGGTCCGCCACACACCGTGCTGCCCTGCAGAGGTCAGCCACACACCGTGCTGCCCTGCAGAGGTCCGCCACACACCGTGCTGCCCTGCAGAGGTCCGCCACACACCGTGCTGCCCTGCAGAGGTCCGCCACACACCGTGCTGCCCTGCAGAGGTCCGCCACACACAATGCTGTCTTACACGCACGCACACACACACACCATAATATCAGTATAAAAAGACAGTGATAAAATATATGGAGGGGAGAGGGAGAGAGGAGGGGTGGATAACAGCACATGGGACAGAGATGGGAGGCCACAACTGGAGGAAAAGTGAGAGAGACATGGTAACATCATGGTAGAGATAGCGATAGGTGAAGGGCATACAGTAATAGTACATTGTGTAGGAAGGAGGATTGTACATTGGAATGAGGCAGACAAATCTATCTTTGTAGAAAAGAGGGGTCAATTCATGTCCCCTTATTTTCAACAGTGTGGTTGTGATTGTAAAAGGGGGGAGCACTAAACTGTGACCAGATCAGATACAGGCAGACAATTCCCAGCCTTTATAGCTCAATGCACTGAGGGTAAAACTAGCTGCTTGCCACATCTAGCTGGGGGGAGACAGACACAGCAGGAGAGATGATGTGACTACACACAGTCTGTTTACGTTCACTTCGAGCAGAGGGGACACAGCATGCTGCTTCAGACAGCCTGTCACTGAGCCTGCACTGCTTGTGTCTCATCTTCTCCCGATCTGAATGTAAACAACTGCATAGTTCTCCAGTCACCTCTCCTGCTGTCTGTCCGTTTCACCTTCACCCAGCTGGATGTGGCAGGAGCTAGTTCAGCTCTTTTCAATGCAGTGCATTGATGTGGTGCCACTAGTTACCTGTGTGGGAGAGCTATGAGGAGGTACGAGGGTGAATCAGCCGCTGCCTGTGACTCCTGGACTGACTGACTCTAGACCCACGTGGTGCAGCTTCACTGCTCACTTTCCTGCAGGGTGCTGCCACTGGACGGGGATGTGTGGGCGGGCCCATCTGCCGCTCTCTCTCTCTTTCAATTGGCAGGAGAGAGGCGCTGGCCGTTCTTATTGGAGGGAGCCTCAGCCAGGAGCCAGTGAGGAAGGAAGGGAGGGAGTCGGGGACAGAAAGGAGGACCTCAGCTGCCCCAGCCAGCGAGCGATATGCCTGTACAGAAGGGCATGCATGCGCAGTACCCAGCGCTGTCAAATCCACACTAATCAGACGGACACCTGTTCCCAGATACGGACAGGTACGGACAGCGGCTTTTGGGGGTAATAAAAACGGACTGTCCGTATTTTTACGGACGGTTGGCAACCCTGCTCTAAACATAAAAAAAAAATTGGGAAAATAGGAAAAAAAATGCCAGGGATCTTCAAATAGCCATATTGCGGCTGTATAGCGATCCCTGGCCAAAGCGCTGCGGCTGCGTATGGACCCCCTGGAAACCCCGTCAGGAAATGTATTGCTCTTTCTTTTGATACATGTAAAATTACACTACCGTTAGGTACTAAAAGTGACATTTACCGCATTTAAAAGTATACTTTTTTCCTTTGAAACTTTAAAATCGATTTTCTCAAAAACTATAAGGTCTTTTTGAAAAATTGTTTTTTCCTCTTATTCCCAATGACCTCCTTAACATGTCCTGCAAATTTAGGGTTTCTAGCATTTAAGGTGGATTTGCTATTAACCATCAAAGTCGGCTGGTTTTTAAATGTGTATTTTTTTTCCTTTGAAACTTTAAAATCGATTTTCTCAAAAACTATAAGGTCGATGTGAAATTTTTTTTACCTCTTGTAGCCACTGGGGGCCCCTACAAGCTCTGGGGCCCTGGGGCAGCTGCCTCCTTTGCCTCTATGGTAGCACCGGCCCTGATTGGGGCATGTCAAGGTGATCATCACATGGCCCAGGTGACCTCTGAACTCTGTTTATCAGCTCAAAACCGAGCAGCATAAAAAGGAGAAAAGGAGGAGGGAGAAGTACACCAGGCACTAGCCTCAGGGGCGCCTCTAGCCATTTTGTCACTCCAGGCAAGAAAACCTGTGGCGCCCCCCCCCCCCCCCCCCCCTGAAAATAATCTTAAAGTACCCCTGACTTAGACCTTGGTCCCGATATTTTTAATATCGTTTACGTTATTGGTGCTGTGTGACTAGCACACAGCACCATCCTCCCCCTCCTGTGCCCCCTGTAGACCCCATTATGCTCAGTCGTAATCTTCGACTGAGCAGAACGTCGAATATGGACGGGGAGGAAGTGGCGGTTCCTTGTCCCCTCTGCCCATCCATAATGCAGCTCCTCCACCTGACGTTCTAGTTCCGCTCATGAAACACTGCATGCAGCAGGCCGCGGAGCTGCGCTGTGTGCGGACTTGTGATTATTGAGGTCGGATATCCTTTCAGCCTCAATCACCACAAGACCGCACACAGCACAGCTCCCCTGCGCGCTGTCTGCAGCAGATCATAATGGGAACTGAAGCGGCAGGTGGAAGGGGCTGAGTTGAGCACGGGCACAGGGAGGACGAACTGCCACTTCCTCCTTGCCCATATGTGATGTCAGAACGGGGGCCGCAGGGAGTGCTGGAGGTGGAAGGATGACGCTGTTTGCTAGTCACACAGCACCAGGGAGGAAAACATATTAAAAATACTGGCATCTGGGGTACATTAATGCTGCAATGTTTCACCATAAAATAATCATAAGGCTGCAATGTTTCAGCAGAAAATAATCATAATGCAGCAATCTTCCACCAAAAAATAATGGTAACATGCAGTATACATCACCAGTCTGTGTCCACCAATGGCTCCGCCTCCGCACTGTCTCAGATACACATGCCCCGGGTGGTTACCAGCGTATAAGTGGGTGCCTGTGTGATGTCACATATACACCGCCGTAGGGCACATGTATGCGAGGCAGAGCAGAGACGGACACTGCCAGGTAACCTATACTGCACAGGGTACCTGGGGACACAATTTACATTAGGGGGATAGCGTCGGGCGGTCAGATGCGGCGTCACAAGTCCAATTCCTGATCAGTTTCAGCATGAAATTGATCGGGAATCAGACTGTGGTGTATGGGCAGCTGACAGATCTCTCTCTGATCAGATTCGTTCAGAGAGAAATCTGTCTCTTGGTTGATCTGCCTATCATGGCTAGATGTACGGGCACCCAGAGCAAAGTCCTAGATAATTGCTCTAACTTGTGTGCCCTTGTTCATCTCCCCCACCCTTCCCCCCCACTGTCAGTATGCATGCAGCTGTATATTGCTTCTCTCCCCCCCAGCACGTGACGTCAGCAAGGGTTTTTTATCAGGAGTGACGATCTCCTGGCAGCAGCAGCGCTGATAAGAGCAGCAGGGGTCAGGGGATGTGTGTCAGTCTCCGACAGGCAGCTGTGCACTGTGAGCTGCTCAGAGCTGTGTATACCAGCATTGTACAGCTCACATGTTACAATGCCGATATACACAGCTATGGGCTCACACAGTGCATAGCTTCCTTGTCCTCCTCTCTCTCCTGTACTGATCAGCATTGCTGCGCTGATCTCAGTCTCCCCCCTGCAGCTCACCTCTGCCTGCTCGTCACACGGGGACACAGGGGAATCTTCAATTGGTCAGACAGCGTGAAGCCCAGGGACCCGAACTTCTTGCTGGCGAGGGGGCGGAGTTAGAGGCAGCACCGCACGCACGCAGTAAACAAATCGTGCGGCTGCTGCTAGGAGAGGGGCGGGATAGGCGATTAGGAGGAGGTGGAGGAGCGGGTGATTTCCTGGCTGCAAGTCTATTGGCTGGGCCTGGGCGGGGGGCGTGGATACAGGCGGCAGAGCACGTGGTGTAAATAAACCACGATCAGAGCAGCCGCAGCTGATTGTAATAGCGCTGATCAGCCGCAGTCTCCCCCCCCCGCAGCAGTGCGCCCCCCTTTCATGCTGCTCCAAGCAGCTGCCTTTAGTGCCAGTGGCTTTAGGCGCCCCTGACTAGCCTGGTCTATACAGTATATACATAACCTTACCTCCACTCTCCCTTAGTTATAGCTTGGTGTCATCCCTTCTGTTGGAGACATCTGGTACGGTCCACACCTACCGCACCCCCCTAGTGACACCACTGATCCCGTGGAATAACTGGTTTAGGTGAACAAGTTTTACATGTTTTCATGTAAGGAGTTTGAGGTTTGGCAGTTATCTCTGCAATGTACGACACTGAGCTTAGGAGGCAGACTTTTTCTCAGCATCTATGAAGTTTCACTTTAATGCAATTGTCCTGGATTGGAATGATGATGTCATCAAGATATTCAAAACTCTTTAAATTATTGGCAAACATTGCTCTTTGACAGCTTTACACAAATCAGAATTATATATAGGAGAGTTTTGAGGCATTCAAAGAGTCACTGTCAACATAACTGAAGCCAAAATGTTTGCATGGCAGCCATTAACATTTCAAACAAGGAAATACAATGGCAGCCTCTTCAGATTACTCTCAGTTTAAGTGCCCTTTAAATACAGACATAATGGCCTTCAGCCTTCATTACCTACATGCCACCGATATTTGCTCTGAACTTGAAATTGCAATCTTTGTTAAAAGCTTTATTGCAGTTACAAATCTGCTACAAGATTCGCTCATTTGGTCGTGAACCCGATCTTCTCTGCCACAGAGCAGAATTGCAGTGAAACCAATAAAGCTATAAAAGACATATATCCTGTCTAGGGCTGGAGTTTCATTGAACTACTCATTCTATACCCTGGAGATCTCTTTCGTCCTTTTCGTAATAACCATCCGCACTAAACAAAGACCACCTGTGCCCCCTAGCTCGTAATAAGCAAGCATGGTTGTGAATCATTCCCAGCTCTGTCCTATATTGATTAGATCATTAACTCTATGACTTACCCAAGTAAAAAAATGGAATCTACTGTAAGATCATTAGAGTAAATAAAAGGTCTACAATTATTTATACAGGGGTTTACTAGAGACATCATAATAGCTGCAAGACTGTAAAAAAAAAAATAAAAAAAAATCTGAAACTCTTTAAGGTATAAATAACTGTGCTTAAAGAGACTCTGTAACAACATTTTCGGCCTTATTTCTTCTATCCTATAAGTTTCTATACCTGTTCTAATGTGCTCTGGCTTACTGCAGTCTTCCCTAGTTGCACAGTGGCTGTGTTATCTCTGTTATCTAATGTAATCTTCTTTCCTCTGTCGGCTCTGTCGGGCTCAGGCACTCAGGCTGGAATGTGCTGGTCTGCTTGTGATAGGATAGAAGCTATACACACTCTCTCCAGGCCCCCTCCAAGCTCTGTATCACTCAAACACTGAGCTACTCTCAGCATATCACATGCTGTTAGCAGCCATGTCTCTTGTTTCTAAAAACTGCCTAAAACTGGCAATTACAAGCCAGGATTGCAGCAGGGAGTGGCAGAAACAACACAGAGGGGCCCAGGAGAACATAATGAATAGAATGGTATGCTTTTTATTGTAAGAATTTTAGAGTACAGATTGTCTTTAACCACTTGAGGACCCACCCTTTACCCCCCCTTAAGGACCAGCGCTGTTTGTTTGGATCTGTGCTGGGTGGGCTCTGCAGCCCCCAGCACAGATCCGCGGCCACACAGAGCGATCAGATCGCCCCCCTTTTTTTCCCCCTATGGGGATGATGTGCAGGGGGGGTCTGATCGCTCCTACCTGCAGGCATGTTGCGGGGGGGGGCACCTCAAAGCCCCCCTCCGCGGCGACATTCTCCCCCTCCCTCTCCTACCTGCTCCCCCGGGAGATCTGGGCTGCACAGGACGCTATCCGTCCTGTGCAGCCAGTGACAGGACGTCCCCTGTCACATGGCGGCGATCCCCGGCCGCTGATTGGCCGGGGATCGCCGATCTGCCTTACGGCGCTGCTGCGCAGCAGCACCGTACAAATGTAAACAAAGCGGATTATTTCCGCTTGTGTTTACATTTAGCCTGCGAGCCGCCATCGGCGGCCCGCAGGCTATTCACGGAGCCCCCCGCCGTGAATTGACAGGAAGCAGCCGCTCGCACGAGCGGCTGCTTCCTGATTAATCAGCCTGCAGCTGGCGACGCAGTACTGCGTCGCTGGTCCTGCAGCTGCCACTTTGCCGACGCACGGTATAAGCGTGCGGTCGGCAAGTGGTTAAGCAAACTTGAAGTGAAAACAAATTGATGAGATAATCTGTTGTATAGTCCTAACCACAAGGTTTTGGTTTCCCGTAGTCTTATATTGCCTTTAATGGTTAAAATATGTCTTTAACGTTTGCCTGTCTCAGATGCATACAGTAGATAACAGCACTAGTTCTTTAGCACTTGCAATGCAGTAAAACAGAATGAGACCTCAGACAAGAAATTAGTGGGACTAGTACTATTTGTACCGATGTTTATCTCATCATGGGCCTGATGCATAATGCATCGGTAAATTTGCTGCGCACAAATTGCTTTGGTAACTAATGTGCTAATAGTGTAAGGTGCACTGCTCCCCTAGCGTTAGTAAGATTGTTGTGTACTGCCTGCACATTGTAAATTTACTGGGGATACATGAATCAGGCCTCATGTCACATGTCACTTCAGGTACACTTTCATTAACTAGAAATGCTTGTTCATGTTTGTTTACATACGATTTATGTTATTATTATTATTTGTTTTTTTTCAATCCTACCACTTACCTATATAATAGACGGACAATGACAACTTCAAGTATTGGAACCTAAAACCATGAGGATCCAGTCAGATAAAATCATTCTTCTCCCTGAATTACATTCTTAAATTTATCACAAGTGACAACATCCTTTTTTTTTTACCTGATGCGGGAGTCACAACCTCATGCTTCACAGTTAGAGACAGTACCTTTGGACCAACTCAGCTGACTTTTTTTCTCTTCATAAATTTGCATGTCATCCTTGCGTGTTCTCACCTCGCAGGTGAGAACTGGCTTCTGTAATATACACCTGCCTGCTGCTGACCATACCACCGGCTGGGACATGCACCTATCGCCTACTGCGGACCCTCTACCTTGGAAGCCCACCCAGAGAGCCTGGTTCCTGGCTGTCTTAAAGGGGACACACACTTATATTGACTGGACACCGCTGACAGCCAACATTTTCCAGGTGAGACCTGTCCTGGATAGGACAGTGACTTTTACATACTATTCAGTCTCCTAGAGTGCTCGCTTCTGTTGTTTTGCAATCCTTGCATGTTATCTTTACTGCTAACAAGTAGCATCACTGTGGAATGTTTGTTTGTTGTTTTTTCCGAAGTTAGCAGAAACAGCTAATGTGCTTTGGGTGGAGAATGATTGATGACATCATGGCCTAGGATAAACATCACAGGGAGGGTGGGGTTACACACCAGTATACAGCATTATATAAATATAGGAAATGCTTCTTATGCTGAAACCAGGATAATTAATGCAAAATTTGGTATCCTGAATAATGTATACAATCTACTATATGTTGTTGAGGTGCCTCTTTATGCAGATCAGCTAAAGCTTATTTGTGGGTGTGGATGCAGCTACCTGGCTGGACAGTATCATGTTGTTTAGACTGTTTGTGGATAAGACACAGACAGAGATGTCAGAGAAGATTACTACATGCAGTTGTGAAAGTCTGTCATTCATGAAATAGCTGTTGCATGGGCTCCTGGTCATATATTTAAAGAGGAACTGTTGCGAAAATCTTAAAATTTAAAACACATACAAATAAGAAGCACATTTCTCCCAGAGTAAAATGAGCCATACATTACTTTTCTCCTATGTTGCTGTCACTTACAGTAAGTAGTAGAAATCTGACATTACCAACAGATTTTGGACTAGCCCATCTTCTCATAGGGGGGTAATTTATGGCTCGTTTTACTCTGGGAGAAATGTACTTCTTATTATGTGTTTTAAATTGTAATATTTTCGCGGCAGTTCCTCTACTTTAGGACCACAATGATTGAAATCTATGCCCTGTTTTGGTGGGTAGCTGGCTGGTAGGGCGTAGATTTCAATCAACCGACGCCATGTGTTCTCGCCGCTTTCGTCACTCCCGACGATCTCGCTGCTGTTTTCCCACCGCAGCTTACTCACTCTGCTGTCTCTATAACGGCAGAGCCCTGTGAGCAGGTCAGGAGCCGATTTCATTGGCTCCTGACCTTGTCTATCAACCTAAGCTGCTCCCATTGGCTTACATTGATAGACACGGTCAGGAGTCAATGAAAGCGGCTCCTGACCAGCTCACATGACTCTGCCATCATAGAGACGACAGAGTGGGTGGCCCAGGTTCCCGACGTGCGCGGGGTGACAGCGAATGTGGCAGGTATGTGAGGTTTATTTGTCGGTGTACCGCCGTTTCTGGTACCACTGGTCTCTGGTCCTTAAGGGGACCAGAAGCAGTTAAAAGGGGATTTATTTGACATTAACTATTTGTGGGGCTCTTAACAGACAAAATCATGTTCTGCCACCAAGTGCCTACATAAGAACAGAGACGTTAGTATATTTTTCTGCCTGGAGAGGGACTTTAAAAACTATTTTTTTTATCTGATAAAGACAGAAAATGACGAATGTCTTGCAAAGGGACAAAATATTGCTGGTGAAATTGTCACCTGTACCCCATGTATCATGATCAACACTTAGAGGGCAGCAACTGCGTCTACAACACACAGATAATTCCATTATGTGTCTTCCTCTTCCTATTAAGTCCATTATGCTGACATCTTATTGCATTATGCCTGTTATTACAGCGTATTGCTAGGTGTTGCTATTTGCAGATCTCTGGAAAAAATATATTAGAAGGGAAACAAGAGTGTCTATAGGATTCTAAATCTGAAGCCATCTGGTACCCGGAGAAGCTGTCATCTCTGCTGTAACACCTGAACCAATGGGAAGCGATATAATACGGAGCTCCCAGTAAGTGGGTAGGATTTGGTAGGATTATAATAGGGAAGAGATTTCTGTCCTGAATGTGGTTGAGGAGCAATCATTTGCTCTAAATTTTAAATAGCTTGGGGAAGTGTTTACTTTTTTTCTTCCCCTGTGTTGTTGTCACTTACAGTACGTAGCAGAAAGCTGACAGGTCTGACAGATTTTAGACTAATCCATCTCCTCATGGGAGGTTCTTTGTACTACCCTTTATTCTTTACAAAAGTACTCTCTGGAAAGGATCTATACAAAGCTAATTGGCCAGCCTCCCTGCTTGTTTTCACACTATTTTGGCAGCTGGACAAAGCCACTGCTGTTAGCTAAGTGCTTTTGTAAATAAACAAATACCCGTGAATACCCCATAAGCAGAGAGACTAGTGCAAAACCTGTTAGATTTTCACAACCTACTGTACATGAAAGTGACATAGGGAAAAAATATAGTTCATTTTACTCTGGGAGAATGCACATTTTGTATGTATATGTTTTAAATATTACAATTTTTCCTGATAGTTATTCTAACGAGAAGAATTGGCAGTACTCCTAAAACCAGGCATCATCTGAAATGACTACCAACAAAGGCATGCAGAGCCCCCTACAGGCAACATACACACCTTGGGCTTGATTCACTAAACCATGATAACTCATATCACAGCCGTTTTTGCACGCATTTTGCGCACTTGCGCGAGATCGCAAATTTGCGCACGCAATTGTGCATTTTCACACAAAAAATGTGAATTTTTCTCGTGCAAATTTGCGATCACGTGCAAACGCGAAAATGCGCGCAAAAACGGCCATGATATGAGTTATCACGGTTTATTGAATCAAGCCGCTTATAAACTATGCACCAGATTCCTAAAATTTGTAATAAAAACGGAATGCAAACATGAAATAGCAAATGGGTGCAGCTAGCCGAAAGGTAAACTTACATATTTTTTATACAACAGGCAGAGGTGGCAGCGCTTCCCAAGACAGGCTGCATCTAAATGACTAACACCATAGGTGTGCAGAGCCTAATATAGGCAGGATACACAGCTTGCATTCAAAACAGATGCACCATATTCACATTAATTGAGGATGTTATGTGCCAAAACAGGTTGCATGCAAAGTATTCCTAACTGGACCCTTCCACCACAATGAGGTCATCCTTTTGGAAGGGACTCAAACCTCTAACTAATTACCAAACAAACATAGTGTGAACCTGGGGGCAGCTGGCAATAAAATGGGCTTCACATTTTTTTAGACAACAGGGAAGAATTAGCACGGCTCCTGTCCTGTAAAGAGAACTCAAAGAAGCATTATATATCTACTTTAAACTCAGTTTACATATATGCATGCAATCCCTAGAATATCCTCATAGGATCAATATATAAAAACAATAAAAGCCAAAACAGATAAAGTATAAAAGAACATAAAAAACAGTCTCTGAAAAAAGCCCCTGATGAGTCATTGGACGAAACTAGTAGGGCGGTGCCAGGTAGAGTGAGGAGACGCCAGGACGAGCTCAGGAGGATTTTATATGCGCATGAGAAATTTTTACATTGTAAGTGCACTACTTTTAACAGTTTTGAATAAAAACGGATTTACACTATGGCAAGCCTGTTTTGAGTCATAGGCAAAGTGTAATATGAAGCAAGTGAATGCCATACTCACCAAAAAGCGCTGTTTGCAGACCTGCTTCTGGTTAGCAAGACAATCTGGTGGGGAGTGATAAACCTGGAATATCTGTTTGAACCTACTGGCTGGGCCAGAAGCGTTTTCTGCTGATTTTCATTTGATCAGCCATCTTATCTGGTGAGCGTAATCTAATACTATTAAGCTGGATGATGCCGGTGGAAAATTGAACATAGTGTCAAGAAGTCTGAAGGACTTTTTTCAGAGACTGTTTTTTATGTTGTTTTATACTTTATCTGTTTTGGCTTTTATTGTTTTTTATATATTGATCCTATGAGGACATTCTAGTGATTGCATGTATATATGTAAACTAAGGTTAACCACTTTGTCCTCCTTGACGTATAAAAACGTCAAGGAGGACAGGCGCGCTCTCGCGGCCGATCGCGCGCGTGCACGTGCACTCCCGGCTGCGGATTCGGTAGCCAAGGAATCAATGTATCGGGCTATGGTGCCCGATCACTGATTCCTCTCCCCCGCTGAAAAAGCGAAAGCTTCTCTCGGAAGCTACGCTTTTTCTGAAGCTACCTATGTCCCTCTAAGCGTACATTGTACACTTAGAGTGACGTCATGTAAACAAACTCAAGATTCCCATCTTGTGGCCAAAAAGTTAAACTACAAGTAAAATAAAAAAAACATTACAATACACAAATATTTCCCCAAGTCAAACACTATTTATATCCCACCCTCCCAAAAATGCCAACATAAAATGTTTAATAAAAAAAACAAAAAAAATTACTATAAAAAAAACAACACATAAATATTTACCTAAGGGTCTAAACTTTTTAAATATCTATGTAAAGATGAAACATTTCTCTCTATTTTTTTTTTATAAGCTTGTAAATAGTGATGGATGCAAAACAGAAAAAATGCTCTTTTATTTGCAAATAAAATATTGTCGCGATACATTGTGATAGGGACATAATTTAAATGGTGAAATAACCATGACAAATGGGCAAATACAATACGTGGGTTTTAATTATGGAGGCATGTATTATTTTAAAACTATAACGGCCGAAAACTGACAAATAATGAATTTTTTCATTTTTTTTCTTATTCTTAGTATTAAAATGGATTTACAGTAAGGTAGCTCTTAGCAAAATTTACCCCCCAAAGAAAGCCTAATTGGTGGCGGAAAAAACAAGATATAGATCAGTTCATTGTGATAAGTGGTGATAAAGTTATAGGCTAATGAATGGGAGGTGAACATTGCTCGGATGCATAAAGTGAAAACGACTGAGAGCTTAAGTGGTTAAAGTAGATATGAGATATTGTTGAGCGCTCTGCATATTACCCCAACTTCATTGATTATTCAAAGTGATACACACACTTTTTATGCAGGAGTGATCCAATAGAGCTAAAGTGTAGTAAGGTGATTAGTAATTTGATATTAGAACGAGGAGCGCATTTTGGGCAACCTTTCCATTTAAAATCCTGGCTTGTAAATGCCAGTTTTAGGCAGTGTTTACAAACAAAAGACATGTCTGTTACCAGAATGTGATAGGCTCAGAGGAGCTCAGTCTTTGACTCACACAGAGCCTGCAGGGGGCCTGGAGAGGGTGTGTATAGCTTCTATCCTATCACAAGCAGAGCTGCACATTCCAGCCTGAGTGCCTGAGCCTGACAAAGCCATCAGAGGAAAGAAGATTAGATTATATAACAGAGATAATACAGCCACTGTGCAATTAGGAAAGTCTGCAGTAAGACACACATTAGAACAGGTATAGGAACTTGGATAAGATAGAAGAAATAAGGCTAACAATTTTGTTACAGAGTCTCTTTAAAGCAGGAAATCCTCTCTGATAAGGAAAAACAAACTAACAAAAAACCTACAGTTTGAACCAAATCAAAAGGAGAAACTACCATGAAGTCTTTTACAGTAGAACTTTTTGATACAGTAGAGTCCTGGTTACACCAGCTGGTAGTCTCAAGCAACCTGCAGTGCAAGGGGGTAGTAATAGGGGCATGCTTGTCTAATAATGCAGAGCACAGCAGCAACTACATGCTAATGTGGCTTACTTGACCTGCTTACATGTGTTACATGACCAGTATTGGGTCACGTGACCAGCAAATGGAATGGTACAGACCGGATTCAGGAAATCATCTGGGAGCTGCAGGAAGAGAAGAGGACCGATGCCTGGAGGTTTTGTAAGTAGTTTCTCTGTATTTGATCTGTAGGGGGAGGTTAGTGTTTAGGCCCCGGCTGATTCACTGGAAGTCCTTGCCAATAAAGCAAGTAATTTGCAGGTGTGATAAGCTATCTTACACAGCTCATCCTTGCATGCAGGTGTAATAAGTTATCATTCACAGCTCATCTTTGCATGTAGGTGTAAAACGCTATCACACACAGCTCATCCTTGGATGTTGGTATAATAAGCCATCATGCACAGCCCATACTTGCATGCAGGTATAATACGCTATCACGCACAGCTCATCATTCCATGCAGGTGTAATAAGCTATCATTCACAGCTCATCCTTGCATGCAGGTGTAATGAGGTATCCACACAGCTCATCCTTGCATGCAGGTGTAATAAGTTATCATTCACAGCTCATCCTTGCATGCAGGTGTAATAAGCTATCACACACAGCTCATCATTCCATGCAGGTGTAATAAGCTATCATTCACAGCTCATCCTTGCATGCAGGTGTAATGAGGTATCCACACAGCTCATCCTTGCATGCAGGTGTAATAAGTTATCATTCACAGCTCATCCTTGCATGCAGGTGTAATAAGTTATCATTCACAGCTCATCTTTGCATGTAGGTGTAAAACGCTATCACACACAGCTCATCCTTGGATGTTGGTATAATAAGCCATCATGCACAGCCCATACTTGCATGCAGGTATAATACGCTATCACGCACAGCTCATCATTCCATGCAGGTGTAATAAGCTATCATTCACAGCTCATCCTTGCATGCAGGTGTAATGAGGTATCCACACAGCTCATCCTTGCATGCAGGTGTAATAAGTTATCATTCACAGCTCATCCTTGCATGCAGGTGTAATAAGCTATCACACACAGCTCATCATTCCATGCAGGTGTAATAAGCTATCATTCACAGCTCATCCTTGCATGCAGGTGTAATGAGGTATCCACACAGCTCATCCTTGCATGCAGGTGAAATAAGTTATCATTCACAGCTCATCCTTGCATGCAGGTGTAATAAGCTATCACACACAGCTCATCATTCCATGCAGGTGTAATAAGCTATCATTCAAGGCTCATCCTTGCATGCAGGTGTAATGAGGTATCCACACAGCTCATCCTTGCATGCAGGTGTAATAAGTTATCATTCACAGCTCATCTTTGCATGTAGGTGTAAAACACAATCACACACAGCTCACCCTTGCATGATGGTGTATTAAACCATCATGCTTAGCCAATACTTGCATGCAGGTATAATAAGCTATCACACACAGCTCATCATTCCATGCAGGTGTAATATAAGCTATCATTCACAGCTCATTCTTGCATGCAGGTGTAATGAGGTATCACACACAGCTCATCCTTGCATGCAGGTGTAATAAGCTATCACACACAGCTCATCTTTGCATGTAGGTGTAAAACGCTATCACACACAGCTCATCCTTTCATGTTGGTGTAATACGCCATCATGCACAGCCCATTCTTGCATGCAGGTGTAATAAGCTATCACACACAGCTCATTCTTCCATGCAGGTGTAATAAGCTATCATTCACAGCTCATTCTTGCATGCAGGTGTAATGAGGTATCATGCACAGCTCATTCTTGCATGCAGGTGTAAAACGCTATCACACAAAGCTCATCCTTGCATGCAGGTGTAATAAGCTATCATGCACAGCTCATAAAAATTGTATGTGTGCATACAACATGCCCTATCTTTTTCAACGTTCCCTGGCATTTAAATCGTATCCAAATTGCACTGGTGGTGGCAGACCGACCCTGGACTGCTCTCAAGCGTGCAGTTTGGTCATTTGTTTGAAGGAGGCCTTAGGGTAGGAACTCACTAGGCTGAATTGCATGAGTTTTCCCCATAGCACAGTGATAAACAACCTTGGCTCTCCAGCTGATATGAAACTACAAGTCCCACAATGCATTGCAGGAGTCTGACAGCCACAGTCATGATTTATAAAGGCAAGTGCATCGTGGAACTTGTAGTTCCTTAACAGCTGGAGAGCCAAGTTTGCCTAT